>NC_083227.1:130471565-130776935 GCF_032191835.1 Heteronotia binoei | reverse complement strand
TTATTCAGGGGTCCCCCTTCAAAACCAAGTGACCTTTTAAATGCAGTTAATACATAAAAGACATAAGTGAAACAGACTTCCCAATCCCCTGGTCCCAGCGAGGGAACCCCTGGATCTTCTTCGTGGTCTCTGTGCAGTCCCACACATGGGTCTTGCCGCAGGCAACGGATCCATACCTCGGAGCTCCAATAGCTCGCCTATAGCGTCTTTTGGCGCGCTTTCCTCCCGCTCTGGGGAGCAGGCAGCGACCGCGCATGCCTGGAGCGGGGGGAGAGCGCCCATTCCACTCAGTTTCTTCCCTACCGCTGCCCGGACAACACCCTCTTCGCTGCGTTCCTCCTTAGCTCGTCTATTACCTCATCTTTTCGACTCCTTTTCTTCACCTTCACTGGTATCGTATTCTTCTTCTTCTTATATTCCCTTTTCGTCCCGGAAAAATTAAAAAAAAAAAAAAAGCCCGTCTCTGCGCTATCTTTCCCCTTTTCTCCCTCCCCTCCCCTCCCTTGTCCGGAGCGCATGGAAGGGAAAGTTACGTTTAAAAAGTGCACGCGCTGTGGGACCAAAATTTCCTCCTCAGACGGCCACAGCCACTGCCTATTTTGCCTGGGGGAAGCTCACCGAGTCGACTCCTGCCCTCACTGTGCGAACTTCGGCAAGCAGGCCCGGAAGAACCGTGCAGCCAGGCTCCGGAGTTTCCTAATTGAGTTGTCCCTGAGGGCTATGCCCGCGTCGGACTCGCCGCCTCCCCAACAACAAGCGGGAGATTCGGCCTCTACGGACGTGTCTCTCTCTAAACAGAAGCACAGGTCCGAGAAAAAGTCATCGAAGCACGCCGATACCGGCCATAAGGCTTCGAGGAAATCGCGCCATCTTGAATCCACGGATTCGGCGCCCAAAAAATCTCGTCATTCCGAATCGGCTGATTCGGCTCCGAGGAAACTCCACCAGTCGCATTCGGCTCCTAAGAAGCCTCGGGCACCCACCTCGACTTCGACGTTAATGGATCCCACGGCCCCAGCGCAGCTGTCACTTCCGCTTGAATTGTCGGCCCCATCGGACGTCATCACCGACATGCCGCAACTGACGCCTCACTCATCCACAGCAGTGGAGGTCATACCAGTCCACTCCCGTTCACCTTCGGTGCACAGCGTGGTTCCTGCGGACTTTCTACAACCCGACCTGACTACCGATTCGACTCAGGCATACCCTAAACCTCCTCTTCGGATCGGATCCTTCCGAGATATCGGGATTTCTCCCCTGTACAGGGACTCCGCTACTCAGGCTCCAGCTAACCAAGGTCGTTCTCGTTCGCCTACTCATCGAATCCGTTCTCGTTCACCCACCCATCGAATCCAATCCCGGTCGCCGCCTCTCCGAGGCCGCTCCAGATCTCCACGTAGGCGCCGAGATTCCGGCTCTTCGGGTTATTATCAGGACTACTACGCCCCTCCAAGGTACGACCGCCATTACTCTCGGTCTCCTTCGCCTAGACGCCGGCCTTACCACCATCCTTCTCGGTCCCCATCTGTGGAGGGTTCATGTCACTCCCCGTACTCAGCAATCCGGTACGAGGACTCCCCTGGACCCCGTGGGCGTGATCGACTTCGTGATTCCCCACGACTCCGTGATCTCTATCGGTTTCCAGATTCTCCTCGACCCCGTGATCGATATTATCCACGACCCCGCGATCAAGATCGGACCCGAGAACCTGATTACTCTCGCTATTCCGCTCGACTCCGTGACCACCGTCGGGTTCGGGAATATGAACACCACTCCAATCTGGAGCCGCTTCGAGCCCGGGACCACTATCATCAACGAGACGTTGCTAGGCCGCGCACTCCATCAGCCTCGGCTTCGATTGCTCCCCCGGTCTCCACTCCTACGGACCAGCGTGATCAGATCGTTAAGCCTAAGACCGTCCCTTCGGACCCGATCCCGCCTCCACATCCTCCTTCGGGTGAGGACTTCCGCTCCGACGCCGATTCGTCAGCATCATCAGACTCTGAGGACCATCCAGACTCGGTAGTCTCGGACTCGGCGCCACAGCCCCGACTCTCTCCATCGGATGCGTCCAAGGCCTATCTCCATCTGATCACCACCATGGCCGAAGCCTTAAACATTACTCTTCCGTCGGACTCACCAAAGGTCTCTGACATCGTACATGACCTCGTACAAGCGGACTTTCCACCTGGTTCACTGCTTCCAATGCTACCTGTGCACCTCGAAGGCCTCCGCGAAACCTGGGACAAGCCTGCTTCAGTCCCACCCACCTCTAAACGCTTTGACTCTCTCTACAGAGTTCATGCTCCTGAGGCTAAATTTCTTGCTTCTCATCCAGCACCTAATTCTATTATTGTGCATTCAGCAACTAAGGCTAAGCCCTCCAGACATCCGACACCTCCAGACCGAGAGGGCAGGAAATTGGACACTTTGGCCAGGAAAATGTTCAACCTTGCCTCCACAAATTCCAAGCTGAACAACTATCTAGCCTACTTTTCGGCTTACATCTTCAACTTGGCCAACCAATTTACGCCTCTCATCCCTTCCCTTCCTGAACCCTCTCAAAGGACGGCCTCTGGCTTGGTATCAGAACTGTCTAGAGTGTCGAAACAACAGATAAACACCATACACCACGCTGTTTCCTGCTCTTCCAGGGTCTTTGCGTCCTCTGTTGCCCTGCGTCGCCACGCCTGGCTAAGGTCCACCAACTTACAACCGGACATTAAGCAAAAGATTGAAGACCTCCCTTTTGATGGTCTGGGCCTCTTCCATGCTTCTACCGACGAGGTTCTCACCTCAGTAGATGATGGACGCAAGCGTGCGAAGCGCTTGGGAGTTTCCCAACCGTTCTCCCAACAGTTCAACCGTACAAAACCCTGGAGACCATCATTCCAGAAGCGTCAACGGTCACCCAAGCGGAATGACTTCTGGAAGAGGAAGAGTGGACAGCAGAAGCCTCAGTTTCAACAAAGGCCTCGGTCACAACAGCTCAAAAAGTCCTCCCTTCCTTCCAAACAGTCTCTTTGACTTTCCTCAAACCCCACCGGTTTTCCGCACACGTCTATCACCATTCCTTCCCACTTGGAACTCGATCACAACCGACTCCTGGGTGCTGACCATCGTGCGCTTAGGTTACACAATCGAGTTCATTTCTCCACCTCGCCACCACTACTTCATAGCTACCCCCCCGTCTTCACTCCTCCATCAGGAGATCCTGGACTTGCTCCAGAAAAACGCGATAGAGCCCGTCCCTCCGCTACATCGAGGGACAGGCTTCTATTCAAGATATTTCCTGGTCCCCAAGAGGGATGGAGGCAAGCGTCCCATTCTAGATCTGAGGAAGCTCAACAAGCACATCGAATACAGGAAGTTCAGAATGATCTCCCTGCAGTCCATCTTGCCCCTTATCCCCAGGAATTCCTGGATGGCTTCTCTAGATCTTCAAGACGCTTACTTCCATGTGACCATTCGACCTCAACATCGGAAGTATCTGCGGTTTGCCATGGGCCAGGACCACTTCCAATATGTGTCCCTACCATTCGGCCTCTCCACTGCGCCCCGCGTTTTCACCAAGTGCATGGCAGTGGTGGCAGCTGCGCTTCGCATCCGGAACATCCCAGTCTTCCCATACATCGACGACTGGCTTCTTGTAGCTCCGACCCAACAGCAACTGCAGCACAACCTCGACACAGCTCTCACCCTCCTGAGTTCCCTGGGCCTTCGCGTGAACGCATCAAAATCACACCTCACACCTACCCAGGTTTATAGGCGCCCTTCTACGCACTTCTCTGCATCGTGTTTTTCTCCCCGAGGATCGGGCACTAGCTATCATTGCCCTGGCCAAGTCAGTTCAACAACAACCTTGTCAGTCTGCGTTCACAATCCAACGCCTGCTGGGCCTTATGGCCACCACAACATCTGTCCTTCACTTTGCCAGGCTACGGATGCGACAACTACAGCTCTGGTTTGTACGAGCCTACCACCCTCAGGCACAACCACAAAGCATTTTGCTTACTGTTCCGCAGAGAGCGCTTCTATCTCTCACGTGGTGGACTGTACCCAACAATCTCCTCGAGGGCAAGCCATTTCTACCGACTCCCCCGATGACCACAGTAACAACAGATGCCTCCAAGTGGGGATGGGGAGCCCACTTAGAGGACAAAACTGTCAGAGGACTTTGGACGACCTCTGAGAGAGCCATGCACATAAACTGCTTAGAACTGATTGCGGTACACAGAGCTCTTCAATCCTTTCTCCCACTGATAAGGGGCCGGCACGTTCAGATCTCCACGGACAATATGGCAACAGTTTACTACATAAACAAGCAAGGGGGCACCAGATCCCTCCGTCTGTGCTGTATAGCCGTAATGCTCTGGGAATGGTGTGTCAAGCACAACATATACATGACTGCCATTCATCTCCCGGGTGTGGAGAATACTCTGGCCGACTCCCTCAGCAGGGTTCGCATAGACGACCACGAATGGTCCATCAATCCGACCTACCTTCGGCGTATCTTCCGATGCTTCGGAACACCCAAGGTGGACGTCTTTGCTTCCAGGGACAATGCCAAATGTCCTCAATTTTATTCCAGGAGGGGCAACGACGCCTTCCTACACAACTGGACAGGTCCCCTTCACTACTTCTTCCCACCAACCCCCCTTCTGACACGGGTGTTGGTGAAGATAGCACGGGATGGCACGGACTGCATCCTCATTGCGCCATGGTGGCCTCGGCAACCGTGGTTCACGAGGCTTCTTCAACTGTCCCGCCACACTTACCGCCGGCTTCCTCCTGTGGGCGACCTTCTCTCTCAGGCCAGCGGTCAGGTTCTTCATCACAACCCTCGAGTCCTGGCCCTGGCAGCCTGGAGAATACATCCGCCTACCTCTCTACAGAGGTAGCCAACATCATCCTCAACGCAAGGAAGCCTTCCACTAGACTTTCGTATCAACGTAAATGGAAGCGCTTCTGTTCCTTTGCGACATCTAATCATCTGCAGCCAGAATCAGCACCCCTTAACCTGATCCTTGATTATCTACTTTCTCTACAAAAATCAGGACTCTGTTATTCCTCCTTAAAGGTTCACCTTTCTGCAGTTTCTGCTTTCCACAACCCGGTTGATGGCAAAACTGTGTTCTCCCATCCTTTGTCTAAGTCCTTTCTTAAGGGCATGTTGCACCTCAATCCACCTGTTAAGCCCTTTGTCCCGACTTGGAGTTTATCGTTAGTCCTTTCCTGCCTGATGAAAGTTCCCTTTGAACCTATGGCTACCATAGACCTCAACCTTCTTTCCTGGAAGACAGCATTGCTGGTAGCCCTTACCTCAGGTAAACGGGCAAGTGACTTATGCGCCTTCCGTCACGATCCTCCCTACACTATTTTCCACAGGGACAAAGTTGTTCTGCGACCGGACCCTGCGTTCCTTCCTAAGGTTGTCTCCCAGTTCCACTTATCAACCTCAACTTCTCTACCAACGTTT
Organism: Heteronotia binoei; assembly: GCF_032191835.1. NCBI lineage: Eukaryota > Metazoa > Chordata > Lepidosauria > Squamata > Gekkonidae > Heteronotia > Heteronotia binoei. The sequence continues at coordinate 130,771,456 of NC_083227.1, read as the reverse complement.
TTCTCCAACCCATCCGACCAGGGACAACGAGCCCTGCATTCTTTGGACGTTAGAAGGGCTTTATCTTTCTACCTTGATCATACACAACCTTTCCGTAAGGACCCTAATCTGTTTGTGGCCTACGGGAACCCTCACAAGGGACACAAAATTTCTACCCAAAGACTGTCTAAATGGGTAGTTAGTGCCATCAGGTTGTGCTACGAACTGGCTAAACAGCCTCTGCCCGAAGGTCTTAAGGCCCACTCTACTAGAGCGGTCTCGACGTCTTCGGCCTTTCTGCAAGGCGTCTCCCTAGAGGACATTTGTGCGGCTGCATCGTGGTCCTCTCCATCCACGTTCGTCTCCCATTATGCCTTAGACGTTCATGCGAGACGGGACGCCTCCTTCGGTCAAGCGGTCCTCAGATCCATCTTCCACTGAAGCCAGGGGTGAGTGCATCCGCTTCCATCTCTACGTTGCATAATATGATGTGGTTGCATATGATGTGATTGGATTACGTGACTAACTTTCTTTTTACCAGCACCCTCCTCCAGGACATTTAGCTGGCTAGTCACCCATGTGTGGGACTGCACAGAGACCACAAAGAAGATAAACAGGTTGCTTACCTGTAACTGATGATCTTCGAGTGGTCATCTATGCAGTCACACACGCCCACCCAGCCTTCCCCGCTGCTGGCCTCTTATAATTGTTGCTTAACCTTGTATACTGTTAGTGCCAACGGCGGCTGGAAGAAACTGAGTGGAATGGGCGCTCTCCCCCCGCTCCAGGCATGCGCGGTCGCTGCCTGCTCCCCAGGGCGGGAGGAAAGCGCGCCAAAAGACGCTATAGGCGAGCTATTGGAGCTCCGAGGTATGGATCCGTTGCCTGCGGCAAGACCCATGTGTGTGACTGCACAGATGACCACTTGAAGATCATCAGTTACAGGTAAGCAACCTGTTTTTTTCCAGGTTCCAACCCACCCCCAGCCAGCTAGCCGGTGTGGGAAGCCCTGCCCCCACAACCACCATATACCTTTAGATCTCCCACAGGTTTAGAAGCCTGCAAACACCTCACATTTTAAAATGTGTGCATGCCTTTAAATTTGAGCAGGAAGTGAATGCTGCATCACGAGGGGCCTGCATCAGAGCTAGGGGTGTGTGTGTGAGAGAGAGAGAGAGAGCAAGAGTGCAGTCCCTCTGCTTGCTTTGCTTCAGACATCTTTGTATAGGAACCAGAGACAATAAGTGTGTGTGTGTGTGTGTGTGTGAGAGAGAGAGAGAGAGAGAGAGAGAGAGAGAGCAGTCTCTGTGCTTGTTTTGGATTCCTTTCAGGCGTCTTTGTATAGGAACCTGTTTATGGGATGGAGGCAGAGCTTTTTTGGTAGAAAAAGTCCAGCAGGAGCTCATTTGCATTTTAGGCCACACCCCCTTATGACACCATTGCTTCACGTAGGGCTTTTTGAAAGAAAAAATCCAGCAGGAATTCATTTGCATATTAGGCCACACCCCCTGATGCAAAGCCAGCCGGAACTACATTCCTGTGTGTTCCTGCTCATAAAAAGTCTTGGATGGAGGAAAACTCCACCTCTCTCTTTTCATTTGCCTGTGTTAGTCTGAAGAAGTTGGTTGGAAATACTGTAGCTCCTGTGCATAAAGCCCCAGTGAGATAACAAAAGTGTGTGCTTGCAAACTCTATTTATTTTGGCTGCTTTATTAGTGTGTGTTCACTTTCATTTATTGGAATTGATGTGGGGGGGACAAGGAAATGAAGACTATTCAGGGGGATTGCACTGCTATATTTTTATTTATTTTAGGGAATGGGTAAGTCTCCTGGCTCCACCCCCAAAGTCCCCAGGTATTTTCTGAGCTGCACTTGGCAACCCCAGTGAAACAGAATTTTAAAAATAACTTTAATCACTACTAGGGATTGAGCAAATAAGAATGTTCAATAAAGAGGTTTATAACTATTTGCAGGTAGCATAGCTTTTGCTGGCCTCATTAAGTTATAACAGTTCAATTGTCAACTACTGTGTGTAGAGAGAATATTCTTGTGGTGAATATTGGGCTTCCCTCAAACTCAGGATTCACATAGTATAAACGTGAGCTCCTCTCAGAAACTACAAATCATTAGACAGTTTCCCTCCAAAACTGGGCCCTGAGACAGCGATAGTCTCTTTCCAAAGCATTCACTATACAAGCCTGTTTTTCTGCATATTTGAGACTCTGAAACTCCTAAAGTCTCCTGAGAAAGGATGGTCAGCCTGATCTTCTCTAAGCACAAACCATCTCCCAAATATTCACTGATTTAGCCTGCTCACACTCAAAACAGACTCTGAAGCTCCGGAGACAGGTTCTTTCCTAACAAACATTTTGGAGATGCTAATCCTATCTGATCTGATCTGGCAGCATAAAAGCTTTTTCTTCTCTCATTCCCCCTTCATGTCTCACTTCCTCAGCCATTCCTTCATGTCTTATCCTTCCACAGCTGCTCTGCACACACACCAAACAGCCATGCAGGGCACTGATAGCTGACAGAATGAACTCTCATCCTAACCTACCTCACAGGATAGTTTTGATAAAATGGAGATGGGAATAATGATGTAAGCTCCTTTGGTTTCTAATGGGAGAGAAAGGTGAGCTATAAATAAATAAGCATTTGTTTTACTAAACTTGTAAGCCAGCTTGAGCTACAAGGAAAGAGGAAATATAAATATTTTAAAAGTAAACAAATAATTTTTGTTTACTTTTCTCCCTTTCTCTCAATACAAGAACTCATGGGCGTTCAATGAAATTGCTGAGCAGTTGGATTAGAACTGATAAAAGGAAGTACTTCTTCACCCAAAGGGTGATTAACATATGGAATTCACTGCCATAGGAGGTGGTGGAAGTTACAAGCATAGACAGCTTCAAGAGGGGAATGGATAAGCATATGAAGCAGAGGTCAATCAGTGGCTATTAGCCACATCTTATCATTGGAACTCTCTGTCTGGGGCAGTGATGCTCTGTATTCTGGTGCTTGGGGGGGAGACAGTGGAAGGGCTTTTAGCCCCACTGGTGGACCTATTGATGGCATTTGGGTTTTTTGGCCACTATGTGACACAGAGTGTTGGACTGGATGGGCCGTTGGCCTGATTCAACATGGCTTCTCTTATGTTCTTAATTTACTTGCCCACAAACCAGTTTTCTTTATATATGAACAAGAGGAGTTGTCTATTCCCTCTATCAAACAAATGAAGAAGGCATTGATGAGGAAGTAATACTGCTGCATGTTTTAATTCTTTCACGTGAAATTACAGACATCAGCATTTCATTGTTATCACTGATGTCTCATGTAGAGACATCTGTGTAAGCAAAATTGATGAGGTCTACTCTTTTGATGGGGGAATTAGCAAAAGGTAGACCAGAGGTAGAGTTTAGGAGGGATCTTTTACCAATTTATGGAGGTGCAGTTTCTGAAAGAAGACTCCAAAATAAATATATTTTAAAATGTTTTCTTAGAAAAATATGTAAAGATACAAACACAATTCAGGCAATCAAACACTCATAAACAAGAGGCTAGGAAATAAGGGGTGAGCAATAGAGATATTTAGGAATTATTGCAGGGGGTGATACTACCTGGTCCATGGATCCTTGAAGCAAAAGACATGAATGTGAAAAGTGGCCCAAACAGAGTTTGGGGGTGCAAGTCTGTGGGAGGGTAAGACAAGACACCCTGAACTGGCCATGTGTTGGCCTTGATATAGCCAAATTTGTGCCCTCAGGAGATGATGTCAGGTGGCCTGTGACATGTAGGTCAAATGACCTGTGATTTTGTATGATACTTCTTACACACCTCCTTGACATCACCAAAAGGGGCAGGCTCCCCAGGACTTTGGCAAGATTAGTGAGTCAGGATGGGTTTACCTAAGGTAAACTACCGTAAACAAAGGAAATAATTGGTTAATTTAGAGTCACATTGTAATCTACTGTAACACCATAGCTAGCACAATGGGGATTGTCTGCATGATGGGATTAAATCCTCAGCAACAGTTACTTCCTTGGGCTTCTTTGTGTCCAGTGATCTTCTCAACGACTGACAGGAACAATCTTTTGTTATTCAAAGTGTTTTGTTTGACTGCGAGCTACTTTATTTGCATCTGCCTTGACATACCTGGAGTACGTGCTGCTCTTGCTATGCCCTCATGGCTACAGTACAGGAACAACATGGATGCAGGATCCCTCCATCATGGCTTCCGGTTAAGGCTGTGTTTAGAGGCTGTCTTCAGTGGACAGGAGTGCAGTGGTGTTCTGCATGGCTTGGCAACTTCTTGGGAAAGCCTAATCTGGAATCCTTCTCTGCAGGGGGAGGCACAGTCACAGCAATGGCAGGGACATGAAGGAAGTTTCCTTTGGCTGGAGTGCTTGCTGCTTGGCCCCACAGAGTGAAATGTTCATATTGGGCTGGTACCCATGTAATGGATTGGATTCAAGTAAGGCTGCTAGTCCACTGTAGCAGGATACATGTGAGTGTAAGTGTACATAACTACAAGTCCAGGGAGTCTGGCACCAGGGTCAGAGTGAACACAGTCCATTAAAGATGGAGGAGGGGGCATTGGGCTTACATCTGGGTCCTTCTTTATCTCAAATCTTTCCTGTCTCAGCTCATTTGGCCTTGCTTTTCATGGGAGGTGAGAAGCAGAAAATGCTTCAGTTCACTCACACTCAACTACAGCATATCTGGCTTGCCTGCTAGAAGAAGAGAATGCAAGCGTTTCTCTCTACAGGCACACCACCTGGCTATCATAGAATATGAGTTGTGGCTGGTCTCTGCCTCTCTCTACCTTAGGGTTGCCAGTAGGGATGTGCATTCGGCTCGGCCGAGCCGCATATACAGCCGAATCAATGCTGATTTGGCTGTATTCGGAATTGCCCGCAGCCGACTGCCGTTGCCACCCATTATGCGGCAGCTGAATACGGCTCGCCGCATACTTCCGAATAGCCATTCGGAAGTATGCGGCTGTCAGCTGTCAAGGGGAGCGATGCAGGCGGGAAAGCCGCCCGGCGGCAGGTGGCGAGTCGGTCCTCCTCCCACGCTCCCCGCTCAGGGCGAGCTCACAAGCCGGCTGCGTCCCATTGGCCACCAAAAAATCACCGCCGCCGCATCCGGCAGGCTGCCTTCCCCGGGAACGAAGCGACTCTTGGAAACCAAGCCCAAGCAGCCTTCGGGGCTCCCCTTGAGGAGGCAAAAGCTCCAGCGGCTCAGGAGGAGAGCGGTCGGGCCGGGCACGGCATCCCGGGCGAAACTTTTCACATCCTCCGCCCGCGCTTCTCCCCGCTGTGACAAGAAGGTCGCGAAGCAGCAGCCGGCATCGTCTTCGTCATTCCCGTAGCAATAATAATCCCCCTGGCGGCTGGCTCGCAAGCCGAAGGCACCAGCCCCACTCGCCTTGGCTTGGCAAGACAGCGCAGCGGGTTTCTTCGGAGAGTCTTGGCGGGCGCTCCCTCCTTCCCTTCCGCCGGCCCCTCCTGTTCTTCCCCCTATCTCCCGCGCCCGGACAACTTTCTCACTCCAAGCACCTGAGTCCCTCTTTTTTTCTCCCTCTCCCCCCCCCCCGTCTACCCTGCAGAAGGCGCATGCGCCTCCCGCCGGCCACCACTTTATTCTTGTGTGTTCCCGCGTCCGCTCTCCCGGGGAGGGGGAGGGGAAGGTGTGGGATTAACTGACCAAATTAATCTTTTCCCCTAAATGGCGCAGGAATTATCCTTTCTGCATTTAGCACTTGGCAGGGCTGCGAGGCGGGGATGAAGCCTGCGAGCACATGTGCTCTGCTCCTGCGCCAGCACGCGCCATATCACGCCCGGCCTTCTCCAAAAATGTGGCGCTGGACTTTCCAAGGGTCAAGATGAGAGGCTTTTTTTCCCCCTCCTTCCCTCGCCTCAGGAATGCCTGCCGCCTTTTAGAAATGGTGGGAGATGGAAAAGTGGGCTGCAGTTGAGGAAGGCACTCCGGGCTTGAAGTTGGAGGAGAATGACTTAAGACTTCATAACGTTGGGTGGCCTTGGCTAGGCGTTTCAAACGCTGCTCAGAGAGATTCGTCTGCATGGTGTAAGTAAATATTGGGCATCCCATACATTTATTCAGGCCAGAAAGTTGTGACGAAAATACTCAGAAATGTTCACTTCCACACCACACACCCAATAAGAAAAGTTCCACAAACAGTATTGCTTTGAAAAATGCAGTGCAGACGCTTGTGTGTATTGGCTCTTCTGTACAAGGTACTTGTGCAGTCCTTTGTATGTTATAAAGATCTTAATTTAATCTTAAAATCTCCATGCTGGGAGGGAGGGGGGAGCAATCGCCCCTAAAGGGTTGCAAATTCCAGGTTGGGAAATACCTGGAGATTTTGGGGATGGAGCCTGACTCTGGGGTGACGTTGCTGTCACAACACTTTCACAGCAGGCTTTTTACAGGGTGGTTTGCCATTCCCTTCCCCAGTCTTTTACACTTTCCCCCCAGCAAGCTGGGTACTCATTTTGCCAACCTCGGAAGGATGAGTCAACCTTGGGCTGGCTACCTAAATTCAGCTTCCGCCGGAATCGAACTCAGGTCATGATGAGTAGGGATGTGCATTCGGCTCGAATGAATTTGAATTTGAAGGGCTTTTTAAGGAGTCTTCTTCCTTCCTGGCTGGACTGACTCCTCATTGCTGCTGCTGCTGCTGCTGGGTGTGAGAGAGATTGTGCAAAGGGCTGCCTGGGCCCCCCTTGGCTTCTGGGCTGCAGCTCTCTCACTCAGCCTTACCAGAGACTTCCCTGGACTAGAGAAGACAAGGTAAGACACTCTTTGGGTTCTTGTTTTTATTTATTGTTGGTAAAAGGACTTTTTTAAAGACTTAGAGTCCCTTTACTTATCCAGATTTGGGTGGTGGTGGTGGGGTAGCTTATTTGGGGGTTTCTACTTGGGGAGGGGGCCTGGGGTGGGGGGATTTTGCCAATTTGCCATTTCTTAATTTAGTGAGAGGACTTTTAAAAGTGCAGTGTCCTTTTACTTCTCCTGATTTGGGTGGCTTGGATTTCTTGGGGTTAGGGTGAAGGGTTTTTTTGGGGGGAGGGGTTGGCAAAGTTCCTGTATTGTTAAAAGTTAATTTTTTACTGTTTTAAAAGGATTCAGTGTTTGATTTCTTGCTGCTGTTACTCTTTTCTTTGGGTTCTTGAGGGGGGTGCTGTTTGGCCTAATTTCCATTTTTTAAAAGGCCACTTTTGTCCCCTTTTTTCCTGGTTCTGGTTTTAAGGGGGGGGGGGTGTTGTTGACTTATTTGGCCTGAGCTTTCTTGTTGGTGAAAAGGCCACTTTTTAAACACTTGGCCTTTTGTGATTCTGCTGGTTTTGTTTTGGTTTTTTTAAATTGTCTCTGGTTGGTGTGGGGGTTGGTGAGGGTGTGTGTGGGCTGGGTAACTTTCTTGTTTTTATAGAGTAGGTTGTGTGTTCTGTGGCAGGGAAGCTGGCCTGGCACCTGGGTGAGAGACCCAGAACCAGCAGGCTTTTTGTGGTTGGCCAGCTCTCCCCTTGTTGTTTGGGGCAGGGCTGGAGAGCTGGCATCTGTAGATTGTGTGTTCTGTGGCAGGGAAGCTGGCACCTGGGTGAGAGACCCAGAGGCAGCAGGCTTTTTGTGGTTGGCCAGCTCTCCCCGTGTTGTTTGGGGCAGGGCTGGAGAGCTGGCATCTGTAGATTGTGTGTTCTGTGGCAGGGAAGCTGGCAGCTGGGTGAGATACCCGGAACCAGCAGGCTTTTTGTGGTTGGCCAGCTCTCCCCGTGTTGTTTGGGGCAGGGCTGGAGAGCTGGCATCTGGGTTTGCTGCAGCCAGGTCTGCAGAGCAGACCTTGAGCAGATTGTGTTTTCTGTGGCAGTGACGTTGGCATTGGCAACTGGGTTTATATTGGTGCCAGGCCTGCAGGGTTCATAGATTAGATAGAGGGATGTAGTGCATTTGGGGCCTATAGAGATTCTCTGGTGTGATGTTAGGTTTGGCTTTGGGTGCCCCAGGAATTGGACCCCTGGTCCAATTTTTTTTTGGCCTTGTGGGTTTTGTGTGGGACAGTGCCCTGAAGTTGCACAGCAGTTTGGGGGGCTCTCCTCAAAACCTCCTGCTCCCCAGAGCCACTTTTCCCACGACAATTGCAGTGAGGAAGTGGCTCTAACTGGTTTTTTCTCACCATTGGGAGCAGTGTTCCTTTTGGGGTGCCCACAGATGGGTGCTGTCTTTTGGGGCCAGGGGGGTTGCATGCTGGGGAGTCCCCTGAAGCTGCCCTGCAGTTTTGGGGCCTCTCCCTCAAACCCCCCTCTGGCCAGAGCCACTTTCCCCACAGCAATTGTAGTGGAGGAAGTGGCTAATTGGGCTTTCCCCATCATTGTTGGCAATGGGCCTTTTGGGGAGCCCAAAGACAGGGACCCCCTGGCCCAATCTTTTTGGGACTTGGGGGGGTTGTAGGGGAGAGTCCCCTGCAAATTTGGGGGCTCTCCCTCAAACCCCCTCCCCTCCAGGCGGCTTCAATTATACCCTATTTGCCATTGATTTCAATGGCCCATAGGGTATAATGATGGAATAGGGGCACCCTCTTTGGGTGCCCCTGGAATGGGATCCCCTGGCCCAATCTTTTTGGGACTTGGGGGGGGTTGGAGGGGAGAGTCCCCTGCAGATCCCCTGCAAATTTGGGGGCTCTCTCTCAACCCCCCCCCTCCAGGCGACTTCAAATATACCCTATTTGCCATTGATTTCAGTGGCCCATAGGGTATAATAGGGCCGTATATTCGGTAATAGCCGTGCATCTACCGTATATGCAGCTATTCCGAATACGGTATTCAGTAGTGCATGGGGAATCCGAATTTTTTTCCCCCGTGTACTTCCGAATCCGTGTAATTCCGAATTTTTTTTTTTTTTTGCACATCCCTAGTTGCCAGTTCTGGCTTGGAAAACACCTGGAGACTTTGGAGGTGGAGCCTGGGAAGGGCAGGGTTTAGGGAGGGGAGTGTATATGCTGTACAGTCCACTCTCAAAAACAGCCATTTTCTCCAGGGGAACTGATCTCTGGAAATTATTCTCTCATGGTGTGTGGAGGGGACAGGAATAATATTGATTGTCTCTGTTCCAGCTCCCTACCATTTGTTAAGTAGGTGAATTGCCAAATGAAGTGGCCATATCCTCTGCTTTTGTTCCTTTTTTGGCTCTGCCAGGGTGTGAAATCAAAGTGTGTTGCCTCTGTGGTGCTATCACAACCTCAGAGAATGAAACAGCTCCTACAAACAATAACAGGACTCCTCATGGAGGAAAATAGGTCCTGGAGGAAAAATAGGTCCTGGAGGAAAAATTTAGGCTGCTAGGCGGGAGACTTAAGGCCAGGACCTCCAAGGTAGCCTTCTCAGAAGTGCTACCTGTTCCACGTGTAGAGCAGGAGAGACAGGCACAAATTAGAAGTCTCAATGTGTGGATGAGATGATGGTGTAAGGAGGAAGGGTTTAAGTTTGTTAGGCACTGGGATGCTTTCTGGAACAAGCGGGAGCTGAACAAAAGAGATGGTCTCCACTTGTCCCCAGATGGAACCAGGCTGCTGGCGTTTAAAATCAAAAAGGTGGCAGAGCAGTTTTTAAATTAAATCTTGGGGGAAAGCCGACAGGAGATGAAATGTCTCTGGTTCGGGAGGACTCATCTCAAAGAGATGAAGGGTTGGCTGCTATTTTTCTACTGGGTAACGGATCAGAGTTGTCCACTGTGATGGTGACAAACAGTATGGACTGTCTGCCAGAGTCTCGAGGTGGCAGGAGGAAGGTGGCAGGCCTAGCTTCCCTGGGAAATTATAGATGTTTGTATGCAAATGCTAGAAATGTTCAAAGTAAAATTGGTGAATTGGAATGTTTAGTGTTGGGAGAAAACATAGACATTGTGGGAATTTCAGAAACTTGGTGGAATGAGGAGAATCAGTGGGACATGGTGATTCCTGGATATAAGTTATATCGGAAGGATAGGGAGGGAAGGGTTGGAGGTGGGGTGGCTCCCCCACCTCCAACCCTTATACGGATATACGGTCCAGTAAGACTGAGGTCAGAGAATTAGATTCCCTTTTAGAAATGCTTTGGGTTGAAATAGAGGGCCCAAAAGGAAATTTAACTATGGGAATTTGTTATCGCCCACCAAATCAAAAGAGAGAGGATGATTATAATATGATGGAAGGCTTAAAGATAGCGGCTAAACGTAAAAACTGTGTTGTAATAGCTGATTTTAACTACCCGCAGATTGATTGAGTCAATATGTGTTCTGGTTGAGAGAAAGAGATTGAGTTTCTTGATGCTCTCAATGATTGTGCTATGGAGCAGATGGTCTCAGAACCTACCAGGGGTGGGGCGATCCTGGATTTGGCCCAAGACTTGGTGAGAGATGTAAAAGTGATTGCGCCACTTGGGAGCAGTGACAATAATGTTATTGATTTCACCATTTGTGTAAATAGGGAGTTGCCCAAAAAGACCGCCACAACCACGTTTAACTTTAAAAGGGGTAAATACACTGAGATGAGGAGGCATGTGAGGAGGAAACTGAAAGGAAAGGTAAATATGGTCAAAACCCTTGGGGAAGCTTGGAGACTATTTAAAACTATAATCCTAGAAGCTCAGATAAAATACATACGACAAGTTAGGAAAGGCACAAACAGGCATAAGAAAAGGCCTGCATGGTTAACAAACAAAGTAATGGAAGCTGTAAAAGGTAAGAAGGACTCCTTTAAGCGGTGGAAAACCAGTCCAAGTGAGATCAATAAAAGGGAACATAGGCTGTGGCAAATCAAATGCAAGACTCTGATCAGGCAGGCAAAAAGGGACTATGAGGAGCATATTACAAAAAACGTAAAGAACAACAATAAAAATTTCTTCAAATATATTAGAAGTAGGAAACCAGCCAGGGAGGCAGTGGGGCACTTGGATGACCATGGGGTAAAAGGATTACTGAAGGAGGATAGGGAAATGGCTGAGAAGCTGAATGCATTTTTTCCCTCCGTCTTCACTGTGGAAGATGAGAATTTTTTGTCTGCCCCAGAACCACTAATTTTGGAAGGGCTGTTGAAAGACCTGAGTCAGATTGAGGTGACAAAAGAGGAGGTCCTACAACTGATAGACAAATTAAAAACTAATAAGTCACCGGGTCCGGATGGCATACATCCAAGAGTTCTGAAAGAACTCAAAGTTGAACTTGTAGATCTTCTAACAAAAATCTGTAATCTTTCATTAAAATATGGCTCTGTTGCTGAGGACTGGAAGGTAGCAAATGTCATCCCCATCTTTAAAAAGGGTTCCAGAGGAGATCCAGGATATTACAGGCCAGTCAGTCTGACTTCAATACCGGGAAAGTTGGTAGAAACCATTATCAAGGACGGAATGAGTAGGCACATTGATGAACACGGGTTATTGAGGAAAACCCAGCATGGGTTCTGTAAGGGAAGATCTTGCCTCACTAACCTGTTACATTTTTTTGAGGGGGTGAACAAACATGTGGACAAAGGAGACCCGATAGATGTTGTTTACCTTGACTTCCAGAAAGCTTTTGATAAAGTTCCTCATCAAAGGCTCCTTAGAAAGCTTGAGAGTCATGGAGTAAAAGGACAGGTCCTCTTGTGGATCAAAAACTGGCTGAGTAATAGGAAGCAGAGAGTGAGTATAAATGGGCAGTCTTCGCAGTGGAGGACGGTAAGCAGTGGGGTGCCGCAGGGCTCGGTACTGGGTCCCATGCTCTTTAACTTGTTCATAAATGATTTAGAGTTGGGAGTGAGCAGTGAAGTGGCCAAGTTTGCGGATGACACTAAATTGTTCAGGGTGGTGAGAACCAGAAAGAATGGTGAGGAACTCCAAAGGGATCTATTGAGGCTGGGTGAGTGGGCGTCAACGTGGCAGATGTGGTTCAATGTGGCCAAGTGCAATATAATGCACATTGGGGCCAAGAATCCCAGCTACAAATATAAGTTGATGGGGTGTGAACTGGCAGAGACTGACCAAGAGAGAGATCTTGGGGTCGTGGTAGATAACTCACCGAAAATGTCAAGACAGTGTGCGATTCCAATAAAAAAGGCCAACGCCATGCTGGGAATTATTAGGAAGGGAACTGACAACAAATCAGCCAGTATCATAATGTTTTATGATGTTGTAAGCCGCCCTGAGTCCGCTTGCGGAGAGGGCGGGATATAAATGTAAGTAAGTAAGTAAATAAATAAATAAATAAATAAATAAATAAATAGATAGATAACTCACCGAAAATGTCAAGACAGTGTGCGTTTGCAATGAAAAAGGCCAACGCCATTCTAGGAATTATTAGGAAGGGAATTGAAAACAAATCAGCCAGTATCATAATGCCCCTGTATAAATCGATGGTGCGGTCTCATTTGGAGTACTGTGTGCAGTTCTGGTCGCCGCACCTCAAAAAGGATATTATAGCATTGGAGAAAGTCCAGAAAAGGGCAGCTAGAATGATTAAAGGGCTGGAACACTTTCCCTATGAAGAAAGGTTGAAACGCTTGGGGCTCTTTAGCTTGGAGAAACGTCGACTGCGGGGTGACATGATAGAGGTTTCCAAGATAATGCATGGAATGGAGAAAGTAGAGAAAGAAGTACTTTTCTCCCTTTCTCACAATACAAGAACTCGTGGGCATTCGATAAAATTGCTGAGCAGACAGGTTAAAACGGATAAAAGGAAGTACTTCTTCACCCAAAGGGTGATTAACATGTGGAATTCACTGCCACAGGAGGTGGTGGCGGCCACAAGCATAGCCACCTTCAAGAGGGGTTTAGTAAAAATATGGAGCAGAGGTCCATCAGTGGCTATTAGCCACAGTGTGTATATGTGTGTGTGTATATATATATATATATAATTTTTTTTTTTGGCCACTGTGTGACACAGAGTGTTGGATTGGACGGGCCATTGGACTGATCTAACATGGGTTCTCTTATGTTCTTATGTTCTCCTTATATTAAAATCCTCTCTAAGGCACAAGGGTGGAATTCTAGCAGGAGTTCTTTTGCATATTAGGCCACACACCCCTGATGTAGCCAATCCTCCAAGAGTTTACAAAAAAGAGCCTTGCAAGCTCTTGGAGGATTGGCTACATCAGGGGTGTGTGGCCTAATATGAAAAGGAGTTCCTGCTAGAATTCCACCCCTGCATGAGATGATGCAGTGGTTGAATGAAAGAGGAAAAGCTGGATGCAGAAACACCAGGCAGAATGATTGGCAAGAGCATTGACAAACTCTTCTGGTGGGATATTATATATCAGATGAATTATTTTCTTCACTTGCTGTCCCTCTTGCCTTCTGAAACAAAGACAGTTAGACACCAGAATAACTGACAGGTTGTGAGGTTTGCAGCCATTTACAAATGTAAGAAATAATTTTATTCATATTTAGGACATTGCTGTATGAAATAATAAACATGGTTTGGATGAGTTCTTGATAAATTTTGATGGCAGGTCCTTGAGATTTGTTTCAGTTTATTAAGAATTAACACTGGCCCTGTAGTCAGGGTCAGCAATATCATGAGACAGGTTGTTCGCCTGCCTCAGGCAACACATTATTTTATTAGTGAAATTAATGATTACTCTCCTGGGCTTGCTGTGTATGCTGCTTTTTATTGTGAAACATGGCTGTCCAAGACAATAACAGCAGAGAGATGCCAGGTGCAGTGTTAATGTGGCCTGCACCATTCATTTAGAGTCTAAATGAAATTTTAGACTTAAAGAGACATTTTCACTTCTACTCTGCAGGAGAAAAGTTGGTTTTATGAGATATACAAGATATGCAAATGCATGTTCTGCATTTTGCCACGCAAGCAGTAACTTATGAATTTATGTCTAGAACCATCTGGGAGAGGGCCAGGTACACACCAGAGAGTAGAGGGACCATTTGTTCTGGGGGAAGTAACCTGATGACTTTGTGGAAAGGAAAACACAGTATACAATTATATGAACTTGCAATTTCTGTTGCTAGTGCTTAAAGACAGAAGTAGCAGCATTGAGAACTAGGAGTTCGGAGGCAAGCAGTGATTAGATGTGCCCTTTCGGCCACCATTTTCATAAGTTTTCTAGTCAAGTTTCTTTCCTTTTGTTTTGAGATAAAAGTTTGGGAACCAAACTATTGTAGGCATGAGATAGAAAATAGGTCAAGGATACAGAATAAGGGAGACTAAAGCTGTTTCTATAATATGGCATGGATTATGCATGGAAATTTGCTGTAGTTGACTATATATCTAGAGAATTATTGTACAGATTTAAAACAATCGGTCAGGCCCTTCAAAGAAACTTCTTCAATTCAGTGCCATTGTTCAGTGAGATATTCTCTGTAATACTAACTCCAAAAGGAATATGTGTATGAGGTATTAGGCTGGGGAGAAAAATTATGGTTCATTTTACTGGTAGAAAAACAGCTTTATCTTCTGTGAGTCTTAAAGCTTAATTTTGAATGCAACACGAGAAGTGTGAGAAAAGGGCTTTTGGAGATGTGTGATAGTTAAGGAAGTTCATTCAGAAAAGCCAAACAGCATTACCTCCATTCTTTAATATACTGAATTTGTTCATTAAAATAATACTTCAGTTGTTATTCTAATACTCCATGGTCTGCTTTTCACAGTTATGAGAGAATAGCTGAGCAAATAGTTGTTTGGATTCTTTCCAAGCTGGTTTAATGTCTGGTTATGGCACTGCAACAGCCTTGGTCACCTTAGTGGATGAACTGCACTGGGAGGTGAATGGAAAGGAGTGTGATCCTGTTGATTGTACTGGACTTCTGAATACCTTTCCATGCCTATGATCATCATAACCTCTGGACTGCCTTCCATGGTTAGTATGGGGAGGTACTGTTCTGCAGTGGTTTTGATTCTACCTGGAAGGTTAGTTCCAGACAGGGGCGTAGCTAGGGCTTTGGGGGCCCGGGGCCCAAGATTTATGTGGGCCCCCCTATGTGTGTGCACGCCGCCAGAAACAGGATATGATGTCACTTCCAGTGATGTCACTTCCGCAAGATGGCCACCACTTGCGAGGGAGCCCTGCTGGAAACAGGAAGTGATGTAACTTCCCCAAAATGGCCACCACTTGTGGGGGGGAAACAGGAAGTGGTGTCACTTTGCGGGCGGCACCCCCCCCAAGATGGCACTGCTGGTGCGATCTAGGTCATGTGATTGATAACCTGATTACCCCACCACACCATGTGACAGGGAGAAATGCCACAAGCAGCCTGCTGGCCCAGCTGTTCCCCTTGTGCCCTGAACTTGTGGGACTTCTATATTAAGCAAGCTTACAAGAAAAACAAGGAAAACAAAAACAGGCATACTGATGTGGTTTTCAACAAGCAAAGCTATAAGGAGGTCCCCATGGAACGTCTAATCACTTAGATTTTCTCCCAAGCTAGGATTCCCCTTGCCTTTATGCTAGTTGCTACTATCAGATCTTTCCAGGGATCCCTGGATGTCCCATAAGTAAGAATAAGCCAGTCAGCTATTTGTTAAAAGCAGTTCTTTATCTATTCCACCCTTTGGGTGAAGAAGTACTTCCTTTTATCCGTTTTAACCTGACTGCTCAGCAATTTCATTGAATGCCCACGAGTTCTTGTATTGTGAGTAGGGTGGCCATAATTTCTGCAGGCCAGACAGGGACACCTTGAGGGGGGAAGGAATGTGTGTGTGCGCACGCGGAGAGAGCGCGCTGCCGGAAACAGGAAGTGACATCACTTCCTGTGACATCATTTCCCCCGCGCCACCTGCCGGAAACCAGAAGTGACATCACTTCCTGTGACATCATTTCCCCCGCGCCACCTGCCGGAAGCAGGAAATGACATCACTTCCTGTGACATCATTTCCCCCAAATGACATCATTTTCCCCAAATGCCACTGCCGGAAACAGGAAGTGACTTCACAGCACTTCCTGTGACATCCCCAAAAATCCCCCAAATATCACCGCCGGAAACACCAAGATTATTTATAGAGAGGGAAAGGGGGAAATAAAGTTAAATAAAACTCTTTTTTTACTTTTTTCAAAGTGAGAAGACTAGAGAGAACGGGTTCCACGCTGAGAAGCCAGTCAGATTCCAGTGAGATTCCAGTGAGACTGTGCTGCATAATGCAGCCTATTTATTTTGTCCTGTTTGCTCTGTTGGCTCTATCTGCGCCACCTTCATCACTTTCGGGGTGTGGATCCCCCAGTGGGGTGGTCTCCCGACTCCCTCCGCCGGCTGTTTCTGATAGCCCTGCGCCCCCTCTTTCATTTGATATGTGTCCCGTGCGGGTGCCACCCTCCCGCCGGGAGATGCCGCAAAATGAGCCCCCTTGAGGCTTATGGCGGCAGGGCTCGAGTGAAGCGAGCTAGACTGCTGTTCTTTTGAGGGGTTATAGAGTGTTTCGAGCCCGTCCCTGTGGCATCGATCCCATCATTGTGGGGCCCAGGGGGCCGGCGCAGCGGCACGCCGAAGCAGCCTGTCACTAATAACACAGGTCGAGATGCAGGACAGGAACCCGGAAGTGACCGACAGGAAGAAGGGAAGGAAGGGAGGAGGGAGGGAGGGAGGGAAGGAAGGAGGGAGGGAGGGAAGGAGGGAAGGAGGGAGGAAGGAAGAAAGGAAGGAAGGACGCCCCCTCCCGCCAGCCGCCCCCCCCCGCTTTCGGCCCCCTCCCTCCCTGCTTACCTTCTTCCAGGGCGGGTGGCGGCCTCTCCTCCGGGCGGCTGGTGCTGCTGACGGGGCTGGCGGCGGCTGCGGAGGCCGGGGAGGCGGCGGAGAGGCCAGCGCTGGTCTCTGGAGGGCCTCCAGGGACCAGCGCCGGCCTCTCCGTGGCCTCCGCTGGTCTCTGGAGGCCCTCCAGGGACCAGCGCCGGCCTCTCCGCGGCCTCCGCTGGTCTCTGGAGGGCCTCCAGGGACCAGCGCCGGCCTCTCCGCGGCCTCCGTTGGTCTCTGGAGGGCCTCCAGGGACCAGCGCCGGCCTCTCCACGGCCTCCGCTGGTCTCTGGAGGCCCTCCAGGGACCAGCGGCGGCCTCTCCGCGGCCTCCCCGGCCTCCACTGCCGCCGCCGGGCCCCGCGCGGGCGGGAAAGGCGGCGAGTGAGGGAGCCAACATCCCTGCGCATGCGCACACCGCCGTGCGCACGCGCAGGGACGCTGGCTCCCTCACTCGCCGCCTTCCCCGCGCGCACGGCCCGCCGGCTCTCCGCTGGCTATACCGGGACTTCTAATGGTCCCGGGATAGCCAGCCCGGGAGCCGGGAATTGGGGGCCAGAACCGGGACTTTCCCGGGAGACCGGGACGGTCTGGCCACCCTAATTGTGAGAAAGGGAGAAAAGTACTTCTTTCTCTACTTTCTCCATCCCATGCATTATCTTGTAAACCTATATCATGTCACCCCGCAGTTGACGTTTCTCCAAGCTAAAGAGCCCCAAGCGTTTAACCTTTCTTCATAGGGAAAGTGTTCCAACCCTTTAATCATTCTAGTTGCCCTTTTCTGGACTTTTTCCAATGCTATAATATCCTTTTTGAGGTGCGGTGACCAGAATTGCACACAGTATTCCAAATGAGACTGCACCATCGATTTATACAGGGGTTTATGATACTGGCTGATTTGTTTTCAATTCCCTTCCTAATAATTCCCAGCATGGCGTTGGCCTTTTTTATTGCAAACGCACACTGTCTTGACATTTTCAGTGAGTTATCTACCATGACCCCAAGATCTTTCTCTTGGTCAGTCTCTGCCAGTTCACACCCCATCAACTTGTATTTGTAGCTGGGATTCTTGGCCCCAATGTGCATTGCTTTGCAGTTTGCACTTGGCCACACTGAACCTCATCTGCCCACTCACCCAGCCTCAACAGATCCCTTTGGAGTGCCTCACAATCCTCTCTGGTTCTCACCACTCTGAACAATTTAGCGTCATCTGCAAACTTGGCCACTTCACTGCTCACTCCCAACTCCAAATCATTTATGAACAAGTTAAAGAGCATGGGACCCAGTACTGAGCCCTGCGGCACCCCACTGCTTACTGCTTACTAGCTTGGTGTCAGGGAGTGTGGTCTCATATGCAAATGACTTCCTGCTGGGCTTCTTCTACCAAAAATGCCCTGCAAAAACAATAGTGATGTCAGAAGGTGTGGCCTAATATGCAGATGAGTTCCTGCTGGGCTTTTTCTACTCAAAAAGCCCTGGTAATGCATGACATTTTCTCTGTATAAAAAAACCCTTGCTTACAAGAGCTAGGTGACTGGTGTCTGTACATTTCAAGTCAGTGTCCCTAAGAACATAAGAGAAGCCATGTTGAGTCAGACCAGTGGCTCATCCAGTCTAACACACTCTGTGTCATACAGTGGCCAAAAAGACCCAGGTGCCATCAAAAGGTCCTCCAGTTGGGCCAGAGCTCCAGAAGCTCCCCCACACTGTTGCCCCCCAAGCACTAAAAATGCAGAGCATCACTGCCCTAGACATAACAACGTAACAGAAGCCATGTTGGATCAGACCAACGGCCCATCCAGTTCAACACTCTGTGCCACACAGTGGGCAAAGCCCAGGGGTTATCAGGAAGTCTACCACAAGCAGGGCCAGAACTCCAGAAGCCTCCCCCCACCACTGTTGCCCTCCAAGCTCTAAGAATGCAGAGCATCACTGCCCTAGACATAAGAACATAACAGAAGCTACATTGGATCAGGCCAATGACCCATCCAGTCCAACACTCTGTGTCACACAGTGGCCAAAAAACCCAGGTGCCATCAGGAGGTCCATCAGAGGAGCCAGTACACTAGAAGCCCTCCCACTGTGCCCCTCCAAGCACCAAGAATATGGAGCATCACTGCCTCAGACCTAAGAACATAAGAGAAGCCATGTTGGATCAGGCCAATGGCCCATCCAGTTCAACACACTGTATCACAGAGTGGCCAAAAAACCCAGGTGCCATCAGGAGGTCCACCAGTGGGGCCAGAACTCCAGAAGCCCTCCCACTTTCACACCATTCTGCACTCAGCTCAAACTGGGAAGCCTCCCCGCCCCAACACAAGACCCTTGCAAATATTTAAACCCGATTTTCATTTCATTCTTAACCTACCAAAAGCCAGCCAAAATAAAAGTCTTCTGCCTGTTCTAAGATGAAAGGATGGGAAGAGGAAGGAGAGGAACCACATAATTGCTAGCTTGACAAATGTAAGGTGAAAAGTTCTTCCTTGACTTCCCATGAGAAACTTTTCTTTACATTTCAGCACTTTACACAGCCTTTCTGAAAAGCCACTGAAGAAGGACCACTGTTAAATGTGGGATGGGTCCTATGATATATTACTGTGAAATAGCACTTTAAACGCAGTGGGTCATCGTAACAGCTTTGCACTTGGGTCACAAGTATGATGCCAGCGGGTAACCCTAGAGCAAATTAAGGAGCAGTGGGAGAGGCTGTAGTACATGATGAGACAGCCACTGCCAAGACAAAGTAATCCCAAAGCTAACTTTCCTGAATAAGCAGCGTCGGAGACATAATAATAATAGGAGCGCTGCGCCTTTAAGCCGTGCGGATGGGAGCTGTCCTGCGCTTTCTTCTCGGCGTTTTTTGGCAAGTCCCACCTCACGGGGGCCAACCCGCGCGCTCGGCTAGTGTGCGGGCGGGAAGGCCGGCGGCACCTGTCTGCTCGGGGGGGGAGGGGAGGGCTTCTCGTTCCGTCCAGGAAAGGCGGGAGAGCTCCCTTCGCTGCTGGAGAGCGGACAGGCAGGCGGGAGGAGCCGGAGGCAGCCCCTGTGGCTGGGCGCTTACCTGTCTGTGGGGGTGGTGGGCTCCGAAGCAGTGGCCGTGACGCTGGACGCCAGGGAGAGCGAGGGAGACACCGGGGCGCTGAGCTGGCTGCCGCTGCTGCTGCTGGCCTCGGCCGCCGTCGCCTGGTGCTCCTTGTGGTGCTTCTTCTTCAAGCGCCAGTTGCCAAACGCCGAGCATTTCTTGCGTTCTCCACCGCCGGCCGGGGGGCTGTTGTGGCGATGCTGCCGCTTCTCCTGAGGAGACGGCGAGGGGAGCGGCATCTCCCGGCTCGTGTCCGGCTCCGAGTCCTCTGACTCGCTCTTGTGGAAGAGCCTGCCGAGCCTCCTCAAGCCCCCTTTCTCCATGCCGCGCGCGCTGGCCCGCCTCACAGCACCTTAGCCCAACATGGCCATTGTTCGGGGGCCCCCCTTGGCAATGCGGGGGCCCCCGGACCTGGGGCGACCCGCCCTCCCCGCCCCCCCCCTCCCAACGCCACTGGTTCCAGAGGGTGGTGCTGGAGGACTGCTGCTTGGCCCTTTGGCCTGTGGAATCCTACCATGACAAACTGTCTCATTCACACCCAATCTAGGGATTTGCACTGAACTCAGTTCTTGGAGGATTATAGCCTCATTAGCTGAAAACAACTGCTGAATCACCCATTATTGAGCAAGCTCCCTGACAGAGGCGTATCTCTTGCAGCACAATGAAATATAGTAGGTCAGAGGTCAAATCTTTTGCCAGCAGAACAAAGAGCTTTGAGTTTATATTTTTATGTAAAATAAAGCATAGCTGTTTTCATAAGGCAAGAATTTGATAAAACAGGTTCAAAGTTCAGAAAAATGCATGTGATAAAAATAATCCGATCCCCTAACATTTTGTAAACTTAACTAAATACATAATTATTACAAAACAGCACACAAGAAATGTTCACCCCAATATAAGATATTCTTGGATTGGAAGCAAACAACAGAAAGCCTGATTCAACCCTTACATGACACTAGCCATAGAGAAGATGACAGGAACAGAAATAAATCATTTTAACTTCAGCATAAGATGGTTGTCCTATCAATAAAATAATTGGGAACTAAAAGAATTATACAAATGAATAAGGTGGATTAGACTCAGTTGGGCTGATGGGGGGAACCTCCCCCTACATCACTGGTACAATGCAATCACCCAGAAGTGATGTCATCAAAATGGCAACGCCCATGCGGGGGTGCTCTAGGCATTTCTGGGAAAACTCTATGGTTTCCTAGACTCTCTAGCCATTTGGTACCATAGAGTTTTTAACCTCCCAAATGGCTAGAGCATCCGGAAAAAACATAGAGTTTTCCCAGAAATGCCTAGAGCAGCTCCTGCGCAGGCACCGCAATTTTGATGATGTCACTTCCGGGTGATGTCATTGCAAAGCGTGCATGACAGTCCATCTCCCACACACACATACACAAAGCTGCCATGAAGCAAACGGTAAACCATGAGAGACGTGTCCATGAGTCAAACAGTAGCAGTTACTTCTCTTCAACTGACACAAAAGGAATGTTCATTCACAGCAGGGAGGGGTCAGTTCAACAGCAGCAGATAAACAGACTGACACTATACAATGTATCAAGCCCTCTTTCCACCTGCAGATACTCTTCACTCTTTCTATTCAAATTGGCTACAGTGGGCTCATACGATAGAATGGACTCTACTTCTGTCCTATGGGTCCATAGGACACAAAGGACTCTACTGTATCCTATCAGCCCATAGGACAGAATGGAATCCATTCTGTCCCATGGGCCCATTGGACAGATTGGAATCCATTCTGTACTATAAGCCTATTGGACAGAATGGATTCCATTGTATTCTATCAGCTCATAGGATGGAAGGGACTAAATTCTGTCCTATGGGCTCATAGGATACAATGCAGTCCATTCTGTCCTTTGGGTTGATAGTATAGAATGGAGTTCATGCTGTCCTATGGCCCCATAAGATGAAATGGATTCCCTTTTGCTGTCCCTCCACCTGCAAGTGGAAGGGAGCAAAAAGGAGACTTGCGATGGCTCCCTGCCTCTTATAGCCACCAGCAGAGCGGGTTCACCTGTCAGCTGCTTGCTTTAAGAGATGGGGAGCCATTGGAAGGTTCCCTTTTGCTGCACCCTGGTTTGCAAGTGGGAAGGGGTGAAAGGGAGGCTTCTAATGGCTGCCTACCTTCCTTCCTGCCTGTCTGTTTTCTGTCATTTTTCTGTCTACCTGTCTTCTTCCTTTCATTTTCCTTTCTTTCACGCCTTTTCCCCCTTTTTCATAACTGTTCCTTTCTTCCTCATTCTTTCTCTGTGTCTCTCTGGTTGTTTTCGCACTCACCTCCAGCCGGCGCGACCCCCCTCTTCACCGCGCAGGATCTGCGCGGATTTCGCACTAAATGCCGCGGAGCAGCCTTTTGCGCCGGAAACTCCCGTCGCAAAAGCCGCTCAAACGTAAATCGCCAAAAAGCAGTTTGGCGTTTGCGCGGCTTTTGCGACGGGAGTTTCCGGCACAAAAGGCTGCTCCGCGGCATTTAGTGCGGAATCCGCGCAGATCCTGCATGGTGAAGAGGGGGGTCGCGCCGGTTGGAGGTGAGTGCGAAAACGACCTCTGTCTTTTTTTTTTCATTTTTCGCCGACGCAGGAATTCGGGGGCTAGCCTTACAGTGGCTCTCCTCCTTCCTCGAAAATCGGGGACAAAGGGTGGCAGTTGGAGGGAAGCTGTCTCAGAGACACCCTCTGCACTGTGGGGTGCCTCAGGGAGCAGTTCTCTCCCCGATATTGTTTAATATCTTTATGCGCCCCCTTGCCCAGATTGCGCGGAGGTATGGGCTCGGTTGTCATCAGTACGCTGATGACACCCAGCTCTATCTATTGATGGAAGGCCGGACTGGCGATGTCCCTATAAATTTGGACCGGGCGTTACAGGTCGTGGCTGACTGGCTCAGGCTGAGTGGGCTGAAGCTGAATCCAACGAAGACTGAGGTCCTTTGCGTGGGCCGGGACGGACCGGGAGGGGAGATCATTCTGCCGGCTTTTGACGGTGCGCCACTGATACCAGTGCGCAGGGTCAAGAGCTTGGGGGTGCTACTGGAATCCTCGCTATCAATGGAGGCCCAGATAGCCGCCACCGCAAGATCCGCCTTCTTTCATCTTAAAAGGGCGAGGCAGTTGGCTCCCTTCTTGGAACGCGACGACCTAGCAACTGTGATCCACGCAACGGTCACCTCAAGATTAGACTATTGCAATGCCCTCTACATGGGGCTGCCCTTGTGTCGAACACGGAGACTCCAGGTAGTGCAGAATGCGGCGGCCAGGCTGCTAGCGGGACTACCTAGATGGGAACACGTGCAGCCTGTGCTGCGGGATCTGCATTGGCTGCCGGTTGTCTACCGTGTTCGCTATAAGGTGCTGGTTATCACCTTTAAAGCCCTATATGGCCGAGGACCTGCCTACCTACGGGACCGCCTCTCCCCATATATTCCCCAGAGAGCACTAAGATCCAGCTCCCAAAACCTTCTACAAATCCCTGGGCCAAAAGAGGCCAGACTCAAGATAACCCGGGAGCAAGCCTTTTCACTAATGGCCCCTCGTTGGTGGAACCAACTCCCAGAGATGGTGAGAGCCCTGCGGGATCTGAATCAGTTCCGCAGGGCTTGCAAAACCTATCTTTTTCAGCTCTCATTTGGAACAGGACCTGACCAAACCGATTAACTATTGTAATTCTAGCCACCTTATGTTGAAATTGGAACTGATGTATGATAATAGGTAAACTGTGACCGATAGAAATATAGCACCTATTTCTACCGACTTTATATTTTTATATCTTTTAATCTCCTATTCTCTTATTTTTATATTTTTAAACTTTATTAATTCATGTAATTGTATTACTTAAACCATTGTTGTCTATTTTAACCAAATCATGCTTGTCATGTCTGTGAGCCGCCCTGAGCCCGCCTTCTGGCGGGGGAGGGCGGGATATAAAAATAAAATTTGCTTTGCTTTGCTTTGCATTCTGTCTTCCTTCTCATTTTTCTTTCTCTCACTCCTTTCTCCCCCTCTTTTTAACCTCTCTCTTCTGTTATTTCTCTCATTCTTTCTCTGTATCTCTTTTTGTCTTTTTATTTCATTCTGTGTACTTTCCTTTCATTTTTCTTTCTTGCATTCCTTTCTCCCCATCTTTTCCCTACTGCTCTTTTTCTAATTCTTTCTCTGTCTCTCTTTCTTTTTCTTTCAGTCCGTTTGTCTATCTTCCTTCCTTCCTGTCACGTACACATTCATCACCCCCACATATTTTTCTAGGGCCCATTGTATTTCTTCCTACAACAGGCTTTACTGCTAGTGCATCTTGATAATTCTCATCAAGTTCTCAAAGCAAGGATTAAAAAAACAGTTGTTCAGGATTAGAAAAACAATAAATCTGCTATTTCTTACTAATGAACTATAAACTAGGAGAGGAGATCTCATCTGGAGATTTTGGCTGGGTTGTCACCAGTATGGATAATAGCTGATTTCCAGCAGATCCCAAGGAGACTGCATACACCATGAACTCGTGTCTGGAAGCCATTTTAGAACGAATGCGGACTAACAACCTGAACCAACTGATCCAGAAATTAAGAAGCTTCCCGTTGTGGATGGTGTTTGTTAGCCAAATTGCCTATGGAATATCTTTGGGGAATTTAATTAGGTGGGAAAGATGGCCAAAATATTTGGGAACAATAACCTGTATATATGCCAGAGTCAGTTTTCTGAGGAGACCCTTAGCTGATGAAGAGATTTTGAACTTTTTTTTTTTTATAAAAATTTTTATTGTTATGTATTCCACCACCAATCCACCTCTGTGAGAGTCCCAGGCCATAGATACATTATAATAATCCATAAATTTATAACTATTAACATTCCATCCAAATACAACTCCGTCACTCTATTTTAACATCTTATCCATTCATTTTCTTATTAACCAACCAATCGTCTTAAATTGTTTAAACTTTTCCAAATATCTCACCATCTTCCTAAACCATCCCTCCTCCTGTTCCCTAACCTTTAATCCATTCATTCTTCGTATCTTCATCGTTAAATACTCCAAAATAATTATACTATTCATTCTATCCCTCCAGTGATTAATTGTCAATTCCTCAGCTTCTTTCCAATTCCTTGCTATCACTTGTCTTGCTGCTACTAACATCAAATTAATCCATTTACTATCCTCTTTTGATCTTAATCCCACACCATCCAAATTAATAATTGCCATTGCTTTGGATATACTTATTTTCCATCCCATAATCTTTGTCATCTCTATGCCAACCTGCATCCAGAATTTTTTCACTAAGGGACAATCCCACCACATGTGACTGAAAGTTCCAATTTCTCCACATTTCCTCCAACAATTTTTACTCCCTGATTTAGAAATATAATACATCTTAATGGGTGTATAATACCATTTCTGTATCATCTTCAATCCCTGCTCCTGCACTAACCTAGATGTTGTAACAAAGGGAGGTAATCTAAACATCCTCTCCCAATCTTCATCTAAAATTTTATCTCCAATATCTGTTTCCCAATGTTCCTTCAAAAATTCTCTCGGGGATTTCCCTGTACCTAATAAAATCTTATACAATTTTGAAACTATTTTTGACTTATCTTCTCTATACTCTTTCACCAATTTTTCAAAGGGAGTATTAATTCTTTTACCAATATTTTTAAGTTCTTCCTCCTTCAGCAATGAGGAGATTTGACTTTTTAACAACCAATTAATATTATTCAAAATATTATACTCCTCTTTCTTCACCCCATCAGTACCCCAAACCTCTTTCAATTCTTGAATCGTAATCCTCTTCAGTTTATCTCCTACTTCCTTTGACAGTGATCCCCTTAATGGAGCAAATTTATCATAGTACCACATTTTAATAATAGATGATATCTCCGGAGCGAGTTCTATCTTCCACTTCTCCCATACCCTACTGGGCCCTATAAAGGTTGATAATTTATCACCTATCTTCTTCCTCCTTTTCGTTCTATCAAATAAACTTTCCTTTCCTCCTACTACCTCTAAATTTTCCTTTTCTATCCCGTTCAGCTCTTCTCCTAACTCTCCCTCCAACCAAATCATTAAGTGCCTTAATTGATATGCATCATAATAGTAAATTATATTGGGAATCCCCCATCCCCCATCTTTAATACCATAATATCTATACCTATTGGCTGTCCTTGGTTTCTTTGATGCAAAAACAAATCTATCTATATCTCCTTGCCATCTCTTCAGTACGTATTCTGGTATATGCCAAGGCAATACATAAAATAAATAAGTCAACCTAGGAACTAGAAACATTTTAACCATGGCATTCCTTGTACTAATTGACTCCTTCCTCTTCCTCCAGTCTCTCATTTTAACTTGAATTCCACTCCAGATTTTTTTATAATTATACTCAAATATTTTTTTAATATTCCTAGGAATATTAACCCCTAAATATTTCACCATTTTATTTGCTATGGGAATAAGAGATTTTGAACTTAAAGCAATTCTTTTTATTGGGGGAAGATTCACACATACAATGAAAATAACAAGCATTTGACATACTCAATACAGAGCTAAGAAAAATAGTGAGTAAAAATACAGAGACCTTTGCATTAGCAGGAATTCATTGAGGGGTGATACTTTATCTGTCCTGAAGAGGAAGACACTGGGGTACAGCAGTGAAGACAAGGGTGAGGAGGGATGGCAAGAGTTGACCACCGTTACTTGCAATAAGGGATCCAAACTGATCAGGTAAGGGGATGGCTCTTACAGTAAGGTAGGAGTACTGAAAGAGGAGTGCTTGCCAGGCAGAATGGTCTGCCTTAAATAGCCAAATTCATAACCTGAGGCAAGGGTCTTAATGATGCCCATTGACAGGCTAGATGGTTCCCAGGATGTTTGAACAAAAGATTCCTAAAGTGCACTTGATTGCTCTTGGGGTGGGTCCTATGTAAAAACAAAGGAAAAGGTATGGGGCAATTTAGAACTTAATATTTGCTTTAGTGGCACCAAGGGAGTTTAGACAAATAGAAGCGATGGGTGACAGGATCTCTGTCATTGATGGGTGATCTTTCCAGCAATCGTCTATTGACTGGAGCAATTTCCTGGGTAGTTGATGGGAAAGGTCCATTGTTTCTATGTGGGTATTTAATCAGTCGTTTTGTGAGCGAAGTGGCTTCTGCATTTGCATTTCAAAAACTTGAACACCTCTGGGACTACGTTCTGTCTCTGGAGCCTCTTCATGGCTGTGTTGTCCTTTTTCAGGAACATGGTTTCTCCTTTGTCTGTAGCTGCCTGTATTGGTGGTCAAACTGGTCTGCCTCTACTCGTCTCAGCATTGACTCTCAACCAGGAGGGAGAGGCAGGATTCTGAGGCTTCATGGTGTTGTTGTCAGGAATGGTTTACTGTAGCACAATCCAAACAGGATTGGTCTGAGCCTGGCATGGCTTAGTGTTGTAACAGTCCATCAGGGCTGGTTGCCCACACTTGGCATGGCACAATGCCAGTCAGGATACAATCCCTAAGAGTCCACTGTAGGCATGGGGGAGGGGGTTGGCTGGGGAATACAGTCTCTGGCTTACAAGTTAATAATAATAATACATTTTATTTATATCCTGCCCTCCCCGCCGAGGCAGGCTCAGGGCAGCTGTTGTACACCCCCTACAGGAGCAGGTTTGTAACTTAGCAGTGCTGCCAGACCTGGGTGTTCTGCTGGAAAAAGAGGTGGGGGAGATGACCTACAGTGCCATTCACAAACTTGGACTGGTAAACCAGCTGCAGCCTGAGGAAAATAGATCATTACACTTTGTGGGAGAATTTATGTATGAAGAAAGTCTCTTCAGCATCACACTAATGCACAACTGAAGTTCCTGTGTAAATCCTGAACTGTTGTCATCAAATCAAGGCATAACTGTAGATGTGCCCAAAACTCCATGGTCAAACTCTAATTGTCACCTGACATAATTATGTGGCATTAGCATGATGTAGAAGTAGGGTTGCTACGTCCTAAGCTCTGACTGGTGGGGGGTTGGGAGACAGCTTTCCAGGATTGGGGGGCAGGGCAACATTGGCACACACAACATCCCTGAAGTGATAATGTCCATGGAAGTGACACTCTGGTATTTTAGGCACAACTCTATGGTTACATTACTTCCCTGTGACATCATCATGTTGGAGACATCGAACTGGGTCATGGCTGTTGGGAACAGCTGACTGGCAGCAGGCAGGATCCTACAAAATTGGAGAATCCTATCTGGGAGCTGGCAACCCTATGAAGAAGAGCCCCCCCCCGCCCCAATTTTTACCTCAGTGAAAATGTTGTGGCAGTGTGGAATTAGACCCAAGGTCACAAAGTCTCCCACTATAGTAGGAGACCTTCCCCTCATGCAGGGGCAGCGCTAAGGTGCACAGCACCCTATGCAAAGCCCCACCCCACCGTCCTCATCTGCAGTGCCTCCCACCACCTACACACTTTTGCTCCCCACAGACTGAGGGCAAAGCTGGGGGAGGATGTCCAGCCAGAGAGAGAGCACCAAAGAGAGGCCATGCATGCGTCAGCTGGCCAGTGTTGCTTCACTTCTCTTCCGGCTCTGGCAAATGCACAGCCTCTCCACAGTGTTTAGAGAGTGCCTCAAAGAACACTAATATCCAATTAAGAGGCATTTGCTAACAGAATTGAAAAGTGCTTGAATTACACCAGTAAACCAAGGGCTGGACAGAGCAAAAAGAAGGCTTTTCTAAGTTTTTACTATACAATGGCATGTGCAGTAGGGAACATCATCCATGCAGTAGGGAACTTTACAAAGGTGATGAGTTAAATCTATGAGCAATTTGTCTCTCTTTTTGTAGTATGAAGAATCCATAAAATATAATTGATTTGATACACTGTCGAGTTGACTAATTAAACACAAATCCAGAGAAAGGACATAGCTCCATGAAATAGAAGCTAGGTTTTAAAAAGTATAGCAGTTTCCTGTTGAAATTTATGGAAACAGGGTAGAGTGGGCTAAGCCATACACATTACCATCTCTAATTCTGCCCTACACTTATTTCCTCCAGCTGCAAATGTTTGAGAGCAGATGATTAATTAAAACTGCAGGAATAATTTCCACTTTTTTCACATGTAGTGGCTTTTTTGTTGTTTAAAATATTAAAATACCATTTTTTTACCAAGTTCAGAGTGGTTTGACACTCAGAAAAGATACTGAAAGTTTTTACTATACAATGGCATGTGCAGTAGGGAACATCATCCATGCAGTAGGGAACTTTACAAGTAAGTAATTAGACAAGTAATTGTCTGAGGCCAGAAGAACACAAAAATTACTAGAGAGTTAATTCTTGAGTTTCCAGACATGTATTTTAGAGTATTCCAAAGGAATGTAGTAAGTATCAAAAGCTGCTGATACATCCAAAAGCATCAACATGGAGTTAATCCTCCTTGCTTTTTGTAGGTAGAGATCCATCATCCTGGTGTTTCAATCTCTGCCCACAACCAAATGTGAAACCACAATGAAAAAGGTCAGGGTGACATGTATGGTTCAGAAATACCCGTAGTTCATATGCTTGATCATCTTGCCTATAGAAATAAATTTTGATACTGATTTTCCCAGAAGGAAATCCTACTCTCTCTTTTTAATTCCTGAATGAGTTTGTCTTCTTCCAAGGAGATACTGTTAAGGCTAATAGCCCTTCTAGCTTTAATTGACTGGACTTAACCAGACATGATGAATGAAGATCCAATCTACATGTGGTGCACTCCCAACCCCAAACAATCTATCAACATCAACTAGAGTGGGCGAAAAAATTGATCCAAGCAATTATGACAAGTGGTTGCTTCTGCGACTGCAGATATAAACTCTCTGTGCTAAATGAGGCATCCTAATTTGGGTGAATACAAATAATTTTCAACAAATAATTGAGCAAAAGCATCAGAGCAAGTCACCTCCTTCTGGAAGTTTATATCTATACAAACTCAAAACCTCAGCTGAGTCGGACTCAGCTGATACATAGGGGGTGAAGAAGAACAAAGATTTGATCTTTGTCACTGAACATGCAACTGTTATGGAATGGACAGTTTATTGAGGAAACTGCAAAAGAATTGAATTTTTTTTAAAAAAAAAAAAAAGCAAGAGGAGACTTCTCTCTGTATAATCTGGGTGCGAGCAAAGCCTTTTTTTAGAGGTATTGTGATTAAAGCGAGCGCAAGGCAGAAAAGTATGAAGAAACAAAAACTGATAGATTTAACCCTGTCTCTCAAAAATAAAGAAGATGCTCTAAAAAAAATCCATCTGTTAAGTCATTGAAGACGAAGATAAAATTACTGCAACATCAGTTGAATGTATTACACCTTGATGAGGTGGCGAAAACTTATTAGATATGCCAGACAAAAAAATTTTGAATGGGTGAACAAGCCAGGGAGATAGCTATCCTATAAATATAAGAAAGAGAAGGGAAAGAATCATATATTCTTTGAAGAACAAGAAAGATGAATAAAAATTTCAATTGTCAGAAATTAAAGGAATTGTTAACGGCTTCTGTTAAAAAAAACTATACCAGAAAATGGATATTGAAAAAAAAGATCAGATTCATTATTTACAATATCAAAAGCTGCCAAAGTTAAGTGAAAATCAGTGTAAGTTATTAAATGATCCAATAACAGTGCAAGAGATAAAAGAAACTCTGTCAAGTATGAAAAAAGGGAAATCTCCAGGTCCAGATGGGATTCCTTTGGAATATTATAGTATTATTTCAGGCCAAGGGTGAAAGGGGGTGATTCTATCAGTTATGTCCACTATACCCACTTTTCTAATGGCAATCAACAGTATTACCACTGCACTTTGAAGGAGAGAGTCCGTGGCCCCCCTCCATTGGCCTGTCCACCTGACCCTCCCCATGACATCTTGGCTCTCTTTAAAGACACTGCAGCAAGCCATGCATGCTTCCCCACACTTCCCATATGGGTTTTTTTGTGAGAGGTTTAGAGCTTTTTTTCTCTCCTGCCATTTCCTAGGAAAGTGTCTGCCATGGTAATCATAATGTTCCATACTGAATCACATAAAGGGGACTGTCACCTTTTTTGAAGCCCCCTGGTATTATATTCTGAAAGATAACCAATATAAAGCTGCAGACCACTTTTACTCAAAAGCTAAATGTAAAGCAGCAAAATCTGTAATCTGCCCTTGGAATCCAAGGAACACAAATCAAGAGTAGCTATATTTGCACAGGGCATCTGTGAAAGCAGAAAGGTTGAAATGACTGACTGATGTCAAATCCAAGTGGAATGAAATGTTGAGGGGTAAAAAATTATTATAATGGCATCTACCCCAAAATTCGGCTTTGATCTTATGAATTGGATAGCCCTTGTCCAAAAAGTTTTCAACTCCAAGCTGACGTTCATAGAATGATTTTAAACACAGAAGGTCACCCTTCTGTGGGAAAATCTGTTCCCAAAAAGTGCATAAATTTGTTCTCTGCTATGTAATACTATATATAAGAAAACACTATAAAATACATTCTGTGAAATTGCTCTATGTCTGGATTGCATTTTGGGGCTATATTTTGATTGTATTCTTTAAGAAAATGTTTGGTGTAGCCTAAATCTGGAATTCAGTGGCAGTAAAATTAGTGCACCATAGGAGGAGATATGGGCTGCAGCTTTCCTGAGAACAGCAGTGCTGAAAGGGATTGCTAGATCATCAAATCCAGTTGTTATGACTGAATGTCTAGTTCAGACATAATTTAGAATATCTAATTAGACTTGACTTTCCTGTAGCCCATGTTATACTTAGTAACGTAAATGTTGGTGCAGATTAATCATTACTGATTTTGAAGAACAGACCTGTGAACAAGAAGAAGAAGAAGAAATTGGATTTATATCCCGCCCTCCACTCCAAAGAGTCTCAGAGTGGCTCACAATCTCCTTTACCTTCCTGCCTCACAACAGACACCCTGTGAGACCACAGTTCCTCAAGGTGTTTCCTGCAGAGTCTTCAAGTGGAAAGGGAAAAACATTAAGTTAAAAACAATCCACAGACATGGACTATAGTCTCATAAGCAAAGCCTTATGGGCACTTCTCCCTTTAAGAGCATCCCATATGGCACCAACTTATTTGGGAAATGACAGGAAAGAGAGATTGACTCATAACAGGAAAATAGCTCCCTCCTGCTTCTGTGCAACACAATAGAAAACTGTACTGCCGCTAAAATCTGATGTTACACTTTGTCCTTTTAAAAACATACCATAGAAAATAGAGCACAGGTTGTTACAGCATAGGTTTTTAAAATTGTTGTTATTTTTTTAAGATACCAACTAGCAATTCAGCATATTCACTTCCATGGAATCTTGTTAGCAGTTTATTGACCACTGTATATACTTGCCCTAATTATTATTTTGAGTATATATCAGTCCCCAAGCTCTTCATAGACTTGGGATAATTGCCATTTGTTTTTTGTCCTTCACCTTTTTGCTCCATGGAAAGCAACTAGCATCCCACAGTGGGATTTCAATGATGAAAGGCAAAGTGAAGCCTCCTCTGGCAATTGGATATTTTGGCTTACTGGAGTTGCTGCTGCTTGAAAGAGAAATTGGCTTCCCTAGAGAACTATGTGGGCAATAAAAAAAATAAAGTCATAGATGAGCTTGTATAAGTGCACATAAAACTCACCCCCTTTCATTCCATTTATCTTTGGTAGAAGCAGAAAACTGAATGACTCACTACTAGCACAATAGCTATATTTGTTTAAGTCATTTTAGAAATCCACACCTCTTTTTAAAGTGTTTTATTTCCCTGAGGAGACAAGCAAAGGGTTCTGTCTTGCAAGCCAAGAATGGCAGCCTGTAACAGGATTAGATGAGGCTTTTCCTCGGACTGAAGTGTGAAAAATGCCCTTAGCAGTAGGTCATGTTGCAAGTGAAGTACTCAGGAGAAATCAAGCCGGCCAGAGGGGTACAATATTAAAAATTGCTGAAAGACCTGTGTTTGAGCTTTCAGAGCTGCTTAAGGGAGTTAAGTCTGCAAATCCCTTGAGGACTGGGTGAAATATTCCTTCAAAATTCCCAGTCACAAAAATATAGTTCATGTTGCCTCTGGTTTCTTTTTGCTAACTGGTTGCTACATTTTTCTCATCAGTGAGGTTAATATCTGGAGATACGCTTTTAAATGGCCCTGCTAGCCCTTTAAAAAACCTTTTCCCTGTCCCTGATATAAGTTATATCGGAAGGATAGGGAGGGAAGGGTTGGAGGTGGGGTGGCTCTGTATGTCAGAGAGGATATACGGTCCAGTAAGACTGAGGTCAGAGAATTAGATTCCCTTTTAGAAATGCTTTGGGTTGAAATAGAGGGCCCAAAAGGAAATCTAATTATGGGAGTTTGTTATCGCCCACCAAATCAAAAGAGAGAGGACGATTATAATATGATGGAAGGATTAAAGATAGCGGCTAAACGTAAAAACTGTGTCGTAATAGGTGATTTTAACTACCCGCAGATTGATTGGGTCAATATGTGTTCTGGTCGAGAGAAAGAGATTGAGTTTCTTGATGCTCTCAATGACTGTGCTATGGAGCAGATGGTCTCAGAACCTACCAGAGGTGGGGCAATCCTGGATCTGGTCCTAAGTAATGCCCAAGACTTAGTGAGAGACGTAAAAGTGATTGCGCCGCTTGGGAACAGTGACCATAATGTTATTGATTTCACCGTTTGTATAAATAGGGAGTTGCCCAAAAAGACCGCCACAACCACATTTAACTTTAAAAGGGGTAAATTCTCTGAGATGAGGAGGCATGTGAGGAGGAAACTGAAAGGAAAGGTAAATACGGTCAAAACCCTTGGGGAAGCTTGGAGACTATTTAAAACTATAATCCTAGAAGCTCAGATAAAATACATACCACAAGTTAGGAAAGGCACAAACAGGTATAAGAAGAGGCCAGCATGGTTAACAAACAAAGTAATGGAAGCTGTAAAAGGTAAGAAGGACTCCTTTAAGCGGTGGAAAACCAGTCCAAGTGAGATTAATAAAAGGGAACACAGGCAGTGGCAAATCAAATGCAAGACTGTGATCAGGCAGGCAAAAAGGGACTATGAGGAGCATGTTGCAAAAAACATAAAGACCAACAATAAAAATTTCTTCAAATATATTAGAAGTAGGAAACCAGCCAGGGAAGCAGTGGGGCGCTTGGATGACCATGGGGTAAAAGGATTACTGAAGGAGGATGGGGAAATGGCTGAGAAGCTGAATGCATTTTTTGCCTCCGTCTTCACCGTGGAAGATGAGAAGTGTTTGCCCGTCCCAGAACCACTAATATTGGAAGGGGTGTTGAAAGACCTGAGTCAGATTGAGGTGACAAAAGAGGAGGTCCTACAACTGATAGACAAATTAAAAACTAATAAGTCACCGGGTCCAGATGGCATACATCCGAGAGTTCTGAAAGAACTCAAAGTTGAACTTGTGGATCTTCTAACAAAAATCTGTAATCTTTCATTGAAATCTGCCTCTGTTCCTGAGGACTGGAAGGTAGCAAATGTCACCCCCATCTTTAAAAAGGGTTCCAGAGGAGATCCAGGAAATTACAGGCCAGTCAGTCTGACTTCAATC
Organism: Heteronotia binoei; assembly: GCF_032191835.1. Taxonomy (NCBI): domain Eukaryota; kingdom Metazoa; phylum Chordata; class Lepidosauria; order Squamata; family Gekkonidae; genus Heteronotia; species Heteronotia binoei. Next base: position 130,737,127 of record NC_083227.1, on the reverse strand, counting down.
CCGGGAAAGTTGGTAGAAACCATTATCAAGGACAGAATGAGTGGGCACATTGATGAACACAGGTTATTGAGGAAGACTCAGCATGGGTTCTGTAAGGGAAGATCTTGCCTCACTAACCTGTTACATTTCTTTGAGGGGGTAAACAAACTTGTGGACAAAGGAGACCCGATAGATGTTGTTTACCTTGACTTCCAGAAAGCTTTTGATAAAGTTCCTCATCAAAGGCTCCTTAGAAAGCTTGAGAGTCATGGAGTAAAAGGACAGGTCCTCTTGTGGATCAAAAACTGGCTGAGTAATAGGAAGCAGAGAGTGAGTATAAATGGGCAGTCTTCGCAGTGGAGGACGGTAAGCAGTGGGGTGCCGCAGGGCTCGGTACTGGGTCCCATGCTCTTTAACTTGTTCATAAATGATTTAGAGTTGGGAGTGAGCAGTGAAGTGGCCAAATTTGCGGATGACACTAAATTGTTCAGGGTGGTGAGAACCAGAGAGGATTGTGAGGAACTCCAAAGGGATCTGTTGAGGCTGGGTGAGTGGGCGTCAACGTGGCAGATGCGGTTCAATGTGGCCAAGTGCAAAGTAATGCACATTGGGGCCAAGAATCCCAGCTACAAATACAAGTTGATGGGGTGTGAACTGGCAGAGACTGACCAAGAGAGAGATCTTGGGGTCGTGGTAGATAATTCACTGAAAATGTCAAGGCAGTGTGCGTTTGCAATAAAAAAGGCCAACGCCATGCTGGGAATTATTAGGAAGGGAATTGAAAACAAATCAGCCAGTATCATAATGCCCCTGTATAAATCGATGGTGCGGTCTCATTTGGAGTACTGTGTGCAGTTCTGGTCGCCGCACATCAAAAAGGATATTATAGCATTGGAGAAAGTTCAGAAAAGGGCAACTAGAATGATTAAAGGGCTGGAACACCTTCCTTATGAAGAAAGGTTGAAACGCTTAGGGCTCTTTAGCTTGGAGAAACGTCGACTGAGGGGTGACATGATAGAGGTTTACAAGATAATGCATGGGATGGAGAAAGTAGAGAAAGAAGTACTTTTCTCCCTTTCTCACAATACGAGAACTCGTGGGCATTCGATGAAATTGCTGAGCAGACAGGTTAAAACGGATAAAAGGAAGTACTTCTTCACCCAAAGGGTGATTAACATGTGGAATTCACTGCCACAGGAGGTGGTGGCGGCCACAAGCATGGCCACCTTCAAGAGGGGGTTAGATAAAAATATGGAGCAGAGGTCCATCAGTGGCTATTAGCCACAGTGTGTATGTGTGTGTGTATATATATATATATTTGGCCGCTGTGTGACACAGAATGTTGGACTGGATGGGCCATTGGCCTGATCTAACATGGCTTCTCTTATGTTCTTATGTTCTGATGTAACCAGCAGTATGCTGTTTTTGTCCATGATAGGAAGGAAAGCAAGCAGAAATAAAGGAATCAGGAAAAAAGGAACAGTGAGCTCAGCATCATTTGAAATATATTTAAAGATGCAAGCAAAGGTGGATCAATGATATTCAGCCATATTAGATGAGTTTTTTTACTATATTGAGATAATAATAATAAATAAAATTTTATTTATATCCCGCCCTCTCTGCCGAAGCAGGCTCAGGGCGGCTAACAACATACATAGGTATACAATACAATATAACAGGTATACAGATATTAAAATTAACATTATTTAAAACAATTCAATTCAGTTCATAAAAGCAATTCAATAAGCAAGTCATGTTGGTGGGTCCCTTCATTTAACCATCCTAAGTCAGCAGTCCGTAAAAGCCAGCTTGAAAAGGGTGGTCTTGCAGGCCCTGCGGAACTGGTCAAGGTTCCGCAGGGCCCGCACCTCCTCCGGGAGGTGTTGGAAGAGGTCATATTGGTCATTGAGTCTAATCCAATACTCAATGCAGGAATCCAACATTAATGCAACTCCAACAGATAGCAGTTCAGCTCATCTTAAAGATATCCTTGTAGTTCACTGGGAGAATATGTGAACACATTTTCTTTAGTGGGTTCTTTGAGGATTGAGGATATTTTGATGGATTGAGAGCCCTCTTTGGAAACCAGACATATTATCTTTCAAGCATCTTCCATGCTTATCCCTTGAACAATTGATCAGTTTTTAAATTTTTGCTTCACTGGACTTCAGAAAGTAGTTGTCTGCTGCTCCAGAGGTCAAAACTATATCTAATGGGCTTAAGTTAGAGGAGGTAGGTTTTTGTGGTGGGCTATTCCTTACTGGAAATCTTTGAGATGAGCTGAACTGCCATCTGTTGGAGGTGCATTAATGCTGGATTCCTGCATTGAGTATTGGATTAGACTCAATGACCAATATGACCTCTTCCAACACTATGATTTTATTATGGCTTGTGATAGACTGCACTTTTAATAGCTTAGAAGTATTGTATAAGATATAGAACTGTGAAGAATTAATTCTTCGAAGAAACAGAGCCTTGAATGACAGGTTGCTCCAAGGAATCTGATTGGTTAGCATCAGCTGAGCAGAGAAAGACTTGAGAACTGAATGCTGATGAGAAATTCAGTCTGATTTCAGCCCTAGCTGAGAAGATTTGAGTACTAACAGTGTCTGAATTCAGTCCTGATTGACAGCAGTTTAACACAGACAGAGTCCTAGGGGAAAGTTGGAAAGAAGAGTAAGTAGTTAAGTGATGACTCCTATTTGGGTTCAGAAAAGGGGATAGATCTTCTAATGAGGGAAGAATTTCTCTATTCAGTTAAAACAAGGCAATAGCTACCTTTCCCCCTCTATGTTGAATAAACTATTTTGTTATTTTTGAACTTCTAAAAGCATTGAGTGTCATTTTAGTTAAGTTAAAGGGAGCTCTCGATACTTCCGTCAGTTCTTGGGCTGAGTCAGTAAAATATTATATTGTGACAGGGTGGAGAAACCAAAGTTCTTTGGGAAAGAAGAAAATTGATAACTAGGGTAGCCTAGCCACAAAGGGAAAGGAAAATGTAGGGGAAATCTTGCCTCCAAGGGAGGGAAGTGGATAGGTGTATCATATGGCCAAAAAAAGAAAATTATAAAAGTGTTTAAGCAGATTAAGTACATTTTTTTTGCACAGGTACATTATTTTTGGTACGATAAAGTTGAAATGCAATCCATACACATTACAATATGTAGTTTAATACATTCATGCAGATATCTAGTGGGTGATGGTATTAATCCTGGGGAAGATGAAATATCAGTTTGCTTGTTTTTTGGTATAACAAAGAGTGAGAGTCCCTTTGTGTTGTACATCTAGTGTGTGTATGTTATAGGTTTAGGAATGAGACAGAGTTACAAACACAATATGTTATTTGGGTGCAGTACTCTGTGTGGCACCTTGGGTTTAAGCTCTGTCCTCAAAGGTGCCAAACAACAATTCTATGGAAATGAGAGAGAGTTAATTTGATGTTATAAGGAAGGCACACTACAAATGCCCATTGCTACCAAGGGAGAGGAAGAACATCCTATCATCTGCTAATTTCAGTACAATAAAGGAAAACTCCATGCAATATAATTGTGTTGCTAATTACATTGTTTCATATTCTAGCAATACATAGATCTGTATAACTTAATATATCTTGAAAAAGAAATTGACTTGGAAAGGAGCCAAAAGTAGGCAGCCTTACCACAATGTCCTTCACCACATTACGTAATGTAGCTTTCACCTCTGCTTGAGTGGTTTTGTAGCATCGATCCAAAAACAATACCAATACCTAATCAATATAGCAATGTTAGAAATATGTAAGAGTGCTTTTGAGAAATAATCTTCTATAGCAGCTTGAAACAAAGGAGTGTTAGCTTGCAAAAGGGAACTGTGACAGGTCGTTGACCTTTCAAAACCGCAGGCTGAAAAACATAGAACAGAGCCTAGAGAGAAGCAAAACAGGTGCCGGAGATGGAGCCAGAAATCGTGGGGGTATGGGTGGAATGTTTCTAGAGAAAGAGGAACTAGGATTTACTAGTGTTTTAAGGTAGTGCGTGGGTGGAGGCCCCCTATAAGGGATGGCAGGTAACTGTGATCATTGCTCAGACCCTCGGGTCTGGAGCCCGTGTATAGAGCGCTTATGCACGTTAAATAAAGAAGCTGTTTTCCTGATCTTGCCTCAGACCTCGTTTGTGAGTATGATTTACTATTAATTGGACAACACAGGACTTTTCCTGCTACATAAATTTGGCGACCCAGATGGGACACGGGGGCCTTTAGCCCCTGATGATTAGCCCGGCCGAGTGCTGCTGTTGGCGGGGAGGGCCAGATTCACGGTAAGGAGCTCCCAGCCTTCTTTCTGGCTGACCGTCATCTGCCCGCCCTGTCTTCAGTTGACCTTTGACCGATGGCCTGATCTCGGACCGGTGAGGGGGCAACAGGAATCAGCTCTGCTTGGAAGACTCCGGAGTGTAAGTAGACAGCCTTGAACCCAGGGCCCTGATAGTGCAGGACCTTGTGCTCAACGTGATAGATTTCCTCCACCTGAAACAGTCTGATTGCAGTAATAAAACCTCTCTAGCAGGGTAGGTGACCAAACGGGTCGCCTGATGCCCATCCCGGCGGCCTAACCACCCGCATGCACCGGCAGCACCCTAGTACAGCCCGCTGGCAGGGGTAGTGGTTCTCTCCATACCAGCGCCCTGGAAAATGTGCTTGCCTTGAGAAGTTGACAGACCAGGGTTCCCTACCAACGCGGCTGCAGGGAGCCTACATGTCATTCGCCTGTCTGTCTGGGGAAGGGACGAAATCGACCCTTCTGCCTCCCGTAGGTTTATAAGTAAAGAAGTATACCATTTGGGGGGGAAAGTTTTGTGTTTAATGTTTTGTGTTTAATGTTTAGGGGAAATCGTGGGTCCAATATGTCTACAATGTTTTGTCTGTCTGGTTAACCATCAGTAATTTATAATCTGGGGGACGCCCCTGCTGTTTTGGAAGATCAGAGGTCGAACTGCCACCCCTGGTAGCCTAGAGGTTGAGTTGCCACCCTGCCTTGGGCCGCCACTGAGGATTTGATGAGCTGCCCTTGGCCGAGATAGTTTGAACTGGAAGTAGATTATAAAAGGGACTGTGATATAGACAAGAAGAAATTTTAGCGGCTCCCCTTGTTGGTGTGGTTCTGCTTATAGTTATCATTGTAATGGCTGTCCAAAAGGCACAGCCTTGCTCACCATGCCCCTTTCTTGGCACCACTGCCTGCCCACAACACTGGATTGGGTACCATGGGAAATGCTATTATAAATCTGAAAATGAAAGAGATTGGGATAGCAGTGAGATTAAATGCTCTACATTTGGTGCCACTTTGGCATTGATTGATTCACAGTGGGATTTGAGTTTTTTCATGAACCTGACTCGCCCTGTATACCACTGGATTGGCCTCTCCAAACGGACAGGTCTAATATGGAAATGGCAAAGTGGCCCAGAGTTTGCTGATCGGTTTCTTGTGCGAGGAGATAATGCATGTGCTTATTTAGATGATATTGGGGTGAATAGTACCGGGTGTTCCCTGGAGAAAACTTCCTCTGTAGCCAGGCGGATGCCTGCGCTGCAAGTAAAGGAAGAAATTAAGACCAGAGTAGTAAATGGTTCACATTACTAGAAGCAGCAGGGCAGTGTAAAGGCTGGTTGTGGTGATGTGAAATATTTCTGCAGTATTGCATAACCCTCGCTCAGAAAAACGGGAAGTGCGAGTGTGAATAAGTTACCTAGCAATTTGCAAAATGTATGTGTTTTGCCCCAGGATAGATTCCTGGAGACCCCAAAGATGCTATCTATTAACCAGGAAAACTGTGCTTTATTTTGTTTTAAGATTACAATAATACTGCCGTGTGAGACCATGTGAAAGAGCACCTAAAAGCATTAATCATGTCACATTTGTGTTTTGATATGCTTCCCCTTTTACTTAAGCGTATTAATGTGTAGTTTTAAGTAGTATATGGTTGTGAGATATACTGTCCCTGGACAGGCATCTCAGTCTCAGGACAAGGCACTTTTAGTTAGGAAGCCCCTGGGAATTAGATGCCAAGACATAGAGCAGTGTTTCTGCTGCCCCTTATGGGGAGCTGATTTTAAGCCCAACGCAAAGCTCCCAGCTTCTTCCTCTTTTGCCACTTAGACCTCACCCTCGCCCCCTTTATTGATTAAGAGCTGAAGAGTTCCAGATCTATGGGCCCTCCCAGAGAGAAGTTCTCCAGAAGCAAGTCCCCTGCCTCTGGTCAGCTTACCTTCTCAGAGGAAATCCCCGTCAGCCATGTGATGTCCAGCAGATCCAGGGCTCCCAAGCTCCTGGCCCATGACAGGCTACAGTATTCATTGGACACAAGGGAGAAGAGACTTTTAAAGTGCTTGCTGAGCGTCTCTGAAATAATCCTCCAAAATTGCGGAAGTGAAGAAACAACTGCCCTCGAGTGAGATGCCAACAGGGAGGCTCCCATCTGCCTAGTGAGCCGATGCCAACAAGCTCTACCGGCAGGCACAAACCCATTAAGACGTGTGAGGCAGCAGAGATCCTCCAGAAGCCAGATGCCTGTGTGAAGCCCACCAGATTTATTTTGCCCACCAACCACGAAGTTACAGTCGGCTCCAGATATCAGGCGAAGGCAGCAGGAAGCTGAGTCCAGCCTGAAGGAGATTGGAAGAGTATTGTTCAGCCAGCAGGAAGCTGAGGCTATGAGTATCGAGCCAAACAGCTGGCCCAAAGAAGTGAAAGGCCACAGAGGAAGCCGTGGGTTCAATAGCTTTTTCCTGTGCAATTGCTGCTGAAGATAAGAGAGGAGACCTTAGCCGAAGGACCGATCCAGATAAGGAATCCAAGGGTCATCTGAAGGTCCTGATGTCTGCGACGCTTGAGCTCTTGGGTGGCTGCAGAGGGGCCAAGCAGCTGGCAGAGAGAACGCTGCCCCGAAGCGAAGCAGATCGAGCAGATCCACAAAGGGGAACTGACTGGCATCAAGGAAGTCCCGCGCCTGAAGGCTGTAGCCGGATTGCGCCAGAGGGAGATGGCCAGGAAATGGTAGAAGCACGGAAGAAGCAGCTGTCCCAGTCCCAGAACGAGGTGTGAGCCTGCAAGAGCCTCTCCAGAAGGGAGAGGGCCCAGAAGAAAGTCCGGAAGAAAGTCCAACTTGCTAAGTTTCTGTATGAAGCTACAAAGAGGGGACTCTTTTTGTTCCTTTTTAAGTAATTTCTGGGTTATTTTGATTTTTTTTAATGTTTTGAAACCACTTTCCTTTGATGGCAACAGTTCTATGCATAAGACTTGTTTGCCCCAGAAGAAGAGAAGAAAATAAGACGATCCCTAGGGGTAAGTAGTCAAAATGTGCCCAAAGCTAGTTTTAGCTTGACACATTGCTCAGTGCCTTGGCCATATATTGTGATGCTTAAGTAAGAGAGAAGGTTTAGTTCTTTGTGATTTTATTCATGAAAGGCCCTTTGGAAGATTGTTAAGATAAGAAAACCCAGCCCCGGAAAGAAATGCTATATGCTATGATGATAGGATAGGCTTGTATTGAACCTGACCTTGTTTTGCTATGCAGTTTGATTGAGGTTTTCCTAGATAGGCTTTCTAGGTGCAGCCTTGCTCCCAGACCTAATTGCTTGAAGCCCGACCTCTGGACCTCACTCACCGGCAGCAGTGAGGTTCCACAGGCAACGCCCTCTGGATCCTAGCCTACCGGTAATGGCAGGATTCCACAGGCATCGGAATGACTCTCCCTGGGCGTGGAGCGGTCAACTCCTGTGCGGTTGCAGCTAGGGAGCTCGATTGCTCTACACTCCGGGAAGAAGAAGGAATTCCTCGAGCAACAGCCAGCTAATTGATTATCAAATGTATTATGGGTTTGGTGTTTGGTTTTAAGTAGGTTGATTTTAGTAGGTGTGTGATGGTTTGTGGATGTCATGATAAGTAATCAAACTCCGTTTGAAAGAGGGGAAATGTAGCATCGATCCAAAAACAATACCAATACCTAATCAATATAGCAATGTTAGAAATATGTAAGAGTGCTTTTGAGAAATAATCTTCTATAGCAGCTTGAAACAAAGGAGTGTTAGCTTGCAAAAGGGAACTGTGACAGGTCGTTGACCTTTCAAAACCGCAGGCTGAAAAACATAGAACAGAGCCTAGAGAGAAGCAAAACAGGTGCCGGAGATGGAGCCAGAAATCGTGGGGGTATGGGTGGAATGTTTCTAGAGAAAGAGGAACTAGGATTTACTAGTGTTTTAAGGTAGTGCGTGGGTGGAGGCCCCCTATAAGGGATGGCAGGTAACTGTGATCATTGCTCAGACCCTCGGGTCTGGAGCCCGTGTATAGAGCGCTTATGCACGTTAAATAAAGAAGCTGTTTTCCTGATCTTGCCTCAGACCTCGTTTGTGAGTATGATTTACTATTAATTGGACAACACAGGACTTTTCCTGCTACAGTTTTAATTGTTTTATTGTTATTTTATTATTAATTCTTTGAACTTATTGTATTCCACCATGAACCTAATCATAGGGTAGGGCAGAATAAAACTAAAATAAATAAATAATATGAAATAGTTCATACAGGAAAAATTGTCTTGGGAGTGTGGAAAATCCCCAGTGGACTTGCAGCTAAACTCAAGCAGAGGTACTATTTATGTGAACCCAGGTTCACTGCAGCTTGCATCTAGAATAGACCTTTTCATTCTCCATGGGGCTACTGAAGGAGATATCCCTGAGGAGAATACATACTGGTCCGAGCATGGTGCAAGTACCATAGACATCCTACAACTTGCTCAGTCATAACATGCACCTTGAAGTAGGGTCTTGACAAGACAGTTACCATCTCCCAATCTCTTTGGAGCTCAACATCTGCAGCCTACCAGAACAAATCTCTGAACAGCCTAGAACGTGTTCCAACATACAGAAGCTAATCTGGTTTGAGAAAGTGCAACATCAATGTCAAAAAGCATCTCAGCTCCAAAGTGCTGGGTTTACAGCAAATGCCATAAACACAATGGGCGTTTTCGCACTCACCTTCAGCCGGCGCGACCCCCCTCTTCACCGCGCAGGATCTGCGCGGATTTCGCACGTAAAGCTGTGGAGCAGCCGAAAAAGCCAGAAACTCCCGGCGCAAAAGCCGCGCAAACGGAAACTGCTCTTTGGCAGTTTACGTTTGCGCCGCAAAAGCACCGGAAGTTTCCGGCTCTTCCGGCTGCTCCGCGGCTTTACGTGTGAAATCCGCGCAGATCCTGCGTGGTGAAGAGGGGGGTTGCGCCGGCTGAAGGTGAGTGCGAAAACGCCCAATGATTATATCATACCAACATCTTATTCATGGCTGGATGCAATGTCTTCTAAGGAAACCTCATGACCGCAACATCCAACCATTAAAGGAAAGCAAATCAAAGACCTGGTTTGATGCAGACCACCATGCAATGAAAAACAACCTACTACGGGTTGTTTATTCTGCAACAGACTTCTCAAGGCAGTTCATACAGAATGGGTTCATACAGAAGAGGTGATTCTTCTGACATGAGCATCCCAAGTTGTCAAAGGTTTTCAAGGTAAGAACCAGCACCTTGAACTGAGCCCAGAAGCTCATAGATATGCAGCACAATTGTTTAAAAACTGGCATCATATTCTCACAATGTTTCACCCTTGCTGAAGACTAGAAACCACATTTTACTATCATTAAAGCTCTGAAGTATTTGAAGGTGGCCCCAGAGTGTGTCACAATAATCCAATTTAGCAGTTTGATGGACATGTGTAGCCCGATCAGCAGTCCAGGAAGGATAGTCTCAACATAAAATATAGATGGATAAAGAAGATTCTAGTAACAACACCTACCTGTTTTTGTAAAAGCAAGTATGATTCCAAGAGAATTTCAAAACTCTTCACATGCTCAACCAAAGGTAATCTTATCCCATCCAGAACAAGCAGATAAATCCATAACATCAGCTGTTCCCAACCACCTCTATATTCTGTGGATTCAGTTTCTGCTTGTTCTTCATCCAATTGACCACACACTGTTTCAGGATGATGGCACCTGGAGGCTTAGTTAATTAAATATGAAACTGTGTCCTCAGCATATTGATCATACCCAATTCCAAAACTAATTTATTGGCATAATAAGAATATGAAATATTGTAGCAAAAGAATGGAGCCTTGAGGAACTCCACATTTTAAGACCCCAAAAAATGACTCTCTAAGACCACAATATAAAGTGTTCTGTAAAGCTTTGATACTTTAGAGGAAATGGTTGCTCTGAAAACCTAGTTTAAACTTTTTTGGGTGCCCCCTCATTACAGATCAGTATAATAATATTCCACACTGTTTTTGAAAATCCCTTTCATCCTCTCCAAAAAACTTACAGTAGATGTTCCAGTTTGTCTTTAAAAAGCAATAAAGAGTCTTTTGCATGACTTTAAGAGCATGTTGCGGCTGCAACATTGCTTTAGGCAGTTAATCCTGATAAGTATTAGCCCAATCAGCATACACGTGAAATGTCCACAACATGCAAAAGTGTCCCTTGCTATTACAGAACAAACATGTGCATTTTGGGTACTTTGATACTTGGGATCTAGCCTGTGTATATCAAAGCCCAGATTCAGACCAATATTTAAAAGGACAAGGGGGGGGGGGAAGCTTCTTAAACAGAAATTATTTTTATTTACTAATCAGAAAAGAGACCAGATTAAATTAAACAATTTGCAGAGCAAAAGGGAACTACAGAAAAGAAAGTGCACAGGGATAGGCACAATATAAAACATTTTCCTAGAAAAACTGCCTACCTATCCAGGGGGTGGGGGGGTAGGACTAAAAGGGTAAAAATGAGCCTGCCTCCTGGAGAGAAGCGAGGGTGTCAGCAGCTACAGAGCAAGGGGGTTAAACTGACCAGGTGGAGAAAGGAGCTATTGAGACAGGTCCATGGAACAGAGAAGAGGCCAACTGAAATGATGGGATAACAGGATGTGTTCCAAACCAGCTGCAGTGGGGCTCAGGGATAACTATACTCTTTGCCAAGAATGAGGAAGGAAAGTGTTGTTGATGTTGGGAATGTACAAGTAATAAAAATCTTCTGAAAATGAATCAGCTGGAAAAGAGATTCTTTGTCTGTACTGTGGAGGAGAGTTCTCCCCTTGAGGGTATAAAAAATGATCCCTTTGGGAGATTTGGATGTTGGATAGATAAGTGTCTATGGCCAGATACTTGCCATGATTGGAGAAGGCCAAGAGACTTTCTGTCCAGTCATTGAGATAGCTGGGACATTGTTCTGTTGCTTATTGTTTTGGAGATCTGGGTCATTAGTTAAGATTATCTGGGAAGAGGCTCCAAAGTCCTTGGGGCAAATGGCTGTTGATTGAATCCCTCTTAGGGTGGTAGTTGTGTGACTGATAGAGAAGCTGCCCTGCATTCCTTCGTGGCTTGACTCATCGCATTTTATATATATTAATTTAATTCAGGCTTCTTCTATCTATCCTAGATCCGCACTGAAATGTACATGTATACAAGCCTGAGGGAACAAGTCATACCAAAAATGGAGGTTCCCTAGGGTTGAAGGTCTCAAAAGCATTATACTGTTGTGATATGCATGGCTTTTTTTGAGCAGGAACACACAGGAATGAAGTTCCAGCTGGCTTTGTGGAAGAGGGTGTGGCCCAATATGCAAATGAGTTCCTGTTGGGCTTTTTCTACAAAAAGCACTAAAAAGGTGATATGTAGGTCATTACAGGGAGAAAGGAATATAGAGACCAACACTAGTGAATGGGACTAAACAGGCCACATCATTATTGAAGCGACATGGTAGCTTAGCATGCATGATGAACAATATGGAGGCTGTCTGATAAGATCCTTCACCAACCAAAATCTCAGACAAAATAGCCTTGAAACCACTTTCTTTGAAACCTACTCTTCCTCATAGGTACAACCATATTTTAATTGTCTGGATGAATAGAAAATAATAAGTGCATAGACTAATTAATTTTTAAAAATAATTTTCAGCAATTATTCCTTGTAATTTTATATTGTCAAGCTTGAATAAGCTATGTGTACTGGCTGTGCTATCGCAAACCACCAAATAACCCTGAGTGGAGGCTGGGAAAACACTCGATCTATATGCTGAGCTGCTTCACATAAATAGCTTCCCACAAGGAGTGTGCTCTGCACTTCAGTGCATTTCAAGAAGCCACCAAACAGCTAAGTGAATGAGGAGCTATGATTACCTGCTCAAGTTTATTGAATGCTGAGTAGTAAATAGATTTGAGGCTCCCCCCCCCCTCTTTCAATGTATGTAGATCGAGTCCTTTTTAGTGCTTTCTGTGAAACAGTTCATCACACCTCCTCCCATCATGTTGTTGATCACAGCACATATTGGCAGTTATGTGGAGGTGACAGCAGATGAAAGGAAGATGTCCCTAATTATACATACCTGTTAACGTGCATGAGGCTAAGAGTAATCTGAAAACACATTCTAAAAAGTGAGCCATTCCCGTGGCTATAATATGCACTCACCATTCAGTAAATAGCTGCCTTTGCAAATTAGGATGACATATATGATCCTCAATATACCCCTGAGCTGCTTGTCCTTCTCATTTTGTGTCTCACCCACTAGAGCAGATGTTAAGCACTTTTTAAAATGCTGTGAACAAAGGAAGGGCACATGTTCAAGTAGGAAATTGCAGGATGTCTACATGACCTTAAAAGTGTACTGCTGTTTTCTCTTTTCATCTCAGACATGGATGTCGTCAACCTAGGGATTATGCTAGATGATAGATTTGTTTAAAGTAAAAAAAAAAAAGTTGGAAAAAGAAATCACAGCTTGTGCATCCAGTCTAAAAAAACTATTGAAAAAGATTTATACATCAGAATATCTTAGTTATGTTTGTTGGATTTGCTAACAGTACATAATTTGTATGGGCTGCTCAGGTGTCCCGATCTCTGTCCATGATAATTAGAAAACCTTTGATGGGAGGCATTTGTCTGTTTTTTGTAGAGGTAGAGTAGAATGTCTAAAAAATTTTCAGTGAATCCTGTTTTCAGTTTTTAAAAAACACCTTTGGGGAGAAGAAGCCATCTGGAGACAAAAAGTCCAACAATGTGTGTGCTTGTGAAAGGGAAGGGGAACTAATAAGTTGTGCAGAAATGTAATGCATTCATTTATTATTTTGTCAGTCCTATATAGAAAACTGAAATTGCTGTGTAGGAGCCTTCTGGCTTTAATGACTTGTTTTCCAACACTGAATTTAGCCATGAAAATAATTTAAATGATGTGACCATAGATTCATATATTACAGTAACTTCTTGGCATTCACTTTTTGGTCTGTTGCTGTACTATCCATAATATATGAAGACAAAAATATGGCAAACTAGACAGCAGTGTCAGGAATGTTGTGGTATCTTCTCTATTTTGATCTAGGTACAGAAGCATATAATTATATATAATAATAATTTATAGAGACCTCCCCAGATGTTTGTGTCACAATAAAGCTAATTTTAAAATTTTAATTTTTTTTGTTTTATTTATTTACTAAGAGCTCCGTACTAAGAGCTCCAGCCATAGCAATAACAACTATTAGAACGCTGGAAACGCCACCATAACATCTATAACATCTATCACTAAGATAAGCTACATCTTCGGTGAACTAATTTGCTGCTGATACGAACGGAGCAGACTGAAGTGCCTACCAACGAGGGTGGAGACGACTGAGACGGCCCCGGCCCCGACGCTGAGACGCCGGAGACGGTTCCGCTGGAGGTGCGGTTTGAGCCGGGTTGTCGGCTGACAACGCCGGCGACTGGCGTTGGCGACCGGCAGCTGCGGACGTGGGCGAGTGGAGACGATCGGAGAGGGTGAGAAACGGTGTGGCCGGAGGAGCGGATTGAAGCGGGCGGACGGCTGACGGCGCGGCCGGCTGGCGGCCGCGAATGTGGGCGAGCGAAGACGGCCAGGAGTCTGAAGCGGAAGTTTGAGGTGGTGGAGCCCGCAGACTGACTGCTTGGGGACTGCCCGCTTGGGAACCAGCCGCCTGAGTCTCCGCCCTGCCAGAGACCGCGCCGGAGATTGCACAAGGCGGGGTGCGAGGCAGAGAGTGTGAGAGTAGCGAGGAGCACCTAAGAGCGGCATTTGATTGGGGAGATTGTGGTTTTAGGGTGTTTGGAGTCAGCTGTGGGTGAAGGGGGGCGAAGTACCAGGTAGCTAGGCTACCAGTGGGACGACGGCCCCCCTCTCCTCCCCCCACCCCCTTCTTCCTCTTTTCTCCTCTCTTCCCTAGCGGAATTGTAAACACCTGGAATCCGCATACAGGGTGGAGAGTGAGCTGAGGACACCCAGTGGGAGAAAGGGTAAACTACAACCTACCCTGTAACTGAGATATTAGGGCGGCAGCCGCACGGTTGTGGGAAACAGGGAGGATTAATACCCCCCTGGAGCCCTAGAGCTGGGTGGAGGCTGCCTGGGTTCTCAGACTCTCCCACCTCCCCAACAGGAACATCAATGGGAACATCAATACTAGCAATTATAAGAACTATGCAAATATACCAGTCAAGAATAAGATCAAGACTGAGAGCTAATTTTCACCTCCTTGCCGCCTTGCACCTATTGGACACTATCGCACTTTAGACTTTGCCGCCTTACACCTCTTTGGACACTACCGCCTGCACCTCTGTGGACACTACCGCACTTTAAACTTTGCCGCCTTGCACTTTTTGGACACTTTTTGCACTTTAGGTTTTGAGCTTTATAACATAAGAAGAACTGCATTTTAACACCTTGCACCTACTGCTCCGTAGTTTGTATACAGCAGCACTTTACTTCCGAAGTACTGCTACCATCAGTCGACGAACTGGTGTCCACTATAGAAGATGACTGGCCTGGGGATTCCGGTACTCCTGGGGAGGGGAAGGTATGACGGTGGGAGCAGGCAGACTTATAAGCGAAGGAGGCTGAGACATGAGAGTGCTCGACCACCTTCCAGCCTGCGTCCCATCCCGATGGTGACAGGTAGTGGGACCAGACGAATTCACCCGCCTCCGACACTGGTGTTGTGCAACGCCAGGTCCATCAATAATAAGACCACTGTCCTTCGGGACTATCTGCTGGAGCAGGACGCGGACCTGGCCTGCGTGACCGAGACCTGGGTGCGAGATGGGGAGACCGTCGCTCTCTCCCAGATGACCCCCCCAGGTTACTCGGTCTTTCACCAGTCCCGGACTAGCGGGCGGGGGGGAGGAGTGGCATTACTCATATGAGAGGCTTACTCCTTTAGGGCTCTCCCGGCCCCGGAGATTCCGGGTATTGAATGTGCCGGCCTGATGTGGGATGTTGGGGAGGGGTTGGCGATCTGGCTGGTGTACCAACCGCCTAACGCACCAGCCGTCGCCTTACCATTCCTGGTGGAGGCCGTGGTGGGCTGGGCGTTGGAGTGCCCAAGGCTATTGGTCTTGGGCGACTTCAATGTCCATGCCGACGACGCGGCCTCCAGCCAGGCGATGGACCTAGTGTCATCCATGGCGACACTAGGCCTCTCCCAGGTTGTTACAACAACCACTCACCAGGCGGGACACATGTTAGACCTGGTCTTCGCGGCTGGAGTACAAGTGAACGATATTGCAATGGAAGCAGTGCCATGGTCGGATCACTTTGCCCTCAAGGCTCGTATGGATATGTCACCCTAAACCTGTTTAGGCGGAGAGCGTATTTTAGCTCGCCCGCGGAGCCTGATGGACCCGGAACGGTTCCTGACGGCTCTGCGGGATACCTGGCCCACTGGCGACTCCCTGGATGATCTGGTAGAGTCCTGGAACGATGGACTCTCCAGGGCCATCGAGGAGATCGCGCCTAGGCGTCCTCTGCGCCCCCGCCCTAAGCCGTCTCCCTGGTTTAACCAGGAACTGCGGCAACTGAAGCGGGATCTCAGACGACTAGAGAGGCAATGGCGGCGTACTCGAGACGAAGCGACCCGAACATCTTATAGAGAGAGTTTGAAGACCTATGAGATGGCAATCAAATCCGCAAAGAAGACATACTTTGCGGATAAGATTGCGTCCGCAACTTCGCGCCCGGCACAATTGTTTGATATAATTCGGGATCTTACTATGCTGCCCCAGGGCAGACCAAATTCTTTTGAATTGGAGATAGGCTGTGAGGCTTTTGCAAATTATTTTGCGGACAAGATCGCATCACTCCGCCTCGACCTCCCCGTCAACTTAGAGACAGTTAACGCAACCGAGGCCCCGAGCATGTCTTCGGATCATATTCTGGACGGTTTTGGCCCCCTCAGCCTGGAGGAAGTTGACAGGATTCTCTCAACTGCCCGCCCAACAACCTGTAAATTGGACCCATGCCCTTCCTGGCTTATTAAATCTTGCCAAGGGGATCTCAGATATCCTATACGGGATATCATAAACAGATCCCTGACAGAAGGGCTCTTTCCAGCACCGCTCAAAGAGGCTGTGGTCCGTCCCCTCTTAAAAAAACCATCTTTAGACCCGGCCCAATTGGCACACTATAGGCCGGTCTCAAATTTGCCCTTCCTGGGCAAACTTATCGAGAGGGCAGTGGCGAGGCAGCTACAGACTTTCCTGGAGGACGCTTCCGTCCTTGACCCACTCCAGTCCGGCTTTCGCCCAGGTCACGGGACGGAGACGGTGTTGGTTGCCCTGGTAGATGACCTTCAACGGCATCTGGATCGGGGTGGCTCAGCAGTGCTGATGCTGTTGGACCTATCGGCGGCGTTCGATACGGTCGACCATCGGTTACTGACTTGCCGCCTCGCCGACGCGGGGATTCAGGGGTTGGCCTTGCAGTGGCTTTCCTCTTTCCTTGAAGGTCGGGGACAAAGGGTCGCAATTGGGGGGGAGCTATCCCGGAGGCACACACTTAATTGTGGAGTGCCCCAGGGAGCGGTTCTCTCCCCGATGTTATTTAACATCTATATGCGACCTCTTGCCCAGATTGCCCGAAGGTATGGGCTGGGGTGTCACCAGTATGCGGATGACACCCAGCTCTATCTACTTATGGACGGCCGACCGGTCTGCGCCCCAGAAAACCTGGACCGGGCACTACAGGCCGTGGCTGAGTGGCTCAGACTGAGTGGACTAAGACTGAATCCTGCGAAGACAGAGGTCCTTTGTTTGGGCCGTCGTGGTCCAGGGGGGGAAATCCCCCTACCAGCTTTTGACGGTGCGCCGCTGATGGCGGCGGACAGGGTCAAAAGCCTGGGGGTGCTACTGGAGCCGTCCCTAAAGATGGAGGCTCAGATAGCAACCACTGCTAAGTCCGCGTTTTTTCATCTTAGGCGGGCAAGGCAGTTGGCCCCCTTCCTGGACCGCGACGACCTAGCAACAGTGATCCATGCTACGGTCACCTCGAGGTTGGATTACTGCAATGCCCTCTACATGGGGCTGCCCCTGTGCCGGACCCGGAAATTGCAGCTGGTGCAGAATGCCGCCGCCCGGCTGTTATTGGGCCTCCCAAGGTGGGGGCACATTCGGCCGGGTCTTCGGGCTCTGCACTGGCTTCCAATAATATACCGGGTCCGGTACAAGGTGCTGGTCATTACCTTTAAAGCCCTATATGGCCTGGGACCTGCCTACCTGAAGGACCGTCTCTCCCCACACGTTCCCCAGAGAGTACTGAGGTCTGGGACGCAAAACCTTCTCACCATCCCCGGGCCCAAAGAAGTCCGTCTCAAGACAACCAGAGACAGGGCCTTTTCTACAATGGCCCCCACATGGTGGAACCAGCTGCCGGAAGAGGTGAGGGCCCTGCGGGATCTTACTCAGTTGCGCAGGGCCTGTAAGACAAGCCTCTTCCGGCTAGCCTATGCCTGACTAGATTAATGTAGCTTATCAGACTTTAGTGAAATATACGGTATAGTTTTAATGTTAAGATTTTAAGGTTTTTAAATGCTTTGACTTTTTAATTGTAATAATTTTGCACTTTGTTTATTGTTTTATCGTTTGTTGTGAGCCGCCCTGAGCCATTTTATGGGAAGGGCGGGATATAAGTCATAGAATAAATAAATAAATAAATACATTTATTAAAACAGTTATATCTCATCTTTCCTCTTGGTTCAAGTCCTGTCTTCTATTTCTAATAGAGACATAAATTAGAAATCTACTAATCAGGATCCAGGATAAACTGCACATGTTTGTGAATATAGTAGATACAAAGAACTTGAACAGAATTATTGGTATGAAACCTCCCAGTTTTCCTGTTTCCTTGTTCTCTGATTTCATTTTTCCAGGGAGTCACAAGAGAGATTTAACAAATATTTACATGACAGAGATGTTTTCCAACCACTACAATTAGTGGATCTTCCCATCAAACAGTGTCATCTGTATGGTGTATCCATAGCATTTCTACTTTTCTCCAGTAGTTACACTTTCTTACTGACTTTGAGAAGTATTTCTCATTTTGTTCTAGGTATGTGCAGACTATTCTATCCTGCCTGATAGCTAGGCTTCCCAATCCCCAGGGCCCAGCGGGGGATCCCCCGGTTTTACAGGCTTCCCCCCTCCCCCAGCCAGCTGGCCGGCGGGGGAAGCCCCGCCCCCAAAGCCATTATGCACCTCCATGAACGAGTCCCATAGGGAATGATGGGGAATTGATCTGCGGGTATTGGGAGCTCTGGGGGGCCTGTTTTTTGAGGTAGAGGTGCCAAATTTTCAGGATAGCATCTAGTGCCTCTCCCCAAAATACCTCCCAAGTTTCAAAAGGATTGAGCCAGGGGGTCCAATTCTATGAGCCCCAAAAGAAGGTGCCCCTATCCTTCATTATTTTCTATGGAAGGAAGGCATTTTAAAAGGTGTGCTGTTCCTTTAAATGTGATGGCCAGAACTCTCTTGGAGTTCAATTATGCTTGTCACACCCTTGCTCCTGGCTCCGCCCCCATGTCTCCTGGCCCCACCAGTCAAAAGCTTTGCTTATGCATGCTGGCAAGGCAGGCATGGCTGCAGAAACCAGGGGGAATATAGAATGAAGTACAACTCTGCCCTCGATGCACCTGCCATGGAAATTGGAAGGGGGAAATCATAGAGCCAAAGGCCATTTCCCCGGGATAATAAAAAGCAAACACACACACACACTGTGAGAGAAATCAGTAACAGTGAAAGATCAGATTATGTCTCTGTGTTAAAGAGAACGATTGAATCAGGATCTGAGATCTCTCAAACATGGACCCAAACCACTAGAACCAATCTCAACTTCTTTTGTTCCATACTCCTATTTTCTAGTTCCAACTGTTTTGCTATGAGTAAATATATAGTAAACCATTGTTTTGTCTTGATATCTTTTGATATCTGTCAGCCTCTCTTACCTGCAGGGTAAGAGGGGGTGGGGGCGGATTTTGGCCTGGGGTGCTGGAAACTCCAGCACCTGGCCTGCTTACCTGTCAAACAAGAATAGTCTGGGGTAGTTACAAAGTTAACATTGTAAAGATTCAGTATTTTGTAAAGATTTAGTATGTACTTTTCCACCTGTTTCCCTCAGATTGCCAGAACAGTTAAAAAAAAAGAAAAGAAAAGAACAGGCGTGACCTGACAGTCAAACTGTAGTACCATGAAAAGGTCATATTATAGAATGCATAATATATTTAGTGCATATTATGCAGCTGTCTTCCTTGGAATTTATGGAAGGATTAAAAACTTCTCCCCTTGTGACAAAGTTCATAATGGGAACTGAAAATGCCACAACATAAATTGATTTTGTGTTAATGATTGTGACAAAAATGGAAAATAAATGTGAACATTGCCTTTTACATTTAAAAACTTCTCTTGAGTCCTTACATAAATGAAACTGCATGGCTTGTCTGCTTCATATTATAGTGAATGCTGAATATGTGCATAGCTGACATAGATCTAACCTTAATGTGTGTTTATAGATATATATGTATATAACTTTACTGGATAAAGAACTTTCTTCAGTACTTATTTCTGAGGCTGTGATATAATAGAAAACTGTAAAATAGTGAAGGCACAACTGAGTCCCCTGCAGGGTCTCTACATCCGCACATAGATGCAGGGTCCTATACAGTCCCATTTCCTCTCTTCCCTATAGCAGTATATGCGTAAGCACTGTGCCATAGGGCTGCAGGAGTAGCAAAAGTCAGTGTGTGCTTTCCTTGTCTCTATCCAGTTTCCCTTCTGATTGAGATACTAGGTACTTGAGCCACAGAGTAGAATAACTTTCACCCAGGCCTGCAGCCAGAATTGTTCAGCTTGTGAGGCATTTTTTTTTCATGTGTGGCAGCCATTATGCTCTTACCCCGAGACAAGCCATTGCACAGCAGCCTTCTTTTGCTAGTAGCTCTTCACTCAACCTCTCCCAACCCAACTTTGTCCTCACCTCAGCACCCCACCATCTGATGAGTGTAACACATTAGGTGCCTACCGGAATACAGGTCATGGTCAGTAAGGATCAGCAGCAAGCAAGCTGAGCTAAGGATTTGATTTGGAGTTTGCTGCAGTTTGCAGTTCATTCACCAGCTTCCAGTGTGGGAATGGAAATAGTCAACAGGTAGGGAGGGCAGGGCTGGCAAGCTCATTGCCAGGGCAGGGGCAGGGCATCAGCGTACCGTGGCATGATTTAAATAAAAAAATTGCAAAGAAATAGCATTTTCTTGAATAAAAACTTGTGGGACAAAGCTGGAAAGTTGGGGGCATGGCCATGAGATGCCCCACCATGGCAATGGGCCACTTTTACTGTATGGAGAGTTAGAGCTGAATGAGGTAAACTCAGCTTTCTATTCTTCTGAATACACTGGTGGTAGACCACCCCCATGCATACTGAGGCAGAGAGGGAAAATAAAACTGTGCTGCATGTGCTACTCTTGGTAACCCCTTCTTCATGAAAAATTGTGGAATCTGGATGCTACTTCTACAACATGTACATACATGTCAGAGATCCAAGCCTGGAGTCACCGCTTTATGTGAGAAGCATCAAGCCAGCCCTGCCACTAGGCAAACTAAGCTATTGCCTAGGGTGGAAGCCTTGTGGGGGTGCGCAATTGGGCACTCGCACTTTTGACTCGGTGATGTTATCAGTGCAGGGGGGAGAACCAGAAGTTAGCCTTGCCTAGGGTGCCAGCAGGGCCGGCTCGCCCACTAGGCAAACTAGGCATTTGCCTAGGGCACCGGCAGGCTGGGGGGTGCCAAATTGGCCCTCCCCATGCCCTAGATAAATCCCTACTTTGCCTCTTCCTCCACCAGCCTCTTCCCCTCTTCATAGCTCACCTACCCCGCCTCCTCCCTGCCAGCCATCATCTTCCTCTGCCCATCCCTTCCCCTCCTTCATAACTTGTCCTCCCTCCCTGCCATGCATCCTTTTCCTCCTTCCATCCCTTCCCCTCCTCCATAGATCACCCACACCGCCTCCTCCCTACCTGCCATCCATCCTCTTCCTCCGCCCTCCCCTTCCCCTCCTCTGTAGCACGTCCACTTCACCTCCTCGCTCTCTGCCATCTGTCCTCTTCCTCCATCTGCCTGCTGCTTCCCCTCCTCCATAGCTCGCCCACTCCACCTCCTCCCTCCGTGCTGTCCATTGTCTTCCTCTGCCCACCTGCTCCTTCGTAGCTCACTCACCTTGCCTCCTCCCTGCCATCCATCATCTTCCTCCACCCTCCTACTCCTTTCCCTCCTCTGTAGCTCGCCTGCCCCAGCTTCTCCCTGTCACTTGTCCACCATGCTGGCGGTGGGGCGTGGCACCACAGGGCAGCACTGCAGAGGGGGGCGGCAGGCTGTGTGTCTGCCTGGAGTGCCACGGGCCCTTGGGCCAGCCTGGATGCCAGACAGTCTAGGGTCTGCCCTGCCCATAGGTCTTCAAGGTTAAATGCACACAAATAAAGCAGACCTTTGTAAAAATGTATAAAGATTTATTGAACAGTGTAAAGGGGGGTATTTATTTTATTTTATTTATTCTATTTATATCCTGTAGTTAATGAAACATCAGGTGAATGTGTGCCCACAGGCACAGCCATCAGCATGTATACTGCCACATTCTGCACCAGCTGCAGTTTCCAGGTCAAGTTCAAAGGCATCCCCTGTAGAGCAAATTACAATAATCATGTCTGGAAGTTAGCATTGCATAGATCACTGTAGTTAGGTCCTGGGAAGTGAGATAGGGAACCAATTCAATATGCAGTACAGTCTCTACTGCTTAGCAGCAAAGAAATAAAAAAGCTACCTCTCTAGTACATTTGGCACCTGGTATTAGATAGTGAGCCCTCTTGCAGCATAGTTCAAATTATAGCCTAAAGCAGGGGTGTCAAACTCATTTGTTATGAGGGCCGGATCTGACACAAATGAGACCTTGAAGGGCCGGGCCATGCTGGGTTGGGCCGAGCCAGGCCACGTGTGTACCTATTTAAGATTAGGTAGCAGATATATAAATTTTATAAAGAACACAAACACAAATATATATATTTTAAAAAAAACTTAACATATGCTTAAAACATTAGCACTCGTTGGTCTTAAAGGTGCTTTCTTTGTATTTCTCCCAAGGAATCAAGCGAATTGGGCAAAGGAAGCTCTGGCTCTTTTCTTCCTTCTCAGCCAATGGAGAAAATATAAGCTTTGCTCTGTAGCTCCTGTGCAATTGAGCAAGCCTTGCAAAGCAAGCTGTGATGCAGAAGGGAGCAAGATATAGGGAGAAGGAAGCAGATGACAGCCAGTTGTTTGGAGCCTGATAGGAGCCCTCTGGGGGCCTGATTCAGCCCCTGAACTGTATGTTTGACACCCCTGGCCTAAAACATTCTATATGTAGTTATTTATCATGATGTAGCATAACATATGAAACATATGAAAGCACACTAGCCTGCCACAAGCATAAAATTAGACTGGCTTCCCTCGGGCTTATGGCCTTATTATAGTATTTTGATCAGGTGGTCTCTCAGATCCAGTCAGGATTCTCCTTTGATGGAACTTTCCAGAAGATGTTAACATCCACTTCCAAGTACATCCAGGGTTGCTAACATCTATCTAGTTACACAAGTTATATATAAAACAATGATAACAACAACAATTACCACATTCTTGAATCCAGCCTTAAAAAAGATAAGGATAGTGTCAGCAGGAAGACCCAAATCAAAGACACCTGCAGGCTGGAGCAGGCCTGCTAATAATCACGTTAACCCTTGAGAGGAATTAGGGTGCTTTGCCTCACAGTATGTATGTGCCATCAAGTCACAATCCAGCAAGGGGATTTCAAAACTAGTGAGAAGCAGTGGTGAATGGTTTGCCATTGCCTTCCTCTGCAGAGGAAGACCTTGGTAGTCTCCATTCCAAGCACCATCCCTGCTCAGTTTCCAAGATCTGATGAGACTGAACTATACCATGCCACCGTCCCTCCTCTCCCACAATAGCAATAGTAATAATTAGAAGAAGGCATCTTTTTAACGAATTTCAACAGTGGAGGACAGAGGTAAAAAGACAGAGGTATCTGTCAAGAGAGGAACCATGATGAAATGTAAAGGTGAATGGCGAAGGAAAGGCCTATGTATATGCTGCATGTTATAATGTTATAATGGCTTAAGATTTGAATATGAATAGTATGAAGGCTTTCAAGCTTCAGTAGTAAGTGCCACTTTAAATTTCTAATTTTCAGGGAGGAAATTGAGCTATATGAATGGTAACTGTGGAACAGGGGGGAAATGTGACAGTTGGATGAAAATTACCACATTACGGTTTCCCTATATCTGCATTTTCAGCACAACTCTCTGAAACGAAAACTGCTAAATCAAATGAAGAGTTAAAGGGGCTTGAAGTTCTTTTAAAAATGAAAGGTACAGAGCTGCAGTTGAAGAGTGTGTCTGGCCATGCTAATTGGAAGGTTTTATGAAAGAGAAGAGAAAATAAACTAATTTGAAATAATGAGCATTTTGCAGCATACATAACAACAGGCAACTCTTATAGCAAATTTAATACTTTCACCTTCTTTCATTCATTTTGCATTAAAGTTATGTTGGCTAAAATGATGAAGAAAGTAATACAAAGCACATAAATGGGATGAAAACACAAACTATCCCGGACTAAGCCTTATGGTGTTGCCATCAGTCAGCTGTGATTTGATGGCTACTTTCCATTACCACCACCATTTTAAGCTGACTTTGGCTCCACTGAGCTGGTTCATCCAAGGCTATTAACCAGGGCTTTTTTTTGTACAGAGAGCCCAGCAGGAATTCATTTGTATATTAGGCCACACTCTCTGACATCACCATTGTTTCACACAGGGGTTTTTTTGTAGAAAAAGCTCAGCAGGAACTCATTTGCATATTAGGCCACACCCCCTGACACCAAACCAGCTGGAATTGCATTCCTGCTCAAAAAAAAAAAAGCCCTGCTATTAACTATAAGCCACAGGCTAATACTCACAGGCCAAGAACCCTTTGGTCTTTCCAAAAGGCTTGCGCCTCTGACCATGCTCAGACTTTTATACCTACAATAGGAAAGGAAACTAGATGTTCTGCCTGGATCTTATATATCTGACAGAGGTGCTTCCAACATTTCCTTCCCCATTCTAAGTTGCAATGATTCCAGTGGGTTTTAACCCACTGATTTCTAGACACTTTATTGTGTGTCAACTCAAACCAGTCATTTACATGCATTGGCACAGACTAAATTTTTAATTGTGGCATGCCATTGTTAACATTACTTTACATAGGTTTTTGTAGTGACAGGCCAAGAAATGAGAGCAGGTTGAATTCAGGTCATGGTGAATTCACATGCAACTATCTCAGTAGTGGGCCAAGTGCCTGAAAGTTGGCATGGACTGCTGCCACATGTGAATCAAATCTTGCTCCTTGAATGTTTAAACAAGTCGGGAAGTGAAGTTACGTCAAAGACCATTCCAAAATAGCTAGTTGAGCAAGGTGGCCATCACAAGGGACTGCATGTGCAGTGCAGTTTGTAGCCCTACCATTAAATTCCAGCAGAATTGCAAACATACCTAGCCAGAGAAATTGGCTTCTGCTCATGATGACATCTCAGTGACAGAGGCATTTATACATTAATGATGTAAATTGTCATGATGCTGCACAACATTAATTGCCAAATAAAGGGAACCATTGAAATTGTAGACAGAAACTGTAATTTTAAGGCCATTATGTCATACTCAGGGTCAGCTAATACAACATCAGACAGGCAGGTGTACTGTAAACTCATTCTGGAGTTCCCATACCAGCAGCAATCATTAGGGGGAGAGGGGGTTTCAAGAAGGTGCAATGTTGGGTAAACCAAAGAATCAGGGGCCAGGATCTGACTATGTAGAGCTGCTTCACACACAGGGATAACCGTTCCAAATTGATGCAGCATTATACTTGGCTTTCTACTATTCCTTTTTTTACCTTCTGCTTGAATAAAGCCCATATTTCCCAGAGGAGTCATCCCAATTTAAATAATTAATCCCAAGTTAAAGTTGCACTATTGCATCTTATTTTAATCTGTTCATATGATTGCCAAGGTACACTGCCTGTTATTTAGTTTCTTTTTGTTGTCTATACAGCCTTGTAACTAATTGGCAGTACCTGTGAAACTCTTACTGCTAATAGTTCATTCCGTGAAAATGCAGCAGATTATTTGTTCTGATTTTCATAGACTGATGAATATGATAAAAGGGTAACTTTCTCATAAAACGCCAGACTACTTGATGTTGCAGACACATTCGACAAGTAAACAGGACACCGGATTTATAATACACCATGTGGAACCTGCTGTGATTAGACTTTTTAATGATGATAAAATGTTTGTGACTAAGACACAAGGAGGACAGCCTCATATTTTATTATAAACAAGAGTAAGCAAAAGATTCAGCACATATCATGATGTTTGAGGCGCATTTTCTGCTGAAAAAAATAACACATTTTAAAAGGGACACTCCAATCAGATCTTACTATTAGGAAAGCAATTTGGGTAAAATGGATAACCTTGGACATGTTTAGAGTGCTTTGTACTGATCAACCAATAGAATGCTCCCATCTTTTCTCTGTTGGCTTCTTGAGTTGCTTAGAGGAAGGAAGTCTTAGACATGGTCTGTATGCATTACAGAAGGAAGGATGGAGGTCTCGGGTAGGGAAATGGACTGGACAAGCAGACCACAGGTGGATGATAACAGTTTTGAATGTTTTCAAGGCCCCTAGCCATAATAAAAAGGGGGGGGGGGAATAACAGCACATTATATGCTAAGTTGTGAAACTTATCAAATGCAAAAAAAACCCCTTAAACATTTTATTTTTATTTAAACCAGAAATAATGGCGACAAACTCCAGAGAAAGAATAAAACATTAGGTAATACCGATACATACATACTAAAAATGACCTAAATATATGGTTAATTAATAGGGTTGCCAAGTTCAATTAAAGAAAAATCTGGGGACTTTGGGGGCGGAGCCAGGAGACTTTGGGGGTGGAGCCAGGAACAAGGGTGTGACAAGCATATTGGATTGAGGGAACTGGGCAGCTCTGGCTCTTTCCCTTCTTCCTCAGGAGATGAGGAAGGGAAGGAGCCTCAGCCAATGGAGAAAATAGGGGCTTTGCTCTGTAGCTCCTGTGAGATTGAGCAAACCTGGCAAAGCAAGCTGAGATGTAGAAGGAAGCAAGAGAGGGAGAAGAAAGCAGATGACAGTGAGTCGCTTGCAAGCCTGATAGGAGGCCCCCAGGGGCCTGATCCATCTGATGGATTGCATGTTTGACATTCCTGGTTTAGAGCTATCTCTTAGTGATGCTTGCAAGTAATCCTCGGAGCAAATAGATCCACCTGTACAGCAAGAACAAAATGAGCAGGTCTTTGTCAGCTGTTGAATGGGCACTGAGTTCTCACTGAATATGGGTATCATATTAGAATTAGTACTGGAACCTAAAGCACCAGTTTACCAGTAGCGAGAGTCTAATGAGTCAAAAACAATATACAAATTTTGTACAAAGCAAATATTTGAATATTGCTTTCAAAATCTGCTTCTGGCATTTTAATTCATTTAGGAAAGGTTGGTATGAACAAGCAAGCAAAAAAGCACCCAACATCTATGTATGTTGGTCCATCAGGATTAATAAGCACATAAGTGTCATCAAGTTGCAACCAATTTGTGGAGACGTCAGCAGGGGTCTTTCAAGGCAAGGGACCAGCAGAGCTGGTTTGTAATTGCCTTCCTCTGAAGGGTCTTCTTTGGTGATCTGCCATCCAAGTACTGACCCTACTTATCTTCTGAGATCTGTTGAGATTTGGCTACATCATGCCACCTTCTCTCCTGGCAGGATTAATAAACTTCTTTTTGCTTCATGCCTAGGACTGCAAAAAGCAGGAAGGGGCATTTTAGGCTACTAGCAGGCCATGACGCATGGCAGGTGGGCTGTTCACTTACTGTGTCACAAGAAGTGGCTAGTTGGTAAGCAGTATTTCTAGGGAAGAGGAGACTCTTCCTAATTCTATAAGCATTCCTTATGATGACTGCTTGTGCTTTCAGTTGTGAAGGACTGCTGCCAAGTCTCTGTGATTATTAACTTTTAGTGTCCTAACATGCAGAATCTTTGTATATACACCTTCTCCCAGTGGTAATAGGAGTGTTGGCAATGATATCTGCCAAAGTGTTTCCTTATTTCCTTGAAGAATTAAATCTTTGAATCAATTGTTAATCTCATCTTCACTGACACTTCATGTGCCAGTTGAGCATTGGTGTGCACCAGTGCATAAAAAATATAGGCTCCAAAAAACAAATTGGAAATTGCCCTGCTGGAGTCTCCTAAGATTGTCAGCCTAGGGTCATCCCAGACCTGTTTTACAAATTCCTTAGACCTTCTCATCTTAGTTCTATCCTTACTGGAATACAGATTTGGAGATTCAAATGCAGCATTAACTGGATTTTTTTTTAAAAAAAAACTTGATGGAATTTTATGCTGATAGGATTAATCTGCCTAGTGGATCAGCTATACAACACAATTTTAATTACACTGACTATCCTTCACTGCATTCTTTCATTCCCTCCTCGCTGAATCTTATCAAAGTAAAAGTTTGTGAGATGTGCTGAGGTCTGCTGAGCACCAAGTCACAAAGTCAGATTTCTTATTGCCCTATTGGGAAAGGAGGCGTAAAATAAATAAATCTCACACTTCTGTATTAAAGAAGTGACAGTTCTTCTAGATTGTTGAATATGTAGCAACCCAAACTACCAAGTCTTGGAGGTTTTTGAGAAATCAGATGCAGAACTTTTCTGAAATGAATGACAAGAATGGAAGTGCAGAAGTGCTGAAGCAGGCCGGAAGAAGTTATGGAAGATAATTATTGCCAGTTGTTCATTATGTATCATGTTATGCTTAAGTGAGTTTTACTGCCTTTATTTGCATTGTAACTAGAATTTCCCTGGTAGCTGTATGTTGCTGCCATATCTTTTCAATATCTAAATGTAAATCTGTTCTGGCTGCCTTTATTGGTTTGGCTAAAAACAAAAGAAAACAAATGAGAGGATGTCATTTGAGATAACTAGCAACTGACAAGTTTTTCTACACACGTCATTTGCCATGTTAAATATTGAGATGGCTGCATTGCAGTTGCAGGGAGAGAGAAAGGCCTTGCTAAAGCACTGTTATGTGCCAGCAGATCATTTTATAACTTCATTTTACAACTGAACAAACACATGCAAATACAACAATTCAAATCTAGAATGATTTTTTTTTCAGCTCATTCAAGCCCAGTTAAGAAAACATGGATGGAAAGAAGATTTAGAATTAAGTAGCTGCAACAATTCTTTAGCATCATAAATTCTTCTAACATCATGAATCCCAGGCAAATGTATGTTTTCTCTCCATTTCTGCTTCAAGCAGGTTCATTAATGGTTCTTGTGGCTGGGATTGTCTCATTTCCATGCTGTTCTTATAATTTTTACAGTGCCTTGATTCAAAACTGTGCCAGAGGCAGAATTTGCCTGCATACCATGGATGCACAAATATCCCCTTTTTGTTTTTGTTTTTCTACTTGTTTCTACTTTTATTCATTATTTATTTATTTTATTCCATTTATATCCCACCCTCCCCACCGAAGCGGGCTCAGGGCGGCTTACATGGTCATGCATATGCATGGGTATAAAACATATAATGAACATAAAACCATAAAAACATACAAAACATACAAAAAGTTAACATTGGTGCTACGATCTTAATTTCAAAGTTTGTATTCTCTGTAGACAGATCTTAAAGGTCCTTTCTGTTCCTGCTATAGGGCAGCTTGCAAGAGGTGATCCAGCTGTTTCCTGAGAACTGTAGTGGCCCACAATCTAGTCTGCAAATGTCTGGTGGAGAGTGCCATCTTACAGACCCTGCAGAACTGTATGAGCTCTCGCAGGGCCTTGATTTCTTCTGGCAACTCATTCCACCAGTGTGGGGACACTACAGAGAAAGCCATGGCTCTAGTTGTCATGAGTCTGGCCTCCTTAGGGCTGGGGATTGAGAGCAGATTTTGCGATCCAGACCAAAGTGCTCTCCAGGGAACATGTGGGGAAAGGCGATCCCTAAGGTATGCAGGTCCCTGGCCATATAGGGCCTTAAAGGTGAGAACCAGCACCTTGAAGCGAACCCGGTATGCAATAGGCAACCAGTGCAGTGCTTTCAGCCCAGGTTGAATGTGCTCCCGTAAGGGAAGACCCAATAGCAACCTGGCTGCCACATTCTGCACTAGTTGAAGCTTCCGGGTTTGAGACAAGGGCAGCTAGAGGGCACTGCAGTAATTCAATCTTGAGGTGACCATAGCATGAATTACTGTCGCTAAGTCATTGCATTCGAGGTAGGGGGCCAGCTGTCTTATCAGCCGAAGATGATAAAAAGCTGATCTGGCAGTGGCTGCCACCTGGGCCTCCATTTTTAAGGAGGGATTCAGGAGCACCCCTAGGCTTTTCACTTTGGGTGTCAGTATAAGTGGCACTCCGTCAAAGGTCGGTAATAAGACCTCAGTCTCTAGACCACCACAACTTAGGTATAGGACCTCCATCTTCATCGGATTCAAATTCAGTCGACTCAGTCTGAGCCACCCCACTACAGCTTGAAGCTCCATTGTCAGGTCTTCTAGGGAGGAGTCAGATTGGCCACCCATCAACAGATAGAGCTGGGTGTCATCTGCATATTGATGACATCCCAGCCCAAACCTCTGGGCAATCTGGGTAAGGGGGCACATATAGATGTTAAATAACATCGGGGAGAGAACTGCCCCTTGTGGCACACCACACACAAGTGGGTGCCGATGAGACAGTTTCTCCCCTATTGCCACCCTTTGTCCCCGACCCTGAAGAAAGGAGGAAAGCCACTGTAAGGCCAACCCCTGTATCCCAGCGTCAGCAAGGCAACGGGTCAGTAATTGATGACTGACTGTGTCAAATGATCTAAAAGCATCAGTACTGCCAAGCCATCTCTATCCAGATGCTTCTGGAGGTCATCTGTGAGAGCGACCAAAACCGTCTCCATCTCATGACCCGGGCAAAAACCAGGTTGAAAAGAGTTTAGCACGGAAGCATCATCCAGAAAGTTCTGTAACTGCACCGCAACCGCCCTCTCAATGATCTTGGCCAAAAAAGGCAAGTTTGACACCAGCCAATAGTTTGCCAATATGACCGAGTCCAGCTATGGTTTCTTTAGAAGGGGGAGGACTACTGCCTCTTTAAGAGGCTGTGGGAAGGTCCCTTCAGATAGGGACCGGTTGACAATTTCCCTCAAGGAGACCAGTAGTTCATCCCGGCCAGCCTTTATAAGCCAGGATGGACATGGCTCCAGACTACAAGTAGTTGGGCGTACAGGAGAGAGAGTTCTGTCAACTTCCTCCAGGCTGAGTGGAGTGAAGTAATCCAAAATCTGACTAGAAGACGTGAACGGAGCCTCAAGTTCCTTTACTGTCTCAAGTGTGGCCTGGAGGTCGTGGCGGAGTGACAAGACTTTATCTGCGAAAAAGCTCGCAAAAGCCTCACAGCCTATATTCAATTCCCTAGCATTTAATTTACCCTGCGGCAGGTCCATGGTTTTAGTTCTTTGCTTTTTGATATTGGTACTTGAGAGCCTTTTTGATTTTGTATACATGGTGTATATTTTTTTTATATGCAGAATATATGGCATGTGTGTGTATATGTATACACACACAAGCACACACACTATATATCTATCAGCAAGGAGGAAAACATCCATTACCCCAGCATTTGAAACATTCCTCTCCTTTTAGAAGCACAGCACAAAAATTTAGCCACAGTCTCAATGATCTCAGGGCTGAGTGGATAACCCTGAGATTCCACCCTGCCTGGTGGAATCAGCTCCCTGTGCAGATCCGGGCCCTACCTGAATTACTGCCATTTCGTAGGGCCTGCAAGACGGAGCTGTTCCACTGGGACAATGGTTGAGGCAGCGGGTGTCCTCTTATTCCATCATTTGGCCTCCCTTGTGGTGACATCATGCTTATTACAGTGCAACTGGTTATTGATATGCTGTGCCCTGTCTGCCGGTGATGCATTTTATTTATTGTTTTTACTGTTAATTTTAAATTGGTGTTTGAACTTTGATATGTAGGTTTTTATTGCTATTTTTATGTGTTGTGATCCGCCTAAAGCCCATTTATGAGAAAAGGCAGAATATAAGCCTATTAAATAAAATAAAAATAAATAAAATAATAGGAAGAGAGCCTTGCAACCATCAGGTTGTCCTTCATGACTCTGAAGAAGAGGATCTAAGTAAATGGCAAGAATATCGCAATGAAATGTTCAGTACTATCTATATCCCTTGAACCACAAACACAAAACCTGCTGGAGTATGAATTTTCTTAAAATTTCCATAAAACACAGCAGAATGAATGAATGAATAATATGTTTGTGTACACACACATACACAGAGAGAGAGAGAGAGAGAGAGCAGTGCTCATTTATTGATACACAAAAAGATTAAAATATATATGGCATATGTCAAAGAAAATGGCATGAAAATCAAAAATCCCAAAGGGGATGCAAACTCAAAATGATAATTTTTAGGTCAAAATAGCAAGATTTAGAGCAGGGTTGTCAAACATTTGTTATTAGGGTCAAATCTGGCATAAATGAACCTTATTGGGCCAGGCCATGTGTGTACCTATTTAAGATTAGCCAGCAGAGATATAAACTTTATAAAGGACACAGACAAACACAATTAAAGGGGTTTTTTAATTAAAAAAACCTAAAACATGATTAAAAAATTAACACTCGTTAGTCTTAAAGGTGCTTTCTTTGTATTTCTCCCATGGGATCCAGGGAACTGGGCAAAGGAAGCTCTGGCTTTTTCTTCCCCAGGGGACCAGGAGGGGAAGGAGTCTCAGTCAATAGAAAGAAGACAGGTTTGGCTCAGTAGCTCTGCTGTGTGATTCAGAGACCCTGGCAAAGTAAGCTATTCCTCCCCCCTTCCTCCCCAAAGGAGGAGTCTCAGCAAATGGAAAAAATTGAGGCTTTGCTCTGTAGCTCCTGTGCAATTGAGCATGCCTGGCAAAGCAAGCTGTGATGCAGAAGAAAGCAAGAGAAAGGGAGAAGGAAGCAGATGACATCCAGTTGCTTAAGGGCCTGATAAGAGCCTTCCAGGAACCTGATTTGGCCCGCAGGCCGCATGTTTGACACCCCTGGCTTAGAGGATGGGAGGAGACATTCAAAAACATCTTTACACCCTATGGAATTTTACTGCAGGTGGTTTCAGAATATGTTCAGTAAGAATCATTGGAGCTATTGCCCTAAATGTACCCTTACTTATTAACAAAATAAGCAATTTGGAGGAGGGGACAATAAAAGTGGGTGACAGTACCAGAGGCATGTTTTTGTCTAACTTTGATAAGCAGATCTGAACTTGAGATTAAATGGTTAAGAACAGAACGTATTTGGGGCAATTAACTTCAAAAGCAATCCTCTTTAATTTCAGCAAGATGTGGAGGGGCTATAAATGAAGCAAGAAAATAAATT
This sequence comes from Heteronotia binoei, assembly GCF_032191835.1. Classification (NCBI taxonomy): domain Eukaryota; kingdom Metazoa; phylum Chordata; class Lepidosauria; order Squamata; family Gekkonidae; genus Heteronotia; species Heteronotia binoei. Next base: position 130,704,257 of record NC_083227.1, on the reverse strand, counting down.
TTAAAAATAAAGCTTGAAAAATAGAGGGTTAGGTGTCGCAAAATCTATGCTGTAAAAAGCTGCTGCCAGAAAATGATGCATAACTACAGTGTGTGATCTCAAGCTGCATGTACACTAGACACATGTCAGCGTGAAGATGGCTCACTTTTCAAATGTACACTGAAAACTGTGTGTAAGACTGAAATACTTTCCTACCACTTCTCACACCTAGGCTAAGGAAGCTGCTGCAACAGGTTTCATATACAGTGTAAATAACACCCTTAAACCTACAGCAGTATTAAGGGATCTTTTCTGTGGGTGAGGTGCTACACAACAAGCTTGAAAGGAGCACTGAGATTCAGAGGGAGTAGAATCAGAAATAATATGAATATTTGGTCTGGAGAATTAATTCAAGCAATCAAAATAGTATCAGCACTCAATATTAATATGTCACTAAATGAAATGTCACTAAAGAGCTACTGTCCAAACAAAATACAAGTTACTCCACTCAGTAAGGCAAATAAGCTGAAGAGGTAGAGAAAGAGAAAGAGAAAGGGCTGAGATGGCTGTAGCTGTTTATTTATTTACAAAGTTTAAACCTCATTTCTGTCCCTCAGAGGCAAGATTTCCCTCTGTTTTTATTTCCCTTTTGTGACTGAGCCACCCTAGTTATCTGTTTTCTTCTTTCCTGAAGAATTCTGGGTGTCCTACCCTGTCATCTTCTATAGACATAAAACCGGTTTCACGTTGGCAAATTCCAGCTCTCTCATTGGTTGGGACTGGGTGGGACTGCACTTCATCAACCTTTGGCCCATCAAACTGTCAATCAAGAGTACTTGTGTGCCATTGGTTGAGTCTGCTCCTCTCTCCTGCCCGAGTGGCTATTGCTACCCAGCAAAGCTGGTTTTGTCAGTGAAAGGCAAACAACCTTAGTTCTGGCAGTTACTTGGTCTCCCTACTCTCCTCCTATTGGCTGAACTGCCTGTCACACTGATTCACAGAGAAGAGAAAGAAAACCTTCCTTTGATTAGCTGAGGGAGGGAAGAAGAGGGAGACAGCCAGAGAAAGGTTTCCTTTGATTGGCTGAGGGCTCCTCCCTATTCTCCTCTGGAAAGGGGGGGAAATGGCATCCTGTGCCAACAGACCAGATACAGAGAGAGACTGAAGTCCTGTGCTTAAGGCCAACAATATTTTTAGAGAGAGACTGTTGTCTGAAAGGTGCAGGCTTCTGAGGCAGAACTCATTGGACTCAGTCCTGACTATATCTGCCAGTTCCAGGTTCTGTGGTGGAGTCTGAGAAGAACATAGGAGTCAAGAAGAAGAAGAATTGCAGATTTATACCCTGCCCTTCTCTCTGATTCAGAGACTCAGAGCAGCTTACAATCTCCTATATCTTCTCCCCCCACAACAGACACCCTGTGAGGTGGGTGGGGCTGAGAGAACTCTCACAGCAGCTGCCCTTTCAAGGACAACCTCTGCCAGAGTTATGGCTAAGCCAAGGCCATTCCAGCAGGCGCAAGTGGAGGAGTGGGGAATCAACCCCGGTTCTCCCAGATAAGAGTCCACGCACTTAACCACTACACCAAACTGGCTTCAAGGTTTCAAAGCAGGGTCTGCCAGACCCAAGTTGTTGCTGTGGGAGCTGACTGGGTGATTTTGGACCAATCACACATTTCCAGCCTTACCTGTCTCACAGGGTTTTGAGAGGAGAATGATGATGGTCCCCTCCCCTCACTGTAGAGGAAAACTGTCCTTTGCCTACGTATAATAATAATAATAATAATAATAATAATAATAATAATAATAATAATAAATTTTATTTATATCCCGCCCTCCCCGCCTAGGCAGGCTCAGGGCGGCTAACAACAGTTCAATAAAATTATACAATATAGAATATACAATATAAGGTGATTTAAAACAACATTGAAATTATACATTAATTTAAAACAACAATCTAAAACCAGTTCGAATGTCTGGGTCATTCCATAATTTAAACGGCGGTGATCTTCCTGATGTTATTCTGTACACTTATATTATGGCAGGGGTCACTAGATAAATCATTGGTGGATTAAACAGCCATCCTATCAGCGTCTACAAAAGCCTGCTTGAAAAGGATGGTCTTACAGGCCCTGCGGAATTGGTCCAAATTCCGCAGGGCCCGTACCTCCTCCGGAAGTTGATTCCAAAGGCACGGGGCTATAACAGAGAAGGCCCGTGCCCGTGTACTCTGTAATTTTGCCTCCTTTGGCCCAGGGATAGTCAGTGTGTTCTTCCCTGCTGACCTCAGTGCTCTTTGGGGCTCATATGGGGAGAGACGGTCCCTCAGGTAGGCAGGTCCTCGGCCATATAGGGCTTTAAAGGTGATAACCAGCACTTTGTATCGGACCCGGTATGTAACTGGCAGCCAGTGCAGTTCACGCAGCCCCGGCTGTATATGCTCCCATTTCGGGAGTCCTAATAACAACCTGGCCGCTGCGTTCTGCACTAGCTGCAGCTTCCGGGTTCGACACAAAGGCAGCCCCATGTAGAGGGCATTGCAGTAGTCTAGTCTTGAGGTGACCGTCGCGTGGATCACTGTTGCCAGGTCCCGGCGCTCCAGGAAAGGAGCCAGCTGCCTTGCCCGCTTCAGGTGGAAAAATGCCGACTTGGCAGTGGCCGCTACCTGGGCCTCCATTGATAGTGAAGGCTCCAGTAGGACTCCCAGGCTCCTGACCTGGCCCGCCGCTTTCAGCGGCGCACCGTCAAAAACCAGGAGAGGTATTTCCCTTCCCAGAGCGCCGCGCCCCACGCAAAGGACCTCTGTCTTCGTCGGGTTCAGCTTCAACCCACTCAGCCTAAGCCAAGTTGCCACGGCCTGCAGTGCCCGGTCTAAATTCACTGGGACGCAGTCAGGCCGGCCATCCATTAGCAGATAGAGCTGGGTGTCATCCGCATATTGATGACAACCCAGTCCAAAACTCCGGGCAATCTGGGCAAGGGGGCGCATGTAGATGTTAAATAACATCGGGGAGAGAACTGCTCCCTGAGGCACCCCACAATCTAGTGTGCGCCTCTGGGAGAGCTCACCCCTGATTGCCACCCTTTGTCCCCGACCTTTGTCCCCCGTAGAGGGGGGAGGCAATGGAAAGCTGAAGTCAGAGGGCTAATAAGGGGGAGGAGATAGGGTTGCCAACTCCAGGTTAGGATATTCCTGGAGATTTAAGGGGTGGGGCCTGGAGAGGGTGGGGTTTGAGAATGGGTGGAACTTCAGACAGGTACAATGCCATTTTCCCCTAGGAAACCACTGTTGGCAATCTCCAGGTGACGGCTGGAGATCTCGCAGAATTACAACTGCTGTCTAGATGGTAGAGATCAGCTCCCCTTGGGGTGGGGAGGAACTGAATGCCTTCACTTGGGTGGGTGGGAAAATGGCAAGGGTGAAGGGTGAGTGAATACCAAGAGTTGGGGGTGGGTAGGAAGACAATAAGGGCATGGGTGAATGAATGTCATGGGTGGGTGGGCAATGGTATACCAAGGGTGCAGGGGTAGTTAAAAGGAATAAGTGGTTTGGGTGGGTGGTATTAGGATGGGAGGTTGGGAAGTTGGGAGGGGGGGTGGGAAGATACCAAGGGTGGTGGGAAGTGAATGCCTTCACTTGGGTGGGTAGATGGGAAGACAATAAGGGTGGGAAGTTACTTGCCAGAGCTTCTTTCTAGAGGGAGCAATTTTTTGCAAATCCAGCAGAACCAGTGCAATTTGCCCAGTAGATCCAGGGCCACTCTGACAGTGCAAACCCAGCACTTCTACGAGAGGGTGTCAGTTCACTTCCAGAATGCTTCTGCTATTCCCAGGGGCCATCATTCCACTTGGGAGGGCTGTCATTCCAGCCCCAGAGCACTAATTCTGTTTCTGGGGGGTCAGCTTTCCACTCTGAGACCTGTTGTTCCCAGACCAGTTTGTCTGGGCCCAGAGGTATTAATTTACAGTTCACTTTGTATTTTCATTCCAACTATTTTGTGCTGTAATATATTTCAATGGAGCCCATGCAAGTCAGTTGGCATTCTTGGCTCTCATTATCTCCAATAGACTTTCAGGCCTCTCCCATTGTTTCCAATGGGCAATCCTGTCATTCATTTTAGTACTTCCCCTCAGTAGAGCCCAGTGCCATTTTGGCAATGCCAGCTTAACAGGACTGATGTGAAGCACAGAATCACACTCCAAACAAGGGGTGGGTAGGTGGGTTGCATGCCCACCAGACCAGTGCTGACTGGGTGATTTTCGACCAGTCACACACTTTCAGCCTAACCATCCTCACAGGGTTGTTGTGCAGATCAATGTGGGGAGTGGAGAATGATGTAAGCTGCTTTGGTTCCCGCCACACACACTGTGGAGAAAGACTGTCCTTTGCCTATGTAGAGGTTGCAGGTGTTGGAATTCTGAGTATTTATATTGCATCTCTAGGCAATGTGTAAGCTCAGTCATTATAGGGTTGTGATATTGTTATTTAAAGTTTGTTTAAGCAGTATATATATGTAATTAGTTCCATACCTATGTTACATGACTAAAATGTATACAGTAATTGCTGTTATTATAAAATAATAAACTTTAAGTTTAAAAAAAATGTTTACCAGTTTGTATTGTTTAGCTGACTTGAAGGGATATCTGGCTCACTTCCAATGAGATTAGAACTGATGGAATGTTAAGGAGAGGGTTGGAAAACGATGGTTAAAGAAGAGCAATTGGCAGTTTTGAATCTGCGGACAGCTGACAGAGTACCAAGCTCGTTAGTGATAGAGTAAGGATGTAATCTATAGTGTTATTATTTTCATCCCAGTGTTCCTACCCCTTTAGAAATAAAATATATATTTTTCAATACTAAAGATCTCTCAATTTCTTTTGTGATCCAGTGGTCCATTGAACTGTCTGGGAAAGTTTAAACAATTTTCCTCACAAAATTTCCCAACAAGAGGTAGCAGAGGACAGTTGCCCATAATTTTTGAATAATTTTTAAGTGTTCTGGATCACAAGAGAGAGATTTAGAAGACAAGGGACATAGTAGCAATGAGAAGCCACTAGTTAGAGGCTTGAGTTTAAAACAACCATCTTTGGCCCAAATGGGAGTTTCCATCTAACTACCCACTTGTCCTTGCCAACTTTCCCCAGTTCTCCTGTCTCTGTTAAACTGCTCTCAGTCAGAGCTGAATTCTGAATAAATTCTCCTCCTCAGCATTCACACACAAGACAGCCTTTATTGGCATATATTAAAATATAAAATAGAGGGTCGGCCAGGTTACAGATGAAGAGTACAAAATCCATACAGAATAAAATTAGGATTACAAAATAAAAACAAAGTAGCAACATAGTAAAACCTGATATATAGTACTACTTATCAGGACGAGTAACCATAGCTCTATATAAAAAAAAACGTTGCCACTAATTCAGTTATTTCCCGATCAGAATTATCAAGCAAAAAAAGCATCTTAAAATCATCATTCAGCTCTAAAGTCTCCCTCTGCTCAGCTGATGCTAACCAATCAGATTGCTTGGCGCAGCCTGTCACTCAAGGTTCTCTGTTTCTGTGAAGAATTAACCTTTCACAGTCCTTTAGCAGTTTGTACAGCATTTTTAAGGTTTTACTAGTACAGTCAATAACACCCACCTTTCTACCCTCATAAGAGCCACTTAAATGACTAACACATTTAGAACATACATAATAAAACCACATAATACCATTAAAACTAATAGAAACACATCATTAAAAATGAAAATCGGAGCTATAATAGATACAAAGAAATACAAACAACAAAGATACAAAGGAATACATTGGATAGAAAAGAGGGATCACCAAGGGAATGTCAAACAAAACAAAAAAACTTCATCCTCTGATGGAAGATGACAGCAGAAGGGCACAGACAAATCTTCTTGGGGAGATTCCAGAGCTTTAGTGCCATGACTGAGAAGACTTTCTTCTGGGTTGTCACCCGCATAATCTCAGAAAATGGAACACCCAGAGCAGAGCATCTGAAGATTACCATAGTGGTTAGGCAAATTCAAATGGGAGTAGATAGTGCTTCAAATATGTTGATCCCAAATTATATAGAGTTTTGAAGGTCAATGCAGCAGCTTGAATTTTGCCCAGAAACAGAATTTGGGATATTGTACAAGATTGGGCTGGTATGATTCCTATAACCTACTCCAGTCATTATCCTGGTGCTTTACATGGTATTTTTCCATGTGAGCTTCTTCCCGCGTGGGCTTTTTTCTGTATGGGCTTTTTTCCTGTGGGCTTTTTTCTGGTTACCAATAGAGATAAACATCTTGCTTAGGTAGGCCATGTCTCCAACTGTAGCTGGAGACCTCTCCCCTGTTCCCCATCAGCACTTACAATGCTGGCAGGAGAAAAAATGGGGAGGGGTCCACTGGCTTAACTCTGATATTTCACATCACTTCGGGGGGGGGGGGAGGCCCGAAAGTGGCATCATTATACTGAAGACAGCATTCTGAGATTTGCTTGAAGTAAATCCAACATCACCACTCCCAACATAATGATGCCATTTCTGTTTTTTTCTAGAAGTAACATTACAGTTACCATGATGCTAGCACACCTGTGTCCACCACAATTCCTCCCAGGGATTTCCAACTGCAGCCTACAAATTTAATCTTGCCAAAATTTGCCATCTCTTGTCTAGCTGCACCTGGATCGGCATAGCAAAATCTATAGGAGACACTTATCCTGCAAAAATTTGCTATACCTGTTCTTTAACCTCACTGAGTCTGGCATAGCAGGGGCAGATGTCCTGCTGGAATTTGCTTCTTCTGTAGTGCATTAGTGCATGGAGAAGAAAGTCTTTGAAGGAAAATGAGAAATTAAATTGACAACAATATCCCAGAATGGAAGGGCATTTCTTTAGAACACAAGACTTGGTCTACATTGCTTGATATAAACTTTATCAGTGCAAACAAGGTCGGACTTAAAAAAATCTAATTCTGAGCATGCTTTACAAGGAACATAGTGCTACTGCATTCTGTGGGATATTTTTCCAAATAAATCCATTTAGGATTGCAGCTGTAGCCTACCAAAGTCATCTTTTAGGCTCCTGCTGTTTGCTTTTCCTGCTAAATTCCTCCTTCTTATCAGAGTGCCAGTTATGTTCATTTTGCACACCATCTGGGGATCAATATTGAGTCCTAGCATAGTTTTGTTGCTGCTTAAGGCAGCCAGAAAACTAATCTAGAGGAACAGTCAAGGATTTCCTGAGATACAGAGGAATTCACAGATGCCACTGAGGCTGCACAGGCCTCTACTTATTTTGTCTCTCTCTAGATCTCTGTGCATTTCTCAGCCATTGCTTTTAAGGAACTTTCTGACTTGTTGAGAATATTGGACAGATGGTCTCTTCAAGCACAGTGCCTCATACTTCATCCGAATACATTTTCAGTGGTCTGAACAAGCCACAGCTTGATCAGGTGTTACTTTATAGCATCCACTGGCAAGGACTGAATAGACCATTTGCAGAGATCATGGGAAGCAAAAGTTTATAGAAAGGCAAAGAAGAAACTGCAGAGGAAAAGGCAATAGGATAAGAGATTGTAGAAGAGAGGAATAAATTATTAGGCAATTAGTGAGAATGGAAAGAACACAATGTAATAAAGGTGGACAGGAAATGGCAATACAGAACAGACTGAGAGAAATTTTACATTAGGGTGTGCATGTAAATTTAGTTAAAAGCACTTTCCCTCTTTTCATTCCACCACAACTGCCACTGCAAGCACAGTTGTTTTGCTTTCTCTTTTTTGCAGGTTTTCATTACTGCATATGTGCACTATTGAGCCTCTAAGAAGTAGAGAATCCTGACAAATCAGACATATAACTGAAGGTGTGGAGACATAAAACTACTACTGTTTAACGGGGGCCAAAACTTTGTATTGCACCAAACTGTGAGAAGCAGCCTTCCTCCCCAGAGCAGGAGAGTTGCCCAGGCATTTCTTATGGCCCTCACAACGGGGTAGTTGACCTCAGAATCAAAGACCTGTGTATAGCCTCTGACTCTAACATTTATCATGAAGGAGACTATTTTGTCCTTGGCCTTCTCAGAACAAAAGCTCTAGTGCTCTGCTAGCTACAAGTATGCTTACCAAGAAGAGGGATGGGAGGACCTAGTGAAGGTTGGCAGGAGACAAAGGCCAACAGCCAGGGAATGAAGAATCCAGGTCTCCTGGTAAGTGTACAAAGGCCTTTGTGAGCTCAACCTCACATGAAGCTGCCTTATACTGATTCAGACCATCATTCCATCAAAATCAGTATTGTCTACTCAGATTGGCAGTGGTTCTCAAGGGTCTCAGGCAGAGGTCTTTCACATCACCTATTGCCTGGTCCTTTTAACTATACTGTTGCAGGGGCCCAGAAAAAAAATCTTGGCAGCTCTCCAGTCCTGGGAACGGGAAGGTGCTTTTTGCATTATGTTCTAACTAGGAGTAAGACCTATTGTGAAGAAAAACACAAGATACTCTAGAAGGAGGCTCCGGGCAAGTGCCCCACGCACCCTTGCTGCCTTCCCACCTGCCCAAGTGAAGGCATTCACCCCGACACACCTCAAGAAGAGTGGATCTCTGCTATTTGGAGAGCAGCTGTAATTCTGAGTGCTCTCCAGCTGTCACCTGGAGATTGGCAACAGTGGTTCTCCAAGAGGAAACACCTCTCTCTCAGATGCCATCTGGAGAGCAGTTGTAATTCTGAGTGGACTCCAGCCCTCACCTGGAGATTGGCAACAATGGTTCCCCAGGAAGAAATGGCATTGTACCTGTCTGAGGTCCCTTCCTTCCTCAAACCTCACCCTCTCTAGGCCCCACCCCTTAAATCCTAACCTGGAGATGGCAAGCCTATCTCTTTCCCTTTATCTGCCCCTCTGACTTCAGCCTTCCATCACCTTCCCCCTCCCTGCAGCTTTTATATAGGAAAAAGACAGTCTTTCTCCACAGTGGGAGGGGGTACCAAGGCAGCTTACATCATTCTCCTCTCCCCCCCCCCCAATCTGAACAACAACCCTATGAGGCAGGTTAGGCTAGAATTCTGTGACTGATCCAAAATCACCCGGTCAGCTTCCACAGCAAGAACCTGGGTTTGGCAGACCACATACTGAAGCTCTAACTTGTATGCACTCCTCAAAGTCCACCACAAAATCTCCAAGAATTTTCCACCAACCTGGAAAGGTATCACTAAAGGTCTCTGGGTGAGTGCTGCCCCCAGTCTTGCTGTCTTCCCACCTACCTAAGTGAAGGCATTCACTTTCCCTCCCACCTCAAGGGGAGCTGATCTCTGCCAGTCTGAGTGATCTCCAGCCCTCACCTGGAGATTGGCAACAATGGCTCCTCGGGAGGAAATGGCTGGTTTGGAGGGTGACCTTGTCTGAGGCCCCACCCTTCCTCATACCCAGTCCTCTCCAGGCTCTACCCTTCCAATCTCCAGGAATTTCTCAACCTGGAGTTGGCAACCCTATCTCCTTCTCAGCCAACCATCCTGGGATGAGGATGAGAGGAGGAGGGAGATAGGGAGTGAGGAAAGAATCAGGAAAGAAAGGAAATAAACTCCCTGGCTTATTTCGGCAGCCTTTGGAGGCTGCCTATATTGGCAGGCCATCTGTGTGGGCTGTACATAGGGTGGAAGAGGTTTGTTGCTGGTGGCGGCCATGATACCTTTTGTGAGGCTGCAGTACAGCAGCAGTCTTTTCTGAGGCCAGTTGACAGAGAAGACACAGAGGCAGGCGCAGAGGAGTCCGCCAATAGGAGGCAAAAGACTCTGACTGAGCTGTGATCAGGCAATGGTTTCTGGAATGCCTTGTTGTCTTCCCACCCACCCAAGTGAAGGCATTAATTCCCCCCACACATATACCTCAAGGGGAGGTGACCTGGAGTTGGCAATCTGGCAACCTACATGGGAAAAATACAGTCTTTCTTCACTGGGCGGGGGGGGGGGAGGGAAGCCAAGCACCTGGAGGTTGGCAACAGTGGTTCCCTGGGAAGAAATGGCTGACACTGTGAGGAAAGCCATTGCAAGCCTCCCTTTCGCTCCCTCTGAAGCGGCCCCTCCCTGCTGTGAACAAACATGTCTTCTCAGTTGAAGAGATGTTAACTGCTACTGTTTGTGTGGATTAAAGGGGGGGGGGGAGGCAGACAGACAAAATGAAATAAAAAGACTGAAAGATAGAGAAACAGAGAGTGAATGAGAAAAAGAACAGAAGGGGAGGTAGAAAAAAGAAGAGGAGAAAGAAGTGAGAGAAAGAAAATTGAGAAGAAGGAAAAGACAGGGCCCTGAGGAGAGGCAGTTGTAATCAGTAAGCTCCCAGCAGAGAACTGTATGTGTCAGAGATCAGGGGCCATCTGATGGTGTTCATGCTTGACAGGGCTGGCGGGGTGTGGGGGAGGGCATAGGATGGGGGACAGGACAGTGAACCAATGTAAGGCCAGAGGGGTTGATGGGCACATATTGGGCCAATGGCTCATGGAGTGCAGGCTTAGCCAATGAGGGGCCTGGATTTGGCTTCACCAGAGTACTTTTAGGCTTTTATTATAAAGGATACTATTTATTTTATTTTTATTTTATTGGATTTATATACTAGGGTTGCCAGGTCCAATTCAAGAAATATCTGGGAACTTTGGGGGTGGAGCCAGGAGAAATTAGGGGAGGGAGCCAGGAGCAAGGTCGTGACAAGCATAATTGAACTTGAAAGGGAGTTCTGGCCATCACATCGAAAGGGACCGCACACCTTTTAAACGCCTTCCCTCAATTTGGAAATAATGAAGGATGGGGCACCTTCTTTTGGGACTCATAGAATTGTACCCCCTGTTCCAATCTTTTTGAAACTTGGACGGTGTTTTGAGGAGAGGTACCAGATGCTATGCTGAAAATTTGGGCCTCTAGCTCAAAAAACAGTTCCCCAGATACCCAATGATCAATTCTCCATTATACCTTATGGAAATCTGTCTCCATAGGGAATAATGGAGTGCCCAGCCCACATTTTCCTCCCTGTCCCCCGCTTTCTGATGACTCTGAAGTGGGGGAAGGACCTCCAAACTGGGGGATCTCCTGTCCCCTCATGGGGATTGACAACCCTATGTAATACAGAGTCAATGCTCAGACATCTCAGGGGTTTTAGTGGATAATATCTTGCATTGTAATTTGTAAGAAATATTTGGAAGAGCCTTGATTTCATCGACTGTACTCTTATGAGTTGCCTTGTTGTCTTCCTTTATTGCTGTTCTGTTCTTTGACTGAAATAAATATTGATTGATAATATTGATTGATAATATGTTGCCACACAGAAATTTGTTGTGATGTTTTTTAAAAAAATGAATTTGACTGACACTAGCATTTTGGTACTTTTTTAAAAAAAATCATTGTGTGGTCTACTGGCAGGGGTTTTGTAGAAAAAGCCCAACAGGGACTCATTTGCATAATAGGGCACACTTCCTGATGCCAAGCTAGCCAGAACTGCGTTTCTGTGTGTTCCTGCTCAAAAAAGAAAGAAAAGAAAAGAAAAGAAAAGAAAAGAAAAGAAAAGAAAAGAAAAGAAAAGAAAAGAAAAGAAAAAGCCTTGTCTACTGGTAATTTCACTTCAGACTAAAAATGAAATTACTTGGGCAGATTCCCTAAACAATGATATTTTGATTAGCGTTTTGAAAGCAAATAAATTTAGAGTGTGATTTAAATAAAGTAGGCTAACACTGTGAAGTATAATGTTTTTGGGGTATTCATATGGCTTTTTAAAAATAAAACTATTCCTTCACCAAGCATACAGATGAGTGAAAAAAAATAGTAAGAATAGTAATGCAGTTTATATCAAACTGAACAACTATAATCTCAGGAAGAATTCTGAATAATCGTTTTCTAACCAGTAGCTGAGTGACATGTTCTGTATGTGTTAGGAGCAAATGTGTTGCAAGTAATATAAAAAGATGAGCTGAAAATGTTACGTCACGGTTACACAGAACACACTAATACTAGATTATATTCCATTTATCTGGAACACCTTCGTTTGACCAACTATATCTAACTCAGATTTAAAACCATGTGGATTCAACTATACCGTAAATTCAAACATTCTGTTGCTGTTGTTTTTCACTTCTGCAAATAAATTGGTCTGATTTTTCAAAGCGATTATTATTAAGATAATTATTTGTACAGCACTATCAGTGTACAGGGTGCATGAGAGTTTCATGGGCAACGAGCCCTCAAGGATATTACAATCTAAAATAGACAATGGGAGAAACAGCAGAGGAAGAGATAAGAGTAGCAATGAATGTAGGGTCACCAGCCTAAGGCTGACAGCTGACAGGAGACCTCCCAGATGATGGAGATGATGCAGTGATATCACTTGTGGTGGGACCTAAAAGTGACATCATCACATACAGGGAACACTATAGCATTTGCCCCAAATGGTTTAACCATTTTTTTTTGGGGGGGGGGGGAGAGAAAGGCTAGAGCATCTCTTGACACAATGGCATCACTTCTGGGTGAAACAGGAGACCTTACTTCCTTAGTTGACTGTGGTCAAAAAAGGCGATTCATACTTAAAGCTCTGGATTCTATCCTACTACTCTGCTCAGCAAAGCCTGAAGCCTTCCACCAACGTAAGAAGTCTTCTTCCAGCTGCAGCAGCTCTTCTTCTGGGCGTGGGAAAGAAGACTTCTTCAGACTTTGCTGAGAAGAGTAGTAGGATCCAGGAGAGAGAAAGGGGAGACTTATACATATTCATGCATAGGAAGCAGTAAGGGAAAATTAGTAGAAAAACCTTTGAGCAGTTTATGATGCCTAAGCCTCTATGCTTTTCTTAGATGTCATCATATATTGTATGCTGTGCATGTGTGTGTGTAGGTGTAATGTTTGGTTCCAGTTTTTTTCTAAATGAAGTTGGATTAATCAATTGTGGATTAAACGTGGGCAGAATAATTGGAATGAACCAACTGAGAGAAGTCTCCATTATGATTATTGCCTGACATTACTGTTTTCAGCCGACTGTCCATTAAGCTGGCCATTTGGAGAGGCCAAGTTATGGGATGGATGAGTTATTTCTTCTTCACTTTTAATGTCAAAAGGCCAGAGGACAACAGTTCTCAATGATAGGATGAGAAATGATTCACACTATAGCCAAACCATTTTTCCAAAGTAGTTTTAGGACACTGTAGTGGTTGTGACATATGGAATTACTTTGGTGTATATAAACTTAACATTTATCTTGCTCCCAGATACCGTACCACTTCATTTTTTATAATTACCCATTTCCTCGTTAAACAATACTTGCACAGTTGTGCCTGGCCTGCATCAACAGAGTTGCATGCTGCAGTCCGCACACCAGCATGCAGAGGTATCCCTTAGAATTCAGTAGAACTTTGTGAACAGGTCACCTCTGTGCTGCTGGAAAAATGCAGACCATTCTTTCCAAAGCAAGCCCTGTGAGAAGTCACTGCTGTCCAAACATACCTAAGCTTATGCAGCTTCCTATATGCTTTTCTTGGGATCAGTTTGCATGCTGGGGGGCCAAATGAAAATGAACTTGTGAATGCTTGTTAGAGACATGCAGAAGGCGGGGGCAGCTAGCATTGTATCAAATCTTACACATGCTGCCAACCCTGCCCCATTTCTCCTAGCTAGCAATCTTGCTATTGCATTCTGGATAAACTGAAGCTCCTGGATCATCTTCAGAAGCAGCCCAAATGCAGTACAGTGAATTTCAGTAGTCAAGTCTGGAGTTGGCTGAATCTCACTTCTCAAACCAGCCACAGTTTTTGAAAGGTACTATGCACTACAGATTAAATCTGAGTTAGATCTGGATCTGACAGTACTCCAAGCTGCAAACCAGCTGCTTCAGGGGAATACAAGCCCATTCAGAGTAGATTGTCATATACCAATGTCATACACCTATAACCAGTTCCATCGAACTATACTGCAGTTGTTGCTGGACTTAGCTTCAGTCCAATGTCTCCAGTTTCAAGGAGCAGAACAAAAACAGAATTTTTAATAGCTTGGACAGTTGCTGTCTGGTCAGCAGCCAGACCACTTCACCTTCAATACCCCGCACTTCTGAACCATGGAGACAAATGCACATGCTCATGCAGCATCCGTAGGGTGCACATTTAATTTATACATCTGCCCCAATGCTATAAGAAGATCACAGAGCTTTGATGCCTCTTTATCAGGTCAAGAGTCCAGACTAGGGGTGGCCAAACTGCAGCTTGGGAGCCACATGTGGCTCTTTTACACATATTGTGTGGCTCTCGAAGCCCCCGCCACCCTGTTGGCCAGCTTGGAGAAGGCATTTCTCTCTTTAAATCACTTCTCCAAGCCAAACCTGCCAGCAGCTTGGAGGATGCATTTAGAATTAAAGTTGCTTGTTTCCTTCCTCCCTCCCTTCCTGTCTTGCAGCCCTCAAACATCTGATGTTCATGTCTTGCAGCTCTCAAGCATCTGGCATTTATTCTACATGGCTCTTATGTTAAACAAGTTTGGCCACCCCTGATCCAGACTATCATCTCAAGGATATAAAACCCCAGGAAAAATAAAAGCACATTTAATTCTAGTATTTCTGAGGTTTGACCTTTAGATGGTGCTTGGGCATATTATGTACATTATCCTTAGAGTTGCCAGAAGTTGAATGGTATGCCTTTGAATGAACAGCCAGACCATGATGCTGCTTGCATGATAAAAGGGACATGGGTTTAGTTCTGTGACAACTCAATGAGGAAGATGAGCACTCTGGTTGATTTCACCTATAAGGAAACATAGGGCGTTTTCGCACTTACCTTAAGCCGGAGTGACGTCCCTCTTCACCACGCAGCGTCTGCATGGTTTTCGCACTAATTGCTCCGGAGCACCTGGAAGAGCCGCAAAGTCCCGCAGCTTTTGCGGCGCAAATGTAAACCACCAAAAACCGGTTTACATTTGCGACACAAAAAGTGCGAAAACGCCCATAGTTATAGCTAGAAGAGTATACAGAGTTAAGTAATTTCAGATGGCAATAGTACATTACTTGTCTGTTTGGAATAGCAAGTTTTTGAGCTTAAAGAAAAATAATAGAGTCTGGTGCTTGGTTGATTTGTTGAAAAGGAAAGAGAGAGATCATGTTTTGTTTTATTTGGATAAGATGGATATTAGTTGTCTGGAAAGACTAGGTTCATCAGCATTTGGCTAACAGGACTGATAGACTTTGCCACATTACTGGAAGGGAAATAAATGTGTGGTTTCTCAGCAGAAGACTGCAAAACCTTTTACAAGACCGTCAAAATTTGGTCCTGCCAAGATTACTACATGGTCTATTTTTAGTTTCAAGAACAGTAGGACACGTTAAAAGGTAATTGAAGCAAATGGATTTTGGACCAACACAATCAAGGAGTATTGGATTCCAGCATCCAAAAGAGGGATAGGAGAGAACTGCATATGTAGCTGAATCCATGTTCTTTGGTTTCCCTGCACCGAGTTCCCTCTTCTAAAGGCATGCACTGGAGTATACCAAAGCCAAAATTAAATCCAAAACAAGCTGTTTCAGGTTGGGTCAGGGATGTCCAAAATGACTCAAAACACTCCCAAAATTCTGGGATGGTGTGTGTATACATGTGTATACTGACTACCCTGCAAGCGGGCTCAGGGTGACTCACAATAGATTGGAGGCCACTGCTCTTAACCACTACATGAGATTGACTCTCTGGAAATTGGCATACCTAGCACATCAACTCATAATGGCAGATGGTGGCCAGACAGGGTGGAAAGCTCCTGAAATAAGATAGGGGTTCTGGCTCAGATGAAATCCTCCTCTGGAGCTGAGAAAGGAGAAGGGTTTGATCCACATATTGGCGCATATGACGGGGCTCTGGATTGATGAGTAAAAAATGGAAGCCTAGCTTTCTGCCTTTCATTGGTCAACAAAATGAGGCAAGAGACATTTTAGAGATGCCATTATCTGCCTCTGTGTCATGCCCTGGTATTCCTTGGAGGTCACCGATCCAAATATTAGCCCAGGCTGCCACTGCTTAGCTTCTGAGAAGCTGCCAAGAACAGGCTAGCCTGGGCTGGATACACCGTTTTTTGCTATTTACACTTCTTTCTTCTTTGAATCCCACTTTTGGTCTTTGCATCTTGAAATGCTGTTTTAAAACTGTTGAGAGGAAACAACCAACTTTTATGTTACACAAGTAGAATGAACTGCAATGTGAGTAACAGCAGTTGCTATCTATAGTATACCAAAATCTTGCAGTTTTTGCAGAGTAGCTTATTATAGCCATTAGAATTGAATTTCCTGTTGGAGAACAATGTCATTATGGCCAAATGTATATTGCTAAATATCCCATTGTTTTCCATCTCTGTATCTGAATGACAGCAAAAGATCACATGCAGTTATTCCACAGGTGAAAATGTTAAATACATTTGCCATTTCTTCAATTTGGGGTGGGGGGTTGCCAGTTTTTAACAGGGCCTTGTTAGTTATTTTTGTATTATTGTAAGGCTTGCATTTAATTTGGAAAATACATTAGTTTTATAAAATCTTGTGTAGCATGATTTGAATACCATGAAGAAATATTTTATCTTGATCTGGTAAACAGGTAAATAATGTCACAATATAAAGATTAAATAATTAAAAATAAGCGATATGACATGACATATTGTTTGCTTTTCCATGCAGAAACAACACTGTTCTCTGCCATACACAAATAATGGGCTGTAAACTATAGCCTTATTTGGAGTCAAATTGCACCTTTAAGACCAACGAAGTTTTATTCCTCATCTGATTTATTTATGCCTCGTCTGATGAATTGTGCTTAGAGCACAAGAAAGCTTACATTCTGAATAAAACTTCGTTGCTCTTAAAGATGCAACTTGACTCCTACTTTGTTCTACTGCTTCAGACCAACACGGCTGCCCACTTGGATATATAGCCTTATTTATCGCATTTATATCCTGCCCCTTCCTCCAAAGAGCCCAGAGTAGTATCCATTGGGTTGTATTATTGTATCTTCAAATCAATCCTCTAAACTGCAATTTTCCCAAGATATACCCAGTGTGGTTTATGGCTGATCAGTAATTTGAACCACAACAAATTTAACCCTCTTCTAAGACTCTCATTATTGTTTGCTTGCTCTTTTCCAAAGGGATCCGATCCCAAATCGGAGATCCAGTTTGGTGTAGGAGAGCCAGTTTGGTGTAGTGGTTAAGTGTGCGGACTCTTATCTGGGAGAACCGGGTTTGATTCCCCACTCCTCCACTTGCACCTGCTGGAATGGCCTTGGGTCAGCCATAGCTCTGGCTGAGGTTGCCCTTGAAAGGGCAGCTGCTGTGAGAGCCCTCTCCAGCCCCACCCACCTCACAGGGTGTCTGTTGTGGGGGGACAAGATAAAGGAGATTGTGAGCCGCTCTGAGACTCTTTGGAGTGAAGGGCGGAATATAAATCCAATATCTTCTTCTATCTTCAAATGGTTCACAATGGGAGGTCCAGGCCCCCACTGATTCCCCAGCACACTATGGAGATGCATAGTGGGCTGTAAGACTGCTGTATAATTGGTGATCTTTGCATCACTGTCCTCCCCAATGACCTCTTCATCTTCCATCTCAGGTCCCATAGCTGACCTAGATCTTGGTAGGTGGGGAAAAAAGCAGGCATATGTATCCTAGGGTTGCCAGGCCTTACCTGGCTCCTGGCAAGGGGAAGTTTCTCATGCACTCTCACTTGAAAATTATGTCATTGCACCAGGCACATTGTGCAGGGATACTCTAGCAATTTAGGTAAAAACTCTAAGGTGCCATAGAGATTTCTACCCAAATTGCTAGAGTGTCCCCGTGTGATATGCCAGCATTATGAAGGTACTTTCTGGTGATGTCATCACGCTGGGCATATTGCGTGCAATGGAGCTCCTTGGGGTGGGGATCCCCCTGCTTGCCAGCTCCATGCTGGTGAGTTGGGGGCTCCAAAACCAGGAGAACCCCTTCCTCCAGTGGGAGGCTAGGAACACTAATATATTCAGATGGCAATCATAGGTATCAAGGGTCCATTTCTGGGGTTAAATGGTAGGCTAACACCGCCTTCTACTTGATATCTTCTGGTCCTGCTATTTTTTCTTAAACTGTCTGGATGCCTGTCTTTTCTGAATAATGCATTGCAACACAAAGTGACAATAGGTTGACAGTTTGCAATGCATAAAAAGCAAAATGCATTATATTTGATTTAAACTGACAACTGACATATAGATGAATTGACAGACCATGATGGGGCATAATTATAAAACAGGGAGTAGATGTCCAGAATTAATTATAGGTAACAGAGGTGAATTTGCAGGTTTTTGGGTTCTTCAGAGCTCACTATCTGGTAATGTTTATGCAGTTTGGCTTGCAGTGGTTGAGTTATTCTGAATGAGACTTCCCTCCTTGTAATTAAACTAAGAGATGCTGACACTTAAGAAAGTATTGTGCCAGCTGCTGCATCAGCATAACAACTGGCAGGTTGTTTTACTCCAACCTGGTTAACTGTGCATTGAAAGTACTGAAAGCCTTTGGGATATTTAATTGTATCATCAAGTCTACCTGAGAGCTATAGGTCTGCACTATCTGGGGCTTCCAGCTGCAGGAGGACCTTATATTTTGGGGGGGGGGTTCTCCTCAAGGATCCATTTTGATCAATGAAGCATCACAAATCCTATAACATTTGTACAGTTTCTCAAATTTCACAGTGGAAAAAAAAGAATGTGTTCACTGTAGCAAATGTGCTTTATGGAGACCATTTATGGGGAAAGAGTAGCTAGAGAGTGCACATGCTTCAAAGAGAACTTGTAATGATCTATTGAACACAGCACAAATAAGATATGTGGAAATCAGAAGTCTCTCGGTGTGGAATGGATTACCTCTTTCTTTCATAATGTTATTTACTGTAAGTTCTTAGCCATTTCTAGAATTCTTTCATCATGATTTACATGCACTCTTATTTTCCTTTGGCCCTACATTACTTTTTTAAAAAAAGAAGAAAAAATGGACTTTTTAGAAATACTTTTGAAGGAGAAATTAATCAACAGTTCCCTGTGGCTTTTGCAGAAATTTGAGAGGAATATAATTTCAAAAAAGAGAGAATAAACTAAGGCTGCATGGTACTGACTGTGCATTAAGAGTTATTCTGGTCTGCAGCAGCAAGTGCATCAAGAAAGTTCATTTCAGTCACTCAGATATGCTTGTTGGCAGTGAGTTTTTACTGAAGATAAAACACCAATCAAGTGCCAATCAAGACATCATTTCCTAATTAACAGTCTGTAATAATATAGTTTAGCAGGTCATTGTATACGGCAGCAGTTTTCAAACATTCTACTCTGATGAATCCTTTCTACATTGATTCTTCTGCTGAAATGTCTGAACATCTGCCACAAAATCCCAATGCATTATAGAGGATTCTGGGGGCATGCTCTAGGACACAAAACAAGTCATGCAAGGCACTGACCAGGTCTATTGAGTCATGCTGTTCCCCAGGCAATTAAAATGTGCTTTAAAATGCAACCAGAATGGCTCTACAACTGTTTTTCAGGAGAAGACCGACAATTTGAGGGGATCTTTCAGGGAAGCTGCCTTTGAGAGAATCTGTGCTGAATATTCTCACTGAAGAACCCCTGCTAGGCATCTGAGAAACTGTAGGGTTCATTGATGCACAGTCTGAGATCTGTTAGTTCTTTTTTTTAAAAAAAAGTTGTAGTCTTTTATTTATAAAAGTTTTGTAGTCATATCTTCTTTGAAGATACAGTCATTGAAGCAGCTGGGTCATGAAGGCTTCCTAAATGAACCCAGAAGAAAATGTGAACTTAAGGCCTTTGTATATTTTTATTTAAATATTGTAACCTAACATTTCCCCATGGCTCAAGGCAGCTTACAAATTCAAATTTTAAGCATACAAAATGCAATAAAACCCCCAAATAACCCTCTTTCCTCTTCAAAAGTGCTTGCAGTCTAAACCCCATTAAAAGCCCTCTCCAATAAAATGGCCATGCAGAGCCCAATAACACTTCTACAGAAAGTTCCCCTTCATCAAGTGGCAGCTGTCATGGAAAAAGCACTGGTTCTGGTTGATGCCTAGCAGCCTACCCTAAGGGAAGGGATTGTGGATAGGGCTGAGGACCACAGTTGGAGCATCAGGGTATATGGGAAGAAGCAGTCATTTAGGAATGTGGGTCCTAGGCCATGAAGAGCTTTAAAAATCATAACCAGCATCTTGAATTGAACTCAGAAACAAACTGGTTGCCAATGTAGCTGTTTAAAATAGGCAAGATATGTTCCTGTTTACTAGTCCAGTGTGAACCAGCTGCAGTTTCCATTTTGCCTTCAAGGGCAGCCGCCTGTACAATGCATTACACTAGTGTGACTACAAGAAGCATGCATTAGTGTAGCTGTGTCAGCTGAATCTAAGAAAGGAGAGTTCACAAACCAAATGCAGCTGATAGAAGGCACTTATGCCGACTACTGTAACCTGCTTTTCAAACAGCAAGTTTGGATCCACAGGCTTCCCCAAGTTCTTATGATGCACCACAAAATGCCAACTCCAATCCACCCACCATAAATTGACCCAGACCTTTCAAAGCAGCAGCTATTGCAACCATTTGCATATTAGGCCGCATCCCCATTATATCATCATTGTTCCACATATGGCTTTTTGTAGAAAAAGCCCAGCAGGAACTCATTTGCATATTAGGCCACACCCCTGACCCCAAGCCAGCCAGAACTGCGTTCCTGTGCAGTCCTGCTCAAAAAAGGCCTCTGTCTTGTCTGAATTCAGCCTCCACTTGTTCTGTTTTAACTAAACCTTGAAGTACAGGTTCAGAGCCAAGACAGCCACATCTCAAGACAAAGAGAATGAAATAGAGCTGAGTGTCATCTGAATGCTGAAAACATCGAACCCCTACATTTTTGTTTTTCAGAATGCATTGAGAAAGGTCTTTACAACTTTGTATCTTTTAAAAAATTAATATTTTATTATGTGTACATATATCAACATGTTTATACATCTCATATAAATACATTTTATTTTTTGCTTATTGTCTTCTACAAATCAAACTGAATACTAACAACAAATAAATAAACTCCTTCCTCTTTGTCTTATTTCCTTTCTTTACTCGATTTCACCTGATCCCCGTACCACTTTTCCTTTTCCTTATTCTTGTTCTAATCCTAATTATATTCTTACTTTTTGTTTCCAAAACTTCTTTACTTCTTTCATGTACTTACATGTTTACACACTTAATTTTTAAAACTTTAAACTATCTTCTCTCATGCCTGCAAAAGAAAGCTGGAAAAGGTTAACTCCAAAACTGGGTGCTGCAGAAAAATCTCTACAGTCGGAGGTCTGGGGGAGGGGGGGCACACCCACCACCTCCTTGCCATTCCATTGGCTTTAACAATTCAATTTCCATTTTCCATTCCCATTTATCGTATCTTTAGCTAACTTCTAACTATATACATATTCTCCTATTAATTGTTCTCAACGTCTCCTCAAGAAAACATAATTTCCTGATTCAAACTCTTCCAGACTTTTGTTTAATTACTGTCAATTAATTCCTTGCCAGATGCCTCATTATATGCAGTAAAAGTTTGATTTTCCATATTGACCATTAGATGGCCTAGCAGTAACCATCTATACCGAATTCCTTTATCGCGTAGAGTCTTCGTTGTTTCTCTCAGTCTCCTCCTCACATTAATTACTTCAGCTGGGATATCAGGAAATAAAAAAAAAACTCTTGTATCTTCAAAGCACAGTTCCTGTTTTTCTCTGGCAATTTTAAAAAGTTTATTCTTCATCTGTAGTTGTTTAAATTCAACAACAATGTCCAGGGAAATGCTGTCAGGAGCCTTTTTGGAAATGTTTAATCGGAAGGCAGAGGTAACAATTTCTTGGGAAGGCTCTGTTTCTCCTTCTGTGAGAAGAATCTGACTCAGCCATCTATTTAAAGCTTTAGTAAGGTTTTCTGTCTCTTGAAAAATTACAGATATTCCATAAAGCTTGGCCTCTCTCTCAGTATGATCTTATTTTTGGCCCAGGACTCAAAATCCTTAAAGTTTTTCAAATCCTCTGCTGCCTTTTTTGCCGTCTGATATGCAGTTTCAGCTTTCTTAACAGTTGTTTTCAATGCTGCAGTGAGTTCATCCAATTTCTTGTTAATTGGTTTGACTGACTGTTTGATAAGTTCAAGTTCTTTTTTTAATTGTCCAACCTCTCCACTAAGAGACCTTATAGCTTTCTTAATATCATTCTTTATCTCCGTTAGGGCATGCAGTATCTCAGTCTGTTCGCTTAGGTGAGAAGTACTCCCTCCCGCCACCACTTCTTCTAACAGAGAAGTCTCCAAGTCAGAATTTTCAGATTCTTCTAAGTCATTTACCCTTTCTAGGAGGTCTATAGGGAGGGTTTTCAGTACCTTTCTTTGCTCTGGTCCTTTCCATACTTGACTTTGATGTTCTTTCCAAACTTGACTGTTATCTGGGGATAGTCATTAATCTTCTGCAGGAATAGCAGGAGCGTAGGAGGGATGCAACCGGCCAGTCACCATGCCCCCCCCCCCACAACTTTGTATTTTTGGGACATTGTCACCTGCACTTTAGTAAACTGTGTCCATGAAATATAGCTACTTATCATTTACTATACAATTTTCTTCATCTAAACAAACAGGTAATCTGTATGATACCTACCTTTTTAGCTTTTTTAACTGTTTTAATTAAGCTGATATGAACATATGAACATATATATTTCTAACTGTTTTAGCTTTTGTAATTTACTGTTGTGACTTGCCCTGAGCCTGCTTGCAAGAAGGGCAGGATATAAATAAAAAGAAATAAATTAATTAAGAAAAAAACCTAGAGCAAAACACAACCTGATATCACTATTGGATGCTTTTTTAAGTCCAGCCAATGTAACTTATTGTGTGTATGGTGGTGCTGGAGGAGCACTTATATAAATTAATCCTCCAGAAATAAGCATAGTAATTCTAAGATCCTGGGAGAAAAGTTCAGATGGTGGCCCCAGAATCACAGTCACACACCTGTTGGGGCCTTGCCATGTGTGTGGTGGGTGGGAGATATCAGCCACCACTGAGCCAGTAGCCCTAATGCCACATGAGGCAGGTGCAAACAGTGCTTTTTTTTATTAGAAAAGGTGCTGGTTACATCAATTTCTACCAGTTCCCCTATCAGGACTTGGAAGAGTCCTCCTCCCAAAGTTGCTCATACTCAGTACTAGTGAGTACTGCCACAAAAAGCCCTGAGTGTAAGCCACCACTGCTGCCATGGCAGAAGCCTGAGCCCCATATGACCAAGTGGGAGTGATGGCTTTTGGAGTCAGCTCTTTTTAAGAACATAAGAACATAAGAGAAGCCATGTTGGATCAGGCCAACGGCCCATCAAGTCCAACACTCTGTGTCACACAGTGGCAAAAAAATTTTATATACACACATACACTGTGGCTAATAGCCACTGATGGACCTGTGCTCCATATTTTTATCTAAACCCTTCTTGAAGGTGGCTATACTTGTGGCCGCCACCACCTCCTGTGGCAGTGAATTCCACATGTTAATCTTTTTTTCTCTTCTTGTTTCTTTTTTTTCTCTTCTTCTCTTTCTTGTTTTTCTCTTCTTGTTTCCACCCTTGGCCTGGCTCAGCTGCCCCTGTTGTCTATTAGCTAATTGTCAGCCTCATATACAGTATATACAGCAGGAACATGATTCCTATGAACAGCAGGAACATGATTCCTATGAACAGCAGGAACATGATTCCTATGAACCTTAATTATGAGTGCATGGGAAAACACTGAAATTGTAGGCACACCCTTTTCTCCCGCTTCTTCCTCTTTTCCAGTTTGAAATACTGATAGGCACTAAAGAGCTTAGACCATAGTTTCTGATTTGGACTGAACAGCAAACTAAGCTTGGCATGAAAATGGAAGTCCTTAATTATTGAGCTTCCTTTGAGAGGAGTGGGGTGAAACTGCAATGCCAGCAATAATGTCAGTCATAGAATCATAGAGTTGGAAGGGACCTCCAGAGTCATCTAGTCCAACCCCCTGCATGTCACCACAAACCATGGTTTGTCATTACAACTGAATAACGTCTGTGCCTTTCTCACCTGGTGAGATCTCACCACCCAGCTCTGGTTTGTTCACAATTTACATTCGATTACTGCTATTTTCCTACTTGCTTTTCAGGAAAAGGATTTTTTTTCTGACCTGCAGGTAGGACAAATGCCTTTTTTTCTTCCATAATGAACATCATGGGAATAGAGACAGAAATCCAAGATCATTCATAAAACCCTACTTAAAACCACAGCATGTGATTTAGTTATCATTCTGAGTCTAATTCCACTGTGAACATTCACTTCACAGACTTGATAAATTGTATGGGTAGCGAATGAGGCAATCCGTTCTGTTTAAAGCAAGCAGTAATTGTAACATTTCACCTAGGCATTTTTCAAAAAATGAAACGGATAATTTGGTATCATTACAAAAATGCTTATTCTGTTTAGCAAGTCCAGACACCCTAGATTACTGTGTAGAATGCATTGTTCCGTTAATACACACGGTAAAGGTTGTACAGCTTCTAATGCATTTCTTTTCTTCCAGATGAAAGATTGTCATTTGAATCAAGGGAAACATTATTTAGTAATCTAGAAAAACTGTAATTGGTTTAATAGGTAAATTTAATCAACTTTAGCAAGTAGGTTAATTCATTTCTCTCACAATTTTAATGTTGTTTTTTCCACAGCCCCTTTTATGCCACTTTTAAAGCAAAATGTTCTTTATGTAAAAAAAAACAAAAACAAACTATGGGACATTTTGGCTTCCCGAATCCACATTGAATGGATATTTTGCTACTATTGAAGTATCCATGTCAGGAGAAGCATAAGCAGCTATGTGCTTGTATTTTTGACTTTCATGGCTGTGATAATGTTGAAGTCCTCATGTGCCTACAAATTTTGCCAGTAATCTGCACAGTGAAGCTGCAACAGAAATCTCAAGGCTACACTATGTTTCACTTTATATAAGGCTGCCCTTGTTGAAGGTAATTCACTGCCTTCAAAAGGCTGCCATTCATTTGACAGTCAGAGTTCTTTGGGAAAGAATAAAATAGAACACTAGGGCTGCTCAGTCATAAAGAGAAAGAAAAATGAAGGGAAAATCTTCCCTCAGAGAGAGGGACATGGATGGGGCCAACAAGAAAGCCCAGAAAACAGCTGAGCCTCCAGCTGAGTGGTAGGGAGCACTTTCTCCACAACATTCAGCAGTTTCTGGCTGTTTTGTGCAGTCTCTTTAAGGTTTAAAAGGACTGCACAACATAGCCCAAAGCAGCTGAGCCATTCAGCTGTTTTTCAGGCTTTCTTGTGTACTACCTTTAAACTCAAAGTCCCTTTAAACCCTACTTTCTGCTCTTTCCACAGACTGCTTTAAAAGCTCAAGGAAATTCATGATGGTAGACCCATCATGAACTTCAATTCACAAACCACAAACAGGCCAAAATTAAAGTCCACTGCCCACTTTGGCTCTACAGAGACTCTGGGTGCATCCTGCGATTTTGCTTGTAACACACAATAAAGCTGAATTGGCATTGTCCCAGTCAAGAATCTCTGCAAATGAGAAAGCTGATGTTTTAGCACAAGATGAGCAGCAAGATTCCATCTAGTGTCCTAGGTCTGTGATTCTATGCTTCTGCTGATTGCTGGATGAGTAATAGGAGATGACCTCAGGCCAGGTACCCTTTTTACATCCCCATGACTCATTAGAAGAACTTGGGACGCTCTGTCTAACCCTGGCTAGCCTCATCGTCCATTGGTCTCTTTTTAGAGCCTTTTGCTGCTACTGCAAAGTTATAAATTGCTTACAAAAATTGACGTAAAACCTAAAAGATTATCCGTCCTTTAATTCCTAGCTGGAACTACCCAGGCATAATACCAGTTTAAATGTACAATGAATTTTTATATGAATCTGTGCCCATTATAAAAGAACTCAGATAAGTACATGCACTGAATGTCACTAAGAGGTTAGCAATTAAACAGACGCCTCCATAATGCTGACATGTATGCATAATGTAAAAGTTTTATCTCGGATTCAGATTCCTACATTATAAAGAATGCCTAGCTAGACCTTTTACTAAATTTGTTAATTGCAAACACTTTGGGTGCACTGATCCATAACCACTCTGATGAAATAATTATTCAGAACAGTACCTATGAGGACTGACAGGAGACTGGTTTGAATGAACCACACAAGATCTACATTTAAATGAGGGCTGTGGCCCAACTTCCAGTATGCTGCTTTCTACTAGCATTTTCTTTCAATAGCTACAATTCTGACTGTATAACTTTCTCTAGAACAAATTTTGAGTTCAGTGCCACCTTTAAGATCAGCAGATTTTTATTCAAGGTAAGAGTTTCCGTGTGCATACCCAGTTCTTCATATATGCTGAAATGAAAGTTACACTCCATGCATATAGGCAGAGGGTGAACAGCAAAGTAGCATAAAACATAATGAAGATCTTTTAACAGATGCAAAGACCAAACTGGAATAACAAGCTAAGTTTATAATGTTCATCATTTATTTGGATTTAATTACAGAGGAAAACACAGTGAAGGAAATAAATATGTCAAAACCGGAGACTGATTTATAAACATATCTTTCTTAATTGTGAAATGCTAATTAACTGAGACCCTGTTGTTACTCTCCATTTGTCTCCTCTCAAGCATGGAGATAACTAACATCGTTTTCTTTGAGGTGGGGTGAATGGCTGTGCAGCATTATGTCTCCTCTGACACCAGATCAGAGAAATACATTCCAGTATTCATTGCACTATATTACAATAACTATTCCAATCTAATGAGAAATATACTAAATAAAGAGAATGCATAGCCCTTCTTGAAGAGAATACATATGTAAGGACTGATTGAGTTTAGCATATGTACAGCCCAATCCAGACATACGTGGTGGCCGGTCGCTCGGGCGTAGGTGGATCTACGGTGCCGCTCATTGGCTTCCAAAGGGGAGACGGTACGCCACGCTAGGAGAGGGAAGAGGGACCCGACAAGCGAGAGACAACCCGTTGCCATGGTGATTTTGCCCAGGCGCACGCGATTAGCCCGCTGCCGAGGCGGGGGTGGGAGAAGCACAGGCTCGCGCAGGACCACGGGATTGACCAGCCCATTGCACGTGACCAGGCGAGGGGGCAGAAAGCCTGTGCCTGAGAGGCTACCAATCCCCCCACTCCCTCCCGCTGTCAGAGACTCTGCCAATGGCAGGCAGACAAGCAGGAAGTGCCAAGTGCAGGAGTTCTCTGTCC
The DNA here is from genome assembly GCF_032191835.1 of Heteronotia binoei. Classification (NCBI taxonomy): domain Eukaryota; kingdom Metazoa; phylum Chordata; class Lepidosauria; order Squamata; family Gekkonidae; genus Heteronotia; species Heteronotia binoei. Next base: position 130,676,978 of record NC_083227.1, on the reverse strand, counting down.
TAGACAGCAGCTAGAATGTGTGTCTGGGAGCGGCCAGACCAAGTTCAAAAGACACCACCACCAGGAGCCCCCCGCCCCCGGTGTTGCCCTGCTGCCGCCCCCACTATGTGCAAGGAACACCTCCCCTGGGGGCCGCAGTGCGAGACGCTGGGCATGCATCCACTTCAGCAACCCCCCCTAAGTGCCCAGCGCACAACAGCCCTGTGTGATTGGGTAGGCCATCAGCCCAGGCAGGCTGAGGGGTGACATTCCCTTCCCCCTGTCCAGCCATGCGGGGGGCAGCATGGCGGCTCATAGACTGTTCCCCCCACAACCAAGTCTGCCTACCCTCCCAGGCATTCCCTCGGAGAGGCCACAATCCATGACACACCGCAGCTAATCAGACAGCCGGGAACAAGTTATTGAAGTGCATTGGGAATTTCTCAGTGGCTCTTTAATGTGGCAGCAACTCATCTTACAACAGGGTAAGGATGAGTCCACCGCAGGGGGACAGATGTGCATATGTGTATGCACACATTAAATTCAGGGATGTGGGATGAACACAAACATGAACACATGAAGCTGCCTTATACTGAATCAGACCCTCGTTCCATCAAAGTCAATATCGTCTACTCAGACTGGCAGCGGCTCTCCTGTTTGCCTGGACCCTTTTTAGTTGGAGATGCCAGGATTGAACCTGGGACCTTCTGCTTACCAAGCAGATGCTCTACCACTGAGCCACCATCCACCATCTGATTGCACCCATTACCTCCACTTATATAAACTATCACATTATCATAAATAACAAACTCATAGCCAATTACATACCATAATTTACATTTTAGTGCTCATTGGCATTGGCATTGAGATAATTAATCAATTAAATCCAGGTTGATATAAGGAAACTGGGGTTTTGCATACAAACTAGAACAAATTACAAACACATTTTATTTGATATGGCATGTACAATTGATATATGTATGGAAATTCTCCTCTGAGAGATCAGTGTTCATTGTACAGGTATCTCTAGGAATTATGCAAAAGAATCCAGAGATGCAATAATATCCAGTTTATATTATAAACTTTATATACGTTTATGAGTATCCTCAAAGATGGATCCTGTACTTGGATAACATAAAATAGAGTTCTGTGTACCACACTTTAAGAAGCATGTAGACAAGTTGGAACAGGTTCAGAGATGAGCAACAAAGATGGCTGGGAATCTGGAAGGTAAGTCCTATGATAAAAAGTTGGAGAAGGTTTGTACATTTAGCCTGGAGAAGTGAAATAGATGGTCACCTGGCAGTGGATTAAGATTTGTTCTCTGCTGCTTCACAGGACAAGCCCTCATCAAAAGAGTTCAAGTTTCAGGACAATAAATAGCCATTGATCACTAGGAGAAAGTTACTAACTGTGAGATCAGCTTGGCAATAGAACCATTGACTCAGATTGGATTTAGGGGTGTTCTTACAAGTTCAAGAGCCTGATTCAACTTTTTTTTTTCAGGACCCTTATTATTTTTCAGGTATCATACTAGCTGCTTGGCTGCACTTGGCCTTTTTTTAACTTTAAAGAAGAATTGCAGATTTATACCCCACCCTGCTCTCTGAATCAAGAGACTCAGAGCATCTTACAATCTCCTATATCTTCTCCCCCCACAACAGACACCTTGTGAGGTGGGTGGGGCTGAGAGGGCTCTCACAGCAGCTGCCCTTTCAAGGACAACGTCTGCCAGAGTTATGGCTAACCCAAGGCCATTCCAGCAGGTGCAAGTGGAGGAGTGGGGAATCAAACCCGGTTCTCCCAGATAAGAGTCCACGCATTTAACCACTACATCAAACTGGCTCTAAACCACTACACCAAACTGGCACAAAGGGCCATTTGTTTCTAAGAAACTAGACTTCAGGCCAGGTCTATAGAAAATAATAACCCATTAGAATTTAAAGGGACCAAAGATCTCCAAACAGTTGAGCTTGTAGTGGGCTCCCCCAATCCCTTTACAATTTAAAACAAAAGGAAGGACCAACCTGTCCCAAATTTATGTGGCATTACTTCACTGGTGGCCCCGGAGCTAGGTTTTCATTGTCTCCCTCTACCTCCAGATGCCACCAAACCATCCCAAAATAGTAAGCCAGCTAGATGGCAGGTTCACAGAGTCCCTGAAGGTTTTGCAGAGAAGCCAAGGTGGAAGAGCCTACCTTGACTGCCATAAAAAGGCAAGTGAGCTAGCAGGCAAGCTCTTCGGGTCCCATGAAGCTTGGGTCCCCTTTGAGAGTCTCCCTTACCTACTGCTCATAGGAAATAATGGGGCCATTATTTGACCCAGAATTTCAGGAGTATTCTCAGTCACTTCAAGTATATCCAGGCTGACAACAAACAGCAAATTTTTGCCTCCAGTATACCTGAATGCACCCTCTCATTGAGTTGGGTGCTGGATTGGGTATCCTATAAAATCCCTTATGTTTTTATGATAACCCAAGCAACCTACTATAGTATAGAATTGATCTTATTTTCTGTACACTTCCATTCTATACAATTAACTTTTTCAAAAGTTACACTCCTCCACACACATGCACAGACACACACAAATTCCTCAGCACTCCTAGATTGTAAACACCAAAGTATTTATTTATTTATTACTTTACATTTATATCCCGCCCTCTCCGCAAGCGGACTCAGGGCGGCTTACAGTATCATAAAAAACAATCAATTCCATAAAACATATAAAACCATAATACATTTATCAGTTTAAAACTATTACGCTATCTCAATCCAGTCTGGCGGTATTGGGTTCTGACTATGACCACCAGCTTCTGTAGGATGTCCGGTGGCAGCCCATTTTCAGTCAACCAGAAAAGCCTGTCTAAACAGTTCGGTCTTACAGGCCCTGCAGAACGCCGACAAATCCCGCAGGGCCCTTATAGCTTCTGGGAGGGTGTTCCAGAGTTCTGGTGCTGCCACCGAGAAGGCCCTAGATCTTGTTGCGCATAGCCTGGCTTCTTTTGGGCCAGGGGCAGACAGCAGATTTTTTGTCCCTGATCGCAGTGCTCTCTGGGGGATATATGGGGAAAGGCGGTCCCGTAGATAGGCAGGTCCCTGACCATAAAGGGCTTTAAAGGTTAATACCAACACCTTGAAGCGAACTCGGAACACAACAGGCAACCAGTGCAGCTCTCTCAGCACTGGCCGAATATGCTCCCGTCGTGGTAGCCCCATTAACAGCCGTGCCGCAGCGTTCTGCACTAGTTGTAGTCTCCGGGTTAGCGTCAGGGGTAGCCCCATGTAGAGAGCATTACAGTGATCTATTCTTGAGGTGACCGTAGCATGGATTACCGTCGCTAGGTCGCTGCGGTCCAGGTAAGGGGCCAGCTGCCGTGCTTGCCGAAGATGGAAAAAGGCAGATCTAACAGTGGCTGCCACCTGAGCCTCCATTGTAAGGGAGGACTCAAGGAGCACGCCTAAGCTCTTGACCTTGGGGACCGGTATTAGTGGCACCCCGTCAAGGGCCGGCAGCTGGATCTCTCTCCCCGGACCGCCCCGACCCAGGTAGAGAACCTCCGTCTTCGTCGGATTCAATTTCAGCCGACTCAGTCTGAGCCAGGAGGCCACGGCTTGTAATGCCAGGTCTAGATTTTCCAGGATACAGTCAGACTGGCCACCCATCATTAGGTAGAGCTGGGTGTCATCCGCATATTGATGGCAACCCAGTCCATACCTCCTGACTATCTGGGCAAGGGGGCGCATATAGATATTAAATAACATCGGGGATAGGACCGCTCCCTGCGGCACCCCGCAACTAAGGGAGTGCCTCTGGGATGCTTCCTCCCCTATCACCACCCTTTGTCCCCGATCTTGGAGAAAGGAAGTCAGCCACTGCAAGGCAGATCCCTGTATCCCCACATCAGTGAGGCGGTCAGTCAGTAGCTGGTGGTCAACCGTGTCAAAAGCGGCTGACAGATCTAACAGCAGCACTGCAGAGCTGCCCTGATCCAGATGTCGCATAAGATCATCCATGAGGGCGACCAGAACTGTCTCCGTCCCGTGACCTGGCCGAAAGCCGCACTGGAATGGATCCAGTGCGGAAGTGTCCTCCAGGAATCCCTGCAGCTGAGTCGCCACTGCCCGCTCTATGACCTTACCCAGGAAGGGAAGGTTTGACACCGGCCGATAGTTCGCCAATGTGGCTGGGTCTGCTGATGGTTTTTTTAAGAGGGGACGGACCACTGCCTCTTTAAGAGGTGTGGGAAAGATCCCTTCAATCAGGGACCTATTGATGATGTCCTGTAGTGGTTCACATAGCCACGTTTGGCTAGCCTTTATAAGCCAAGACGGGCACGGATCTAACCTACAGGTCGTAGGGCGTACAGCTGCAAGGGTCCTGTCGACTTCCTCCAGACTGAGTGGACTGAAGGAATCCAGAATTGAACCAGAAGACGTGCTCGGTGCCCCAAGTTCATCTACTGTATTAATTATGGCGGGTAGGTCGTGTCGGAGTGACGAGACCTTATCTGCGAAATAGCTCGCAAAAGCCTCACAGCCTATTTCCAATTCTCTACTATTTTGTTTGCCCTGCGGCAATTCTGTTAATGACCGAATTATACTAAACAATTGTGCTGGGCGCGAGGTCGCAGATGCGATTCTGGATGCAAAGTGTTCCTTTTTTGCAGTCCAAATAGCCATCTCATAGGCCCTCATAAATGACCTATATGATGTTCTCGTAGCTTCGTCACGAGCACGACGCCATTGTCTCTCTAGTCGTCTTAATCGTCGTTTCATCGATCGCAGCTCCGGGGTATACCACGGGGCGGATCGTGATCGAGGATGAAGAGGACGTCTGGGGGCGATTTCGTCGATGGCCTCGGAGAGCCGGTTGTTCCAGGTCTCCACCAGTCCATCCAACGAGTCGCCGGTAGGCCAAGGGTCCCGCATAGCCATCTGAAGCCGCAATGGGTCCATCTGACTACACGGGCGAGCCAAAATCTGCTCACCGCCTAAACGGGACAGAGGTGGTATGTCCACACGGGCCTTCAGGACCTGGTGGTCAGACCATGGCACTGCCTCAGCAGATATCTGACCCATTGTTACTCCTGCCGCGAAGATCAGGTCTAGTGTGTGCCCAGCCTGGTGTGTGGGCGCTGTTACATATTGGGAAAGTCCCAGTGCTGCCATGGAAAGCACTAGGTCCGTCGCACGAGTGGAAGCTGCGTCCTTGGCATGGACATTGAAGTCACCCAGGACTATAAGTCGAGGATGCTCCAATGCCCAGCCTGTTACAGCCTCCATCAAGGATGGCAGGGCACTGGCTGGTGCGTTAGGCGGACGGTACACCAGCCAGATTGCCAGACTCTCCCCAACGTCCCACTCCAGGCCCACACACTCCACGCCCTTTTTATTACATGGTATTCCCAAGTATTACATGGGAAGGCACCATTTTTATTCCCAAATTTTGGCTGGAAAAAAACAGTGATTTTTAAGGGATCTGAAAGTGGATTGGAAGAGATTTGGCTTCTTATATGTCCATACTTTTCTTTTGTCTCACTAATAAGCTAATCAAATAGGGTTTGTAGGTTTTTGAAGCAATACATAAACCTTCAAAACCTGTGTGCTAGGAGCAAACCCTAATCCTAACTCACACTACAAGTATAGCATGTCCTTCAGACAGTAATGTGTGTAGTGATTAGGGATATGTGTTTGGATAATTCTGTCTCTGTGTGTCCTTCTCCTCAGCCAAGCATCCCAAGGAAGAGAGAATTTTCTCCCTTGCAAGGAATTTTCTTAACCCTTGTCTCCACCCACTTTAAATCACTCCCTCCACCTTCTTGTCCCAGTCTGACCAGGTCACAGGTGCATCCTGGGAGCCCTCCTGGAAGGTATTCTGGGAAATCTCCAGGAATTGCCTGGAAACTTCCTAACACTGTGGGAAAGGAGAACCAGGTACACTGCCTTAAGTTCTTTGAAGGAAGGAGGAGATAGAACTGCCTCTAAACTATCATCTGTCTTCAGCTGATGTAATTCAATTATTATGTTGGCTATAAAATATATTTACTATGACTCAGTTGGTTAATTTTCTAAAATAGTCTGCAATATTCTAAATATATTAATATATAAAGCTAGTGCTGGATCATTATAACAGAAGAAATATAGAACATTGTGAGACTTTCCTTGCTTTTCTGAAGTCATTCCATATTGGTGTATGTAAGAGCGCATTAGTGTGATATGCTTGCAATTTATGGAAAGTTATGGCCTAGACATGGGGTGATGGAATAGGTAACAGTAGGTATGACAGCGGGTGGGAACTTTGCTAATTTTATTTTGCCTCTGATCTTCTCTGATATTTAGCTTTTATTTGCTCACCAGATGTCTGCTTTGTAGTTAGTCTCCTAGCCTAGCATTCACTTACACCATCCATTGCTTACTGTGGACATCTGTTATACTAGAAAATATACTAGAAAATCTGGTGCCATTTTTTTCACACTTACTGAATTTGCTGAATGTAGTGTTGTTTCCTATTGGAGAAATTTCAGTGCATATTGAAATAGGGACATTATAAATAGATTTAATCAGTTTTGTTTTTCATGAAAAATTTGGCACATAACTGGGAGATGACAGTATCTGCAGGGATTAAAAGTAAAGAGTCTTGATCAACAAATCCTGTATTTTTGTATTGATGAGAAAGGGTATTGTTTTGTTTTGTTTATTTATTTGTTTGTTTAATGTATACCCCACTCTATCCCACAAGTAGGCTCAGGTTGGCTTACAACTTAAAATCCATAAAACAATAAATGGCAATAATAAATAGTAACAGAAAACTCATGCCTCCTGTCAGGCGCATATATGGGTACCCTAGGGGACTCCAGTGCCCCAAATAATATCTACAGCAGCAGGGCTGCTGGGAAAGGGGCCATAAACAGGGGAGAACAGAATGACTGAACATCTGCCACCTCAGCCAAAAACCTGGCAGAACAACTCCATTTTACAGGCCCTGTGGAAGAGTTAGTACAGATTGTGCCCTATATCCTATCACTCTGCTCAGCCATTTCAAGCCTTCCTCCATCTGAAGTGACTCTTCAGCCAGAGAAGAGGCACTTAAACTGGCAAAAACCTCCTTGGGCTACAGGAAGTCATCAAACATTGCTGAGTGAAGTGGTAAAATACAGGCTAACATTAGTCTGTGTTGGGGATCTTTAACCTATACTAGCTTGTTCCATAGTGTCTTTTATGACTGTAGCTTCTGTTTAAACTTCCATCAAACCTACACATATGCTCATGAGATAGGGTAATGGTTTATTTATTTATTTGACCTTTATCCCGTTCATTCCTGCAAACAGGCTCAGGGCAGGTCACAAACATTGATTATAAACATAAAAACAAGTCAAAACTATAGCAGCTATAACTCCGACAGATGGCATTCACATTCAGACTGTTCCATACTGTCTCGCTGGTATTCTGGTGTTGATTTTTGTCATTTCCAGCAGGTGGTCAATTCAGTCCTTGAGTGGTTACAGTCTATAACTTGTTAGTAATAATAATGACTGATGATGGCAGAAGGGGCTAGATGATAGTTTAACGTCTGCTCCTAATACAGACACTGAAATACAAAAAGAGGCTGATAACTTTGACATGGACAGTTGCATCCTTAAGAATTCAATGAAATGAATCTAAACCGGGTACTCATTGGATGGACTCTTTAGCAAAATTACACGGGATGGACTCTTTTATAATATTGTACTTCTTTTTTATGTGATAAATAGCTTTATAAGATTTTTGATAAAAGTTTACAATATGTTAGCCAGCATATCACAGTGTTTGGTTGTCTGTTATTTCTCTATTATGAACTGTGATCCCATATTGTTGTTGTTTCACCCCAAAGCCTGGCAGATTAGCTCTATTTTACAGGCCCTGCAGAACTGTAAAAGATTCCACAGGGCCCTGATCTCTAATGGGATCTCATTCCACCAGGCTGGGGCCAGGACCAAAAATGCCCTGGCCCCGGTTGAGGCTAGATGGACGACTTCTAGACCAGGGATCCTTTGTAGTTCAAATGCAGGGCTTTTCCAGATGCTTTTGGGCATCAGAAACAACAAATTTATAAAGGACTTTTTCATAATTCTTCAAAAGTAGAGGAGTGATTTCACAAGTGCTGGATATCTCTCTGAAGTAATGCACAAATTCCTGTCAGAAATATCTGTGAACATCAGAGGTATTTTTGAAATACACAGGATTTTCTCTTAAGTTGATATTATTGTGTATATAGACATGAAAGTGATATGTTGAAGTGCTCCCTTGTCATTAAAATATTGCACAAAAGAGAAGCCTGCCCAAATCACACCATCCATCTGCTCTAAAATAGATTCTAATGTGGGCATCTTACTACTGTTTGTGTGCTCTCTTTGGTTTCTAGGTACTCATCTTTTGCTTAACAGGTACATTTTTGCTTAAGAGTAGATCTTCAAAGTGCCATGCCAGCACAAGCTTCATTCATTTTAATTTAGAAGAAACAGCAGGGTAGAGATATTCTTTGTTCCTTCCATGGTGTCCTTTCTACTGGAGTTCACTAGGGAGCTGCGTTTTCTCCTCATTTGCACATACTCATTGCCTTTCTTTCAGGTTTTCAGAAAATTGCAAGGAGAATCCATTGGGGCATCTCTAAATGCTGCCAGCCCCATGATGCTCTAGGACACCTCATTTTCCTTTTGAAGTCTGTCTCTGTTTTCACATTTTAGAGTAATTCACTGCATGACAACATTCTACTTTAATGAAGCCCTGGTGGTAAAAGACATGAGAACATTCAGCAGGGGACATACAAATAAAGGCGCAGAGGATGCACATAATATAAAAATCAAAATCAGATGGGCATGCAAAAAAGCTAATGAAGGAGAAAAATGGTTTCTGTAAGCATATGCTGACTTGCAACTGCATTTTTTCATCCTTCTGAAGCCAAGTTGAATGGAATGTATGTTGTTTCAGCACAGATCTCTTCTGAACACTATAAAGGTTAGGGAAAGATCTTACATCTCAGGTGAATCACATCACTTCACTATACCGCTTATAAATATGCATTTCAAGGGAATTAATTTGAATTAATAAAAAACTACATCTTTTTCTCATACCAAAGCATTTTGGCAAGTGATTGCCATGTCAACAGTTTATTTGTAATACTTTTGATTTTGGTTCTGAAGGTAGCTTGCAACAAGATTATGACAATTTCATTGTAAAGTAAAGTCAGTTATATCATATAGAAGCCGTTTCAGTGATCCCTCTCACTCCCCAACAAGTCTGCAGAGTATATCAGGGCACGGGGTCCTTCTTTTATGGAGATCCCCAGGGTAGGTGGGGTTTGGGTGTTCTGGCTTTGGATTGGGTAAAGATAAAAAAATTTAAATGGCACTGACTGATTTCAAATTAACTACTATCAGACTTTGGTGGGAAAAATACATTGATTAGGTATTGTGAGACAAATTTGCATGGGCAAATCTGCATCTAGAGCCTGGGTGAGGCAACACCATTAACATAGTTAAATTAGGTTGAAATGAGCCAGATCTGCATTGACACAAAAGTTTGGGTGAGTCATCTCCTGAAACAGGATGGAGGGCAAATTAATGATTTGAGTGCCCTTGTTGATTGAGTTTTTAAAGGAAAAAGAGGACCCAGGCATTAGTTAATGAAATAGCAACTTCCTTGGACTGAGTAGACACCTCTGGCTATGTCAATATACAGAGTGATGCTGAAAAGTCTTTTGTTACTGAGAACATTACCCTGAGCTGGGGGGATTGCATTTAATCAGGTTCCAATTGTAGCACACCCTTCCTCTTATTTCCTGGGATCTTCCAATGTCATGGCTGAACCCAGATGCCTTTATGAGACTCCCCAAATCTCTGATCCCCTTGGCACTTAGACTGTAAAATGGGGTGCCTATCAAAACAACAAAATAACAGGGGGACCCTACTATCCAAGGTGGTCTCAGCAGAAGGAAGGGCGGGGGTCCTTACAGTTCCTCCTAAATGTTGTCAAGGTAGGAGTTTTCCATACATTGTCTGGCAGCTTTTCCAAAGCAGCAATAACAGAGAATGCTATGCTCTTTGTAAGACATATCTACTGTCCTGTCTGAGGGGAACAGCTAGCGGGCACTACTGGAGTCATCTAAACTGATGCACAGTTTGATACCACAAGATATTGTCCTATGGATATGCGGGCTCCAGGTCTTGAAGCTATGAGCCAGCATCTTTAATTGAATCTGGAAGCAAATTGGTTGCCTGTGTAACTGCATCAGTGCCATTGTAAAAGGTTCATAATGCTTAATCACTGTGAGAATGTGAGTTACTACATTTTGCACTAGTTGAATCTTACGAGTTTTCTTTAAGGGGTGTTCTTTGTAGAATGTGTGCCAGTAGCCTAGTCATGAAGTTATAGTAGCATGAATCTGCATGGCTAGGTCAGCTGAATCTAGAGCAAAGGATAATTTTCCTCATATGAGCCCCAGAGAGCACTAAGATCAAGTTCCCAAAATCTCCTTGTGATCCCCGGGCCAAAAGACGCCTGGCTGGCTACCACCAGAGTCAGAGCCTTTTCAGTAGCAGCCCCTGCCCTGTGGAATGCTCTCCCTGAAAATATCAGGGCCCTGCAGGACTTGCCATATTTCCACAGGGCCTGTAAAGCAGAATTGTTTAAACTGGCCTTTAATAACTAACAGGGAAGCGACCACTACACCACAGCATGGATATCTAAACCCACCCCGGTATAAACATAGAGCACTTAACAATATTTAACAACATTATTGTATGCAGTGCTAAATACAAACTAATATTGATGCCATCTTGGATTTCAGGATTGTAACTGAAAATGTATTATATGTGTATAAAATTATTTTTAATGATTTTATTGTACTCTATTTTAACATTATGTATTTAACTGTAGTTAGCCACCCTGAGCCTGATAGGGGAGGGTGGGATATAAATATAATAAATAAATATAAATAATAATTTTCAAATAAGAAGTGGGTCTGTCTCAGTGGTAGGGTCTCTCTTTCGTATGCAGAAGATCCCAGGTTCCATCCCCCAGCATCTCCAGTCAAAAGTACCAGGTAGAAAGTGATGTGAAAGACCTCTGTCTGAAACCCTGAAGAGCACCTTCCAGTCTTAGTAGACAATACTGATCTTAGTGGACACACATGCACAAAGCTGCCTTATACTGAATCAGACCATTGGTCCATCAAGGTCAAGGCGATTATACCAATTCAATATAAGGCAGGTTTGTGTGTTCATGTGTTCAAGTAACTGGGGAAATCGGGGAGAAACACCATGCTGATTTAGATAATTAATTATTTTTGGTACATATTTATTTAGATCTTCTTGAAGATTTGATTTTTCTATCATGAGAGGTGATGGGCCTCTCTTAGCCTTTTGGCTTTCTGTAGTGAACTGATCATTTTTCTGTTGGGAAAGGTTCTGGAGTTTATACTTGCCTGATTTTCCATTGGTGAAAAAGAGAAGAGAGGTCCTTTTTGTTGCACACAAACAGAGTGCCAAGCATACTCCCTCACCCAATCTCCAAAGGAACATGTGGCCAGAGTTCTGTTGAAGCAGGAATTGTTTATATAAGGCTTATCAATATGCCTGGAGAAACACTTCACACTGCATACCGGTATCACCTGGGTTTTTGTGTTTCTCAAAGAATCAGGTCCATTACAGCAGTTTATATATATTTTGATAACATATCCAACATGGGACGGATTAATTACAATTGGTTTATCAAAACAACACCCAATAGCTTATCTCTGTTCTCATTGGCCAGTTTTCCCTCAGGTTACTTGAGCCCTTGTGAAGAGTTGAGTTGGCGCTGGTGTTAAAATACCTTAGCATATCCAAAAAAATGATAGCCAAGGCCAGTTTGTGGGTTGCTGGAAATTCTGTTTCCAGGGCAATGCCAGATTATTCTGGGACGCCCTGGGCCCTTCCTGAGGTGCCTAGGTCAGCTTTCTATTGCCGCTGTATGGAATGTGGAAGTGTTCTTCGAGAACTTTCCCCTTTGTTTAATGCTTTCCCTGAGATAAAGACCATTGTTTAAGAACATGTACCGTTTTTGCACACAGCTTACCTCACTGTCACAATCCTGTTCCCTCCGCAGCGTCCGGTCAGATTCCCCACCATCTGCGCCAGAGTTACAGGAAGTGCCGCAGCTTCTGCGTAGCAAACGTAAACTGGATTTTAGCAGCAATTCCTGTAACTCCAGCGCAGATGGTGGGAAATCCGACCGGACGCTGCGGAGGGAACAGGATTGTGACTGCGAGGTAAGCTGTGTGCGAAAGCGGTAATGGTCTCCTCTCTTTGCTTAAAGTTTTTCTCTGTTAGAAAAATAAGGCTTCAGTATAAAAAGGCTTTAGGCTTAATCAATACATCGCATATTCACGTATGAGTCTCAGTGCAAGGCATAGCTTTTAATTGATCCCTGAAGTGTTAGTGCAAGTTCAATGTGCAAACAGATTGATTTGTTCATCACCCTTGACCACCCAAAAACTTTTGCTGTGGATCATGAGACCTTTACGGACAAAAGGCATGTGGGATAAGGCTGTAGCACTTAGGGTTCTTAGGTGAAACTGAATGAGAAAAAATTGTCTGGATCCATTCATATTGCTGTGCAGTCATTTAGCTCTAATCCCAGATTTGGGTGGGGGTGGCATGAGTAAATACGTTTGGTGGTTCTTATTTGATGATGCTTAAAAAGCATTACACACATGCTTAAAGGCTTGCAATCCTTTACTCAAGCAGGTTACAGCAAGTTGGGTTGCAGTTGATAGCTAAAACCTGATATGAAGTTGAGTGCAACCTGGCTATTTTTCTACTCCTCCCCTCCCTCCCATAGCTCCACCTACTCCTAATGTTCCCTCTAAACTGTGGAGTCTTGTGAGCAAAAATTCTACTTTGTGAGCCACTAGCATTAAAGTTGTGAGCTACTGCATAAATTAGTTTACTTTGGGGGCAATTTTCCTGAGCTAAGACAAAAATGTGTGAGTCAGAAGCAAAAAACCTGTGAGCTAGCTCACACTAATTCTGCTTAGAGGGAACACTGCTCCTGAGTCATATAGTCTGTACATTCAGCACAGGGGTCATGAAATTTAGCACACCAGTTGCTTATTTTAATAATTTAAAAAGCTTTTCTTTTTCTGTCTCACAATTTTTTGCTTTACCTTCATTTTCATTTTGGGGACATTTATTGTGCTCTGATTATGACTTTCTGCTTTTAAAATGATGAAGCATGCATGTTGCATATGCCTCTCAGAGGATATACAGATTACACAGATTTTCCGGACGCGAGATGGGCTGCAAGCCAATGCAGCTAACCCATGAGGAAAGCATTGTAATGCCATACACATGATTACACATATTATATTAAGTAAACAGCTCAGATTAAAATAAATGATTTGGCTCTACACAAGTACAATTAATAATTTCTTATTTGGTTACCCTTTCACGAAGTAAATAAATAAGAAGAGTTGCCTCTTAAGGAGGATTATGCCAATTTCCCATGGGTGGGTAATAAAAATAAATTATGAAATATGTTTTTTTTAAAAAATAAAATAAAACAACAACCATCTGGGATCTAATTAATTTCAGATGTCAAACATAGTGGAATAGAACTGCATGAGTTCTATTCTGCAGTTTCAACCTGCTGAAGAACTCTAGAATTCATGATTACCTTCATCAACTGACAAAAAGTGGTGTGATTTTCTGCATGCATTTACTTACCTACACAAATACGGTACATGGCCTACTCAGATTAATAGGTTTAATGGATGAAGGTAGCTGTCGTTTACCTTCAAACTGTGGAAATAGGTGGTGCATGTCTTTATATCCTAAAACACACATACACACACACCCACCTCGCCCAAGTCACAACAAAACTATAAGGTAGGATGTCTAGTGGCAACAACCTTGTTAGCTTTATCTTACTAAAGGAAATACTGGGGACCAAGACAAGCAACAATGGCAGCAAGGGTGTTTATACATCATGTTAAAAATAACTTAAAACTGCTATAGAAATGCCAGCCTAGATTTCTCCCAGAATTACAAGTGATCTCTAGACAACAAAGACAAGTTCCCCTGGAGAAAATGACAACTGTAAACTCTATGACATCACATCCCTACTGAGCTCCTTCCCTCTCTAAACTCCACCCTTCCCAGGGTCCAACCCAGTTTCCCAGAAATTTCCCAACCCTGAGCTGGTGACCTGACACTACAATAAGGTATTTCATATTTTCCACTCTTAAGAAATTCATTTTTGCTTTGAAGGATTCTGCGTAGCAAACGTAAACTGGGTTTTAGCGGTTTACGTTTGCTACGCAAAAGCTGTGGCACTTCCTGTAACTCCAGCGCAGATGGTTGGAAATCCGACCCAACGCTGCAGAAGGAACAAGATTGTGACTGCGAAGTAAACTGTGTGCGAAAATGGTGCATGTTTATGTATCCACAACACACATTTCAGTCACAATGAATAATACTGGCAAGCTACTTGGGAGACTAGAATATTAAGATCCACTGAAATCTCTGCCAGCATGCTTTCCACTAAATTAGTTTTGTCTCACTTCTCCTTAATGTGCAAGCAGATTGTTTTCATGGCCATTAGGATTGCATTGTTTCTCCAAGGAAATCTCAATCATGGTATAGATTGCTGTAAAATATTCATTTTGGTCTTTCTTTTTTAAAATCTTGAAACAACCAAATACTTATTTATGTTTCTTGATTTTTCTAGGAAAACTGAATTTTTCAGGGAGCATACACTATTGCAGTGGATCAGGTTATTGTTTCTTCCTCATGGCATGACAAAAGTAGTATGAGGTTCTTGCAACAGCATTCTGAATTCCAGATTTTATTTTTCTCAACTCTTTGATGGCTTCAGTTGGCACAGGAAGTAGCTGCTCGGATATTGCTGTAGCTCACCTCAGGCTCAGCAATCTTCACTGGCTTCCAGTTGAGGATAATTTAAGGCACATTGTTTAATATGCAAAGTTCTGGATAATTTGTTTTTGGGACTAGATGGTAATTACAGACCAGCACATTGGGCTGACTCAGAGACGGCTCTGAGATCGACTCAAAAAATCCTTCCACACACAAACATCTGGTGTCCTCCTTGTCCCATACTCACCCCATCCTCCAGCCTCCAAAGTGCAACTCAAAAAGCTACTGCTTCTGAAGTGGTAGCAAATATTTGAGCCGCACGCCAGTCGCCTCCTTGGTGTCTGGAAGTGGAAGGGTGCAAGCCACCAACCTGCCCCAACTCACATCTGGTTTTTAAAAAACAAAACTGTTAAGAGCGCATGTGCGTATGTGCACATATGTGTGTGTATGTGCATGACTACTGAAAATGTTTTGGGGAAGGGGGAAACTCAAGCTGAGTGAGAATTAGGGTGGCCAGACCGTCCCGGTCTCCTGGGAAAGTCCCGGTTCTGGCCCCCAATTCCCGGCTCCCGGGCTGGCTATACCGGGACCATTAGAGGTCCCGGTTTAGCCAGCCAGAGAGCCGGTGGGCCGCGCGCGCAGGGAAGGCGGCAAGTGAGGGAGGGAGCATCCCTGCGCATGCGCAGGGCCATTGTGGCGGGCTCTGCGCATGCGTGGGGACGCTCCCTCCATCACTCGCCACCTTCCCCGCCCCCGCGCGCGGGGCCCGGCGGCGGTGGCAGAGGCCAGGGAAGCGGCGGAAAGGCCAGTGCTGGTCGCTGGAGGGCCTCCAGCAACCAGCGCCGGCCTCTCCGGCCTCCGCCACCGCTGCAGGGCCGCGCGCGGGCCTCCACTGCAGGCGGAGGCCAGGAAGGTGGCGGAGAGGCCGGCGCTGGTCGCTGGAGGCCTCCAGCGACCAGCGCTGGCCTCTCCGTCGCCTCCCCAGCCTCCGCCACCGCCGCAGGGCCCCGCGCGCGGGCCTCCACTGCAGGCGGAGGCCGGGGAGGCGGCGGAGAGGCCGGTGCTGATCGCTGGAGGCCCTCCAGCGACCAGTGCCGGCCTCTCCGTCGCCTCCCCGGCCTCCGCCACCGCCGCAGGGCCCCGCGCGCGGGCCTCCACTGCAGGCGGAGGCCGGGGAGGCGGCGGAGAGGCCGGCGCTGGTCGCTGGAGGGCCTCCAGCGACCAGCGCCGGCCTCTCCACCGCCTCCGAGCCTCTCCGCCGCCGCCTCCAGGCCCCGCGCGCGGGCCTCCACCCGCCCTGGAAGCAGGTAAGCAGGGCAGGCAGGGAGGGAGGGGGCCGAAAGCGGGGGGGTGGCTGGCAGGAGGGGGCGGCCTTCCTTCCTTCCCTCCCTCCCTCCTTCCTTTCTTCCTTCCCTCCTTCCCCACCTCCCTCCTCCCTTCCTTCCCTCCTTCCTTCCTTCCTTCCCTCCCTCCGTCCTCCCTTCCTTCCCTCCCTTCCCTCCCTCCCTCCCTCCTTCCTCCCTCCCTCCCTCCCTCCATCCTTTCTTCCTTCCTTCCTCCCTCCCTCCTTCCTTCCCTCCCTCCCTCCTTCCTTCCTTCCTTCCTTCCTTTCTTCCTTCCCTCCTTCCCTCCCTCCCTCCTTCCTCCCTCCTTCCTTCCCTCCTTCCCTCCCTCCCTCCTCCCTTCCTTCCCTCCCTCCCTCCTTCCTTCCTCCCTCCTTCCTTTCTTCCTTCCTCCCTCCTTCCCTCCTTCCTTCCCTCCCTCCCTCCCTCCTTCCTTCCTTCCTTCCCTCCCTCCTTCCTCCCTCCCTCCTTCCTTCCTTCCTTTCTTCCTTCCTTCCTTCCCTCCTTCCTTCCCTCCTTCCCTCCTCCCTTCCCTCCCTCCCTCCCTCCTCCCTTCCTTCCTTCCCTCCTTCCCTCCTTCCCTCCCTCCTCCCTTCCTTCCCTCCCTCCCTCCCCCCTCCCTCCCTCCCTCCTTCTTTCCTTCCTTCCTTCCTTCCTTCCTTCCTTCCTTCCTTCCTTCCTTCCTTCCTTCCTTCCTTCCTTCCTTCCTTCCTTCCTTCCTTCCGTGGCTCTCAAATATCCGATGTTCATGTCTTGAGGCTCTCAAACATCTGACCTTTATTCTGTGTTGCTCTTTTGTTAAGCAACTCTGGACACCTCTGGAGTAGACAATACTGACTTTGGTGGACCCAAGCACTGATTCAGTGTAAGGGAGCTTTGTGCTTGTGACTGGAGTAGACAATACTGACTTTGGTGGACCCAAGCACTGATTCAGTGTAAGGGAGCTTTGTGTTTGTGACTGGACTAGACAATACTGACTTTGGTGGACAGGCTGAAGCAGCCTGTCGGTCACTTCCGGGTTCCTGTCCTGCATCTCGACCTGTGTTATTAGTGACAGGCTGCTTCGGTGTGCCGCTGTGCTGGCCCCCTGGGTCCCACAATGATGGAACCGATGCCACAGGGACGGGCTCGAAACACTCTATAACCCCTCAAAAGAACAGCAGTCTAGCTCGCTTCCCCCGAGCCCTGCCGCCATAAGCCTCAAGGGGGCTCATTTTGCGGCATCTCCCGGCGGGAGGGTGGCACCCGCACGGGACACATATCAAATGAAAGAGGGGGCGCAGGGCTATCAGAAACAGCCAGCGGAGGGAGTCGGAAGACCACCCCACTGGGGGATCCACACCCCGAAAGTGATGAAGGTGGCGCAGATAGAGCCAACAGAGCAAACAGGACAAAATAAATAGGCTGCATTATGCAGCACAGTCTCACTGGAATCTCACTGGAATCTGACTGGCTTCTCAGCGTGGAACCCGTTCTCTCTAGACTTCTCACTTTGAAAAAAGTAAAAAAAGAGTTTTATTTAACTTTATTTCCCCCTTTCCCTCTCTATAAATAATCTTGGTGTTTCCGGCGGTGATATTTGGGGGGTTTGGGGGGACGTCACAGGAAGTGCTGTGAAGTCACTTCCTGTTTCCGGCAGTGGCATTTGGGGGAAATGATGTCACAGGAAGTGATGTCACTTCCTGCTTCCGGCAGGTGGCGCGGGGGAAATGATGTCACAGGAAGTGATGTCACTTCTTGTTTCCGGCGGCGGCATGACATCACCGGAAGTGACGTCATTTCCTGTTTCCGGCGGCGAGCGCACACGCACACACATTCCTTCCCCCCTCAAGGTGTCCCTGGCTGGCCTGCAGAAATTATGGCCACCCTAGAGAATGGAAAGGTGTGCAACAGCCATCTGAACACGCCCATGTCACCCCATGGACAGGATGGGGACAGTTTGTGGGGTAACAGTTTGCTTGCTAGATTCATCCAGATAACAATCCAAGACCCAACTTTTTGAACTTTTAGAAGCTCTGCTATTTTAATTCTGTTGAGATCCTTGAGCATGAATCATCTTGGATATTTAATTTCCTCCAAATGTTCATTTTGTGTATGTGTGTGTTAATAAGAAATCAAGGGACATATTTTAAGTTAGATACCCATAGGTGTAATAATGCTTCAGTCCAAGACAGACCATTGATCCACACATGCCAGTAGATAGCTTGATTTCTGTATACTTGATAACACTGGGCAACTGAATTCCATTGAAAACCATGGGATTAAAGATTACTGGAAAATTCTTGGGAGTTTTGATTATTTATGATGACCCATTCCTATAATTTACGGGACAATCACAAGCATTTATGAATGCATTTAAATCCATTAACATCAATATATTTAGAAGATGGTAACTTTGTTTAGGACTGCACTGTAAGTTTTGGAGACAGACAGCACAGACAAACAGGACTAGAGTGGGTAGGGTTATGGCTGGGCTATGGTTGAATTCCCCATAAACATGAGAGTAAAAGGGATTAGGAAAGAATCACTTACAAAAGATATAAGACATCAGGGAGATTAATATTGGATTATTCCTTCTTCATTTTTCTGTTCTTATAAAACTTGAAATACTAGAAATAATGCCTTCTCTGTGAACGGTACCAAATTTCTGGGATTAGGAAGAATTAAAATAAATTCAATAATTTGGGACACATGAAAATACTTGGGCAAAAAGGGAAGTTGTGCTCAGAGGCAGTCCATTTTTGAAGGGGTGGGGTACTGTGATGGGACAACAGCCTCTGAGCCCTCCCCCCCCCCCAATGATCCTTTCAGCAGCAAAGATATAGTTCCCTTCACTGGTAAAAAGATTCTTCTCCTTGATTAAGGGCTAGTACATGACAACATGAGAACAGAGTTCAGGTACTACCCTTTCCCAAAGCTAGTGTTCATCCCCCCACACACACACACACGCACACTTCTGTTTGTCTGCAAGGTAGAGGCAGAGAACTTTTCATAATCTACTATCCTCCCTGAGCTGCTCATAGCCAAGAAAAGACTATTTCTGTCTGATGGTGAGAGGACTGAAGGCCTACTGGAAAATAAATGACACAGCACTGTCTCGAACTGAAAACTCCAAACCTCCCAACTGAATTGCATTTTTTTCAAGCCAAAGAAATATTTGCAAGTGTAAACAGAAAAAGCAACTTCCATTACTACATTTCCAAGCTGAGAAAAGCTACACCAGTTGGATTGCTGCTTGTTTTACAGCTTCTCAAAGCCAAAGAGCTATGCCAGAAAAATAATCTGGCAACCCATTGCACATAGTGTACAACGCGGAATTGTAATCCATCTGCCCAACCTGCTAAAATAGCTGGGCTAAGCCTCTGATTAGCATCCAACTTTCTGGATGTCTGAGTAAACTGCCAGATCTTTCAAGGTTCTCACAGCATTAATTAACACTTACATAGAAGCATCTGACATGGAGAGAGAACTATGAAAGGAGGCTGTGGCACCCTACTTCTCCCTATGGTGCTCTGTAAATTTAGTCTTCCATCTTTGTACTGCTTTATCTCAGTTTTGTTTCTTAAAAGCCCCATTTTCAAACAAGCTTCACATGGGAGCTTGTTTGTACAAAAGCCTCAGTTGTCCATGTAGTCATCTCATAGCGATTACTACAACCACTTATCTTCAGCTTTCTATACAGGATCAGGCATTAGTAAGTGACAAGAGGTTCTGAAGTGTTTATTAGTGCAGGCATTATGCTTTTAAAAGGCTGGTCACTAACAACACTAACAAATATGCTCCTCGCCTTTTGTGGAGTTTTACTTCTATATTTGAAAAGACGAAAACCCCAGGCAAGAATTCCTGCCTCCCACGAAGCAGTGCACACATTGCTGCTGCGCACCGCCTCTTTCATCTGCCTGGGACCCAGGCAGCTGAGGGGGGTGGCGGGGTGCCTCTCTGCCACTTGGAGGCTGCCTTCCTTTGCCACCACCTCTTCCACCTGCCTGGGACTCTGGCAGGCTCAGTGCTAGGGCCTTGGGTGCCCCAGGCCAGCACCTGGAAGTGAATTGAAAGTTGGGTTGTCAATCCCCCAGGTGGGAGGCCCTCCCCCCACTTCAGGGTCATTAGAATGTGGGGGGGAAGGAAATGTCTGCTTGGTACTCCATTATTCCCTATGGAGACCAATTCCTATAGGGTATAATGGAGAATAGTTCTGTGGGTATCTGGGGCTCTAGGGGAGTTATTTTTTGAGGCACCAAATTTGCATAGCATCTGGTGCCTCTCCACAAAAAACTGTCCAAGTTTCATAAAGATTTGACCAGGAGGTCCAATTCTCTGAGCCCCCCAAAAGGTGCCCTCATCTTTCATTATTTCCAATGGAGGGAAGGCATTTAAAAGGTGTGTGGTCCCTTTAAATATGATGGCCAGAACTCTCTTTGCAGTTCAATTATGCTTGTCACACCTTTGCTCCTGGCTCCATCCTGATGCCTCCTGGCTCCACCTCCAACGTCTCCTGGCTCCACGCCCGAAGTCCCCAGATATTTCTTGAATTGGACCTAGCAACCCTAATTGAAAGTGCATTATTTAGTGTGTGTGATAGCAGCCAGGATGAAATAAAAAGACAGAAAGACAAAGATACAGAGAAAGAATGAGAGAAAGAACACAGGGAAGGTAGAAATATAAGGGGGGGAAAGGAGTGAGAAGAGGGGTCATTTTGTAGAAGAAGAGGTGCAAGAGCTCATTAGCACAACTCATTTGCATAACTCTTTCCATATGCCACACACCCCTGACATCTCCAGAAGGTATGCTAAATGATATCAGCTCAGCATCTACTTTAACATGCTTCTTGAATTATAATTGTCATCTTACTCCCATCATACTTTTAAAATTACTTTCTTCTATGCATGATGAAGATTTCAATGCTTTATATGTTTTAGTTATTTCCCCATTTTGGGGGGGGAAATATTAGAAAGTTAGAGTTCAGCAAAATTCTCACAGGGGTTTGAACAATGGAGCCCAGAAGCAAGCATTTTTTTTTTGGGGGGGGGGGGGGTTAAGAAAAAGAGCACAATAAAATTTAGAGGTTCTGGAACTCCACTCCTGTGAGCTCCTGCCCAAAATGAGGCCTGTGAGAAAAATAAAAAGGAGAAGGAAGATAGAATGAAAGAAAAAGAGACAGAGAAAGAATGAGAAGAATGAATGAAGTGAGAATTATATTAAAGTTTGGGAGAAAGGAATAAAATAAAGGGAAAGGAAGACAGAGACAGAGAAATGACAGGAAAACAGGCAAGCAGGCAGGAAGGTAGGCAGCCATTAGAAGCCTGCCTTTCACCCCCTCCCACTTGCAAGTGGGGGGGAGTGAAAGGGAGCCTTCAAATGGCTTCCTGCCTCTTAAAGCAAGCAGCCCGCTGTAGCCTAATTTGACTAGAACAAGTGAAGACTATTTGCAGGTGGAAAGGTGATACAAAGTTAGTATAGAGTCTGTTTCTGCTGCTGCTGAACTTCCCCCTCCCTGCATTGTGATCGAACATTCCTTTTCTTTCAGTTAAAGATGTTTTAACAGTTTTCTGTCAGAGTTATTAAACGATGTTCAATGTTACTTAAGCGAGTTTGTCTGCCACATGATATTAGCTCACTCTGGATTCAACCAGATGTTGCTGTAAATGAAGAGGTGGAATACTGCCCTATAAGGAGGAGTTTTTGGCATATTTATAAATAGAATATATATACTTCACCTCTCAAATAGTAGGGGTGGGGTGTATGCACTGACCAAGTGCAACTTTGGCAGGGAGAGTTAGTTGGAGGTGGCAAAACAGTGACAACGTTGTTTGTGGGGGGGGGGGGAGGAAGAGATGAACTGAGGAGAGGCAATAGTAATCAGTAAGGCTCCAGGAGAACCTCTCGCCATAGAACTGTCTCGTTCAAAGGTCAGTGGCCTTCTGATGGGGTTGTGGCATGACAGGGCCGGCAGTAAGCGGGTCACAGCGAGGCTACCCAATGACAGGGGGGGAGTGCTGACAGACAAAGTGCAAGGTTACTCCTATGGTAGCCACACCTTCCAATAAAAAAAGAGGATCGAGCCACCCATTAGACTTTTATTATATCTATGATATCTATGATGAGAGAGATCAGTTCTCCTTCAGAAAATGGCAGCTTCAGAAGGTGGACTGGATGACACCACATCCTTGCTGAACTCCTTCCCCTCCTTAAATCCTGCCCTACCAAGGCTCCACCCCCCACCCCCCCAGAGTGTTAATTGCTTATAAGCAAACATGGATAGGATCACATAAACAATTGCATCCATTTTGTTCAAAGATTTTTATTTTGTTTTATAGGATACATAAATTAAAAATAGAAAAGAAAAGGTTAAGGGAAAAAATAGCATGTATATATATATGTGTGTGCGTATGCGTCTATCTATCGTCTATGCATTATATAAGTGGAAATAGTGGGCACCCTGGGCAGTAGTGACCATGTATTTTTGGAATTTACAGTGTTAGGAAAGGGAAAAGCTATACGTAGTCAGACTTATAGGCTGGACTTCAGAAAGACAAACTTCAACAAACTTAGAACTGGGTAAAATCCCATGGTCAGAAATACTTAGGAAGAAGGGGGTTCAAGAGGGGTGAGAATTTCTTAAAAGGAAAATACTGAAAGTGTAATCACAGACCATTCTTGTGAGAAGACAAAATGGAAGAAGCCTAAAGAAGCCGAAGTGGCTCCATAAACAACTTTCTAAAGACTTGAGAAATAAAAAAGACTCCTTTAAGAATTGGAAGGCGGGCCTTATTACCAAGGATGAATATAAACAAATTACCAGTGCTTGTAGAGAAAAAGTTAGGAAAGCTAAAGCTCAGTATGAACTTAGGCTGGCCAAAGTTGCTAAAAACAACAATAAAAGGTTCTTTTCTTATGTTCAGAGTAAGAAAAAGAGCAAGGACATGGTAGGCCCATTGCGAGGGCAGGAAAGTGAAATTGTAACAGGTAATGAAGAGAGAGCAGATCTGCTCAATTCCTACTTTTTCTCAGTCTTCTCTTCTGAGGGAAACAGTGCTCAACATGGCATAAACAGAACATATAAGGAGGGTATGGAGTTCCAACCTAGGATTAGCATAGGGGTAGTACATAAACACATAGTTTCTTTAAATGAAAGAAGTCCTCAGGGCCAGATGAACTGCATCCAAGGGTTCTAAAAGAGCTTGCAGATAAGAAGATAAGAACATAAGAGAAGCCATGTTAGATCAGGCCAATGGCCCATCCAGTCCAACACTCTGTGTCACACAGTGGCCCCCAAAAAATTATACACACACACACACACACACTGTGGCTAATAGCCACTGATGGACCTCTGCTCCATATTTTTATCTAAACCCCTCTTGAAGGTGTCTATGCTTGTGGCTGCCACCACCTCCTGTGGCAGTGAATTCCACATGTTAATCAACCTTTGGGTGAAGAACTACTTCCTTTTATCCGTTTTAATCTGTCTGCTCAGCAATTTCATCGAATGCCCACGAGTTCTTGTATTGTGAGAAAGGGAGAAAAGTACTTCTTTCTCTACTTTCTCCATTCCATGCATTATTTTGTAAACCTCTATCATGTCACCCCGCAGTCGACGTTTCTCCAAGCCAAAGAGTCCCAAGCGTTTCAACCTTTCTTCATAGGGAAAGTGTTCCAGCCCTTTAATCATTCTAGTTGCCCTTTTCTGGACTTTCTCCAATGCTATAATATCCTTTTTGAGGTGCGGCGACCAGAACTGCACACAGTACTCCAAATGAGACCGCACCATCGATTTATACAGGGGCATTATGATACTGGCTGACTTGTTTTCAATTCCCTTCCTAATAATTCCCAGCACGGCGTTGGCCTTTTTCATTGCAAACGCACACTGTCTTGACATTTTCAGTGAGCTATCTACCACGACCCCAAGATCTCTCTCTTGGTCAGTCTCTGCCAGTTCACACCCCATCAACTTGTATTTGTAGCTGGGATTCTTGGCCCCAATGTGCATTACTTTGCCCTTGGCCACATTGAACCACATCTCCCACGTTGACGCCCACTCACCCAGCCTCAACAGCTCCCTTTGGAGTTCCTCACAATCCTCTCTGGTTCTCACCACCCTGAACAATTTAGTGTCATCCGCAAACTTGGCCACTTCACTGCTCACTCCCAACTCTAAATCATTTATGAACAAGTTAAAGAGCATGGGACCCAGTACCGAGCCCTGCGGCACCCCACTGCTTACCATCCTCCACTGCGAAGATGTAATTTCTGAGCCTCTGGCTATTATTTTTGAGAGTTCTTGGAGAACAGGAGAGGTGCCAGAAGATTGGAGATGGGCGAATGTTGTCCTCATCTTCTAGAAGGGGGAAAAGGACGATCCAGGTAACTACCGATCCATCAGCTTGACAGCTATACCTGGAAACGTTTAAGAACAAATAATCAAACAGTCAATCCTGGAACATTTAGAAAGGATGCTGTGAATACTAAGAGCCAGCATGGGTTTCTCAAGAAGTCATGTCAGACTAACTTATCTCTTTTTTTTTGAGAAAGTGACTACCTTGCTGAATCAGCGGAATGCTCTAGACATTGTTTATCTTGATTTCAGTAAGGTTTTTGATACTGCTCCACATACTGTCCTTGTTGACAAGTCGGTAAAATGTGGTTTCGATCCTGTTACCGTTAGGTGGATCTGTAACTGGTTGACAGATCGCACCCAAAGAGTGCTTGTGAATCCTCTTGGAGAGGAGTGACAAGTGGAATGCCTCAAGGATCTGTCCTGGAAGCTATTTTGTTTAACATCTTTATAAATTATTTGGATGAAGGAAAAGAGGGAATGCTTATTAAATTTGCAGATGATACTGAATTGGGAGGGGTTACAAATACAGTAGAAGACAGAAACAGGATACAGGATGACCTTGACAAGCTGGAAAACTGGACTAAAACCAATAAGATGAATTTTAACAGGGATAAATGTAAAGTTATGCATTTTGGTAGGAAAAAATCAAATGCATGGCTATAGGATGGAAGATACTTGTCTTAGCAGCAGTATGTGCAAAAAGGATCTAGGGATCTTAGTGGACCATATGCTGAACATGAGTCAACAATGTGATGTGGTAGCTAAAAAGGCAAATGCAATTTTGGGCTGTATCAACAGAAGTATAGTGTCCAGATCACATGAAGTGATGGTATCGCTATTCTCTGCTCTGGTAAGACCTCACCTGGAGTATTGTGTTCAGTTTTGGGCACCACATTTTAAGAAGGATATAAACAAGCTGGAACATGTCCAGAGGAGGGCGACAAAGATGGTGAGGGGTATGGAGACCAAGTCCTATGAAGAAAGGTTGAAGGAGCTGGGCATGTTTAGCCTGGAGAGGAGGCAGCTGAGAGGTGGTATGATCACCATCAAGTACTTGAAGGGCTGTCATCTAGAGGATGGTGTGTATTATGTATTGGGACTGGAGTTTGGCCTTAGGGCCAGCAGAGATTTGGCTGAGTTTAAGACCCTAAAACAATAGCTACCTGGATTCAGGAAGGAGACCCATCAGGGATTGTTAGGCCAGCTATTGACCTATAGTTGTGTGTAATGGGATTATGGTAATGAGAATCAGGAAGGAGGTCCATCAGGGATCGTTAGGCCAGCTATTAACCTATAGTTGTGTGTAATGGGATGGTGGTAATGGGGTTTTGGGTGGGGAGGTTTGCATGCATATAAGCAGGGCCATTGGTCCTGCCAGACAGTTCTGTTCCTATCTCACTATGCTGAAGCACTGAATAAAGAGCTGAATTCACTATCTCTTGGGCGTCCTCATGCTTTGAACCCAGTACATTATAGTGTGGAATAGTTTTTTGTGGCCCCAGAAGGTAGGACCAGAACCAATGGGTTGAAATTAAATCAAAAGCATTTCCGGCTCAAGAACTTCCTGACCGTTAGAGTGGTTCCTCAGTGGAACAGGCTTCCTCAGAAGGTGGTGGCCTTTCCTTCCTTGGAGGTTTTTAAACAGCGGCTAGATGGCCATCTGACAGCAATGAAGATGCTGTGAATTTAGGGGGAAGTATTTTTGAGGCATTGTGCAGGGGGTTGGACTAATTGAACCTGGAGGTCCCTTCCAACTCTGTATATAAGCATCTATCCCTTCTTCAGTCTCAAAGCAACGCATACATAACACTAACAATACATTCTGTTATTATCTTGACAATACAAATTTACTAGTCTTCTAATACAGTAATTGCTTCTAAACATAATTTTTCTCCTTGACTGTTATCAAAGTTGTCTTCTGCTATTACTGTTTTCCCCAAATTCAACATATATTAACTATTTAAATTTTCTAAATAAGCTGAAATAGTCAATTATATAACCAGACATGTCTGTCAAAATTACATCTC
The DNA here is from genome assembly GCF_032191835.1 of Heteronotia binoei. Classification (NCBI taxonomy): domain Eukaryota; kingdom Metazoa; phylum Chordata; class Lepidosauria; order Squamata; family Gekkonidae; genus Heteronotia; species Heteronotia binoei. The sequence goes on along the minus strand of NC_083227.1, from coordinate 130,650,400 downwards.
TTATCTATAAGTAATGTTAACTCAGAAAGTAGTTATACAATAATTAAGTTTATAATTTCTTTCACAAAAAAATGTTATGTTCATTTTACATTCATCTCTCCCTTTACATACAGTAAGCATAATAATTTTCCCAGTTAGCTTTGCCAATAGTTGCAAACTCCACCATTTTATCTTTCCAGCTTTCTTTATTCAGGCATTCCTCAGCTTTCCACTTAGCTGCCCATACTGTTCTGGCTGCAGTTAGCATATATCTAATGTTCGTTCCATCGTTTCAGGTAGAATTCCCAGCAGCATCGTTTCTGGCTGCATTTCAAAGTTAATTTTTTTAAAAAATTGCATCTCCTCATGAATTTCTTTCCAGAATTTTTTTTCTTTTTTACAAGTCTACCAATTGCATCCATGATTATCATCAATTTATGTTGTGACAGTTAGTATAACCATGGTGACTGCTTTGGTTATGTTCCCAAGTAACCCAGTTCAAGCACCTCTCCAGATGATATTGGAAGAGGTCATCAGCCTCATGTTTGAAAAAGTAGCTTTCTCAGTCTGTACAGGCATAGACTCCATGTTCATAAATTAGTAATGGTGCTTAAGCTGGGGGCATGGCCCACCCCCGCTATTGCTATGCATGTATTGATTTCAATATGATTCCTGTGATTTCTGCAGAGAGTTTCAGAGAAACCCATTTGTGCTCTCTTTTCAAAGTTCTTTTTTCCCACTTCGCCTTATGGTACTTGTTTGGCTGCCAAGTGGATTTGGGCAATTTTCAGATATCTAAAAAAGATGAATTAAGATCTAAACTTAATAAATATATAAACAAAATTTTAAAGGCATTTGAATCTGCTTTTAGACCATTTTTTAAGGACTAGACTTGCCAGTCAAATCACCAACTGAGGATGTTACTAGGTGTGCTTTTAATTCCATTAAAGGACAGTGGTATTGACAAACCCAAATTTGTCATGGATTCATTGCAAAGCAAGATTCTAAATATATTTTTTTCTCAGCCCTGCATGGAACAGCTGAGTCATTTTATTTGCAGCTATGCAGCCCTGGCTCACTCCAAGTTGGATATTAAAGCATTTGGTTTCTGATCTATTGGCAGAAACAGACTTCAGTGTTGGAGTAAGCAGCATAATCTCTTTGCGGCAGTTCGCCTGGTTTTCTCTACAGCAGCTCCAAATATTGGATGGGAAACTGAAATAGAAATTATAGTTCAAAATAAGAACAAACGTGCTGCCATTGGCCCATTTGGCATAAAGTTGCCTTCTTATTTCCTTTGTTTGACATTTAGATGAATGATGGTTATTGTTTCTACTGTGATGAGAGGAGTCTATTAAGTATAGATTGGGAAGGCCATGGCTTAATTGACAATGCTCTAGACATTGTTTATCTTGATTTCAGTAAGGTTTTTGATACTGTTCCACATACTGTCCTTGTTGACAAGTCGGTAAAATGTGGTTTCGATCCTGTTACCGTTAGGTGGATCTGTAACTGGTTGACAGATCGCACCCAAAGAGTGCTTGTGAATCCTCTTGGAGAGGAGTGACAAGTGGAATGCCTCAAGGATCTGTCCTGGAAGCTATTTTGTTTAACATCTTTATAAATTATTTGGATGAAGGAAAAGAGGGAATGCTTATTAAATTTGCAGATGATTGTAAGGAGCAGCAAAAAAGTCGCGACTGCCATTTTGAGACATTTAAAGACTTTAAAAACAAATATCTTGATTTTGGGAGTTAGGAGGATGGCGAAATTAGGCTTATTATAAAAGGCAAGTCCTATTCTTTTGAATCTGATAGTTGAATTTGAATTTGGTGAGGTCTAAATTTTCGCTGTTTTTTAAATGTCAGAATACAAGCAACCCCGTACAAGGGCTACTTCATTAGAAAAAATGCAGGACCAATTAGAAGCAATGGAGGCCAGAATGATGACAGGTATGAGAAAGATGATAACTGAATAAAAAAAAAGAAATTATTGAAGAGATTAAAAAAGATATGGAGGATCTCAGAAAGAAAACTGAGGAAACATCTAAGAAAGTGCAGGAGGTAGAAGGCAGAATGAAAGTATATGATTCCACCTTGTTGAAAATCCAAGAAAAAGTGACAATCCATGACTGCAAACTGATGGAGACTCAGATACGTCTGAGAGGAGTACCCGAAAAGGAAGATGGTGATCTAAAATAATATATAATAAAAATAATTGCAGAATTTTTAGAGAAAGATCCTGAAGAGACTAAAAACATGTATGACTGTATGTATAGAGTGAACTCACTTTATGCCAAGAAAAACAACTTACCAAGAGATGTTGTTATAAGATTTATGACAAAGGAAATGGAGGGAAGGATCATGAATAAAAACTTTGAAAAGACATTGATAGTGGGAGGCAGTAGAGTAAGAATTATGAAGGAGTTGCCAAGGCAAGTGATAAATGATAGAAGAACATATAAAAATTGACAGAAAAATTAAGAGATAATGGAATAAGATTTAGATGGATAATACCTGAAGGTCTGAGCTTCGAACTTCAGGGGAAAAGAATCACAATTACAAATGCACAGGAAATGCATAGATTTTATGAAGAAAATAAAGAATTTGCATCATGATGGATTACAAATTATTGTCTTGGAATGTAAATGGACTAAATTCACCACAAAAAAGAAGGGCAACATTTCATTGGATTAAGAAACAAAACTAATATAATTTGTTTACAAGAAGTGCATATTAAACAAAAGGATTACAATTTTTTATGGAATAAACAATTGGGACTAGAATTTTTTTCATTGGCTGAACAGAATAAAAGGGGAGTGATTTTTTTTATATTAAACAAGAATTGGAGCCAAAATTAGTGCTTAAAGATAAAGATGGGAGATTTGTAGCAGTAGAAACAATATTAAATGGAAAGAAAATGTTGCTATTGGGACTGTATGCGCCTAATGGTGCAAAGGATGCTTTTTTTAAAAGACATTATACAACAGCTTGATGAACTGACCTATGATCAAGTTTTGATAATGGGAGATTTTAATGGAACAGTTAAGAACTCATTGGACAGGTCTGGAGGGAAAAAAAAACAACAGTAAAGAAGGAAAACTGCCAAAGTCTTTTTTTGAATTGGTTAAACAAAAAAATCTAGAAGATATATGGAGGAAATTTAACCCTGAGGTTCAGGACTATACTTTTTTTTCAGTAAGACATAAAACTTTTTCTAGAATTGACATGTTGTGGGGAACTAAAGATTTAGGTCTTATAACAAGGAAAATAGAGATTTTTACCTAAGATTGGGGGTGACCATAACCCAATAATGTGGATTACAAAATTGTCCAAGAAGTTGAGAAGATGGAGATTGAATGAAGATTTGCTACAGAATAAAGAAACAGTGACATACCTAGAAAATGAAACTAAAGCCTTTTTCCAAATAAATGACAAAGAGGACATAGATTTCCAGATGGTCTGGGATGCTTACAAAGCAGTAATAAGAGGAATGTTGATTACTTTGAATAATAAGGACAAAAGAGTAAAAGAGAAACAGATGTTGGACATTCAAAATGAGATAAAGAAAAAAGAAGGGGAGTTGAGAAAAAGGCCAGGGAAAAAGAAAATTATAAGGGAAATTACAATATTACAAACTCAAATGAGACATTTGTTAAATAAAGAAGTGGAATGGAGTTTGAAAAGATTGCAGCAGAAAACCTTTGAGGGAGCAAATAAACCAGGAAAGTATTTGGCTTGGCAATTGAAAAAAAAGAGGAAAAGTAAAATTATTAATAAAATTGTGGTAGATAGAAGAGAAGTGGTTACCCAAAAAAGAATAAAAAGAGAATTTTTTAAGTATTATGCCAAATTATTTAAAGGTGTTAAAATAAAGGAGAAAATAGATGAATATTTACAAAGGGTAAAAATAGAGCCCTTAACTGAAAATATGCAAAAAGTTTTGAATGATCCAATTGAAAAAATAGAAATTGAAGCAGCAATCAACGCAATGGAAAATGGAAAAACACCTGGACCGGATGGATATACAACTAATTTTTTTTAAATCTTCAAAGAGGAATTAATACCAAAGTTGCAGAAGTTGATGAATACGATAAGAATGAAAGGGAAAATACCAAACACATGGAAGGAAGCTGTTATTTCATTGATACCTAAGGAAGATAGAGATGTCACGAATGTAAAAAATCATAGACCAATTTCGCTATTAAATAATGACTATAAAATTTATACAAGAATCCTGGCAGAACGGCTTAAACAGCATTTGATAAATTTTATAAAGGAAGATCAAGCAGGTTTTCTTTCCAAAAGGCAAATAAGAGACAATATTAGAACTGTTGTATATATTGTAGAATATTCTGAAAGACATCCAGAAAAAGAAGTAGCATTATTCTTTGCAGATGCAGAGAAAGCATTTGACAATTTAAACTGGGACTTTATGTTTGCAGTAATAGAAAAAATAGAGCTTGGAGAAAGCTTTATAAGAATGATAAAAGCAATATATTCAGAACAAAGCGCAAGGTTATGTATAAATGCAGATCTTACAGAAGATATGAAAATCAGCAAAGGTACTAGAAAAGCTTGTCCACTTTCACCATTGTTGTTTATAATGACTCTTGAAATATTACTGATGCAGATACAAGAAGAAAAAGATATAGAAGGATTAAGAATAAAAGTATTTACTTAAAAATACAAGCTTTTGCTGATGATATAATGTTTATAAATGAAAACCCCATACAAGTTACACCTTTGTTGTTAGCTAAAATACAAGAATATGGGGAGTTGGGGGGACTTTGTATTAATAGAGAAAAATCAAAAATTCTGTGTAAAAATATGCAGATAAATAAACAACAAAAATTGCAGAAACTAACGGGCTGCAAAGTCACCTCCAAGCTAAAATATCTGGGGGTGGAGATAACAATGAAGAATATTGATCTGTTCAAAAATAATTATGAGAAGTTATGGTGTAAAATGGATGAAGACATGTTAAAATGGAACAAGCTTAATTTGTCATTCTTGGGTAGAATAGCTGCAATTAAAATGAATATTCTACCAAGAATAATGTATTTGTTTCGAACCATTCCTGTTGTGAAGGATAGTAAACAATTTGATAAATGGCGAAGAAAAATTTCAGAATTTGTGTGGGCTGGGAAGAAACCAAGGATTAAAATGAAAATTTTGACAGATGCAAAAGAGAGAGGTGGATTTCAACTACCAATTTAAGATTATATCAGGAAGCAGTTTGCTTAGTGTGGATAAAAGAATGGATAATGCTGTTAAACAGAAAACTTAGGCTGATTTCGCACTTACCTTTTACTGGCGCGACCACCCTCCTCACGCCGGCGGATCTGCAGGGATTTCGCACCAGAAGCGCCGGCGCAGCCAAAAGAGCCGGCAACTTCCGTCGCGGAGCCAGCTCAAACGTTTTCCTGCTTCTTGGCGGTTTCCGTTTGAGCTGGCTCCGCGACGGAAGTTGCCGGCTCTTTTGGCTGCGCTGGCGCTTCTGGTGCGAAATCCCTGCAGATCCGCCGGCGTGAGGAGGGTGGTCGCGCCAGTAAAAGGTAAGTGCGAAAACGCCCTTAGTGTTGGAAGGTCATGGAAATAAATTTCGCTGGCATGCATATTTGTATTATGGAAAAAAGAAGATGGACATTTTTTTCTCTCACCATTATATAAGAAATAATTTGTTAAGTACATGAATGAAATATAAGAAGTATGGAGATGAGAGAAGACCGTTATGGATAGTACCGGCGGAAGTAATAAAAATAACAGCTGAGTCAGGAGAGGGAAAATGGATGTCATACAATCAACTATTAAAAATACAAAGCAGTGAAATAGAGTTGAAAACTGCTGAGGAGCTGAATTATAAATATGATTGGTTTCAAATGCAACAAATAAAGAGTTTGATAGAAAGTGATTTTAAAACTGAAGGAATAAGACAAGAACAAACAGAAATGGAAAAAGTTCTGCTTGGAGATAATGAAAAATTAATTTCGAAAATCTATAAGTTACTTTTAAAATGGTCTACGGAAGATGAAGTAGTGAAATCTCAAATGATTAAGTGGGCAATTAATGTAAATAAAGAAATACAGATGGACACATGGGAATATTTGTGGAAGAACTCTATGAAACTCTCAACATGTCAGAGTATCAAAGAAAATTGTTTTAAGATGATGTACAGATAGTATATGACTCCTAAAAAGTTGGCAAAGATGAACAATAAGATGCCAGATAGATGTTGGAAATGTAAAAAACCTGAAGGTTCTTTCTACCATATGTGGTGGACTTGTGAAAGAGCGAAAAAGTATTGGCAGATGATTCAACAAGAGATTTCTAAGATCTTGGGATACAAATTTAACAAAGTTGCAGAGACTTTACTGTTGGGATTACAAATGGAAAAATTTCCAAAAGAAGATAGAACTTTAATCTGGTACTTGCTCTCAGCTGCTAGGACATTGTATGCGCAGTTGTGGAAGCAAGAAAAAATACCAGAGAAATGGGATTGGATTGTAAAAGTTATGACATGGAGTGAAATGGACAAGTTAACTTAAGAGACTATGATTTAGAAGTATTTAAAATGGAGTGGGAAAAGTTCAGAAGATACGTAGAAAAAGAGTGGAAAATAAAAGGACATTGGACAATTTTTGATAATGACTAAGTACAAGAGGGAAGAGGATATTAATTTGGTTCTTAATAATTAAGGGTACCTTTAATATTAAGATTTTAAGTATATAACACTGGCAGGGGTCAAGTAACAGGGGGAGAGGTGGGTAGAAAGTAATATATGGGATAGATAAAAAATTAGTTATTAATGATGTAAGAAATTGAAATTTATTACCATATGTTACTAATAAAATTGTTTGAAACGCAAAAAAAAAAAGAGTTCTATATTGTTACGTTAGAAATTTTGGCCCTGGTTTCATCTGACCTTTCCCTTCTACGTTGAATAAAATATTTTGTTAATTTGGAATTTCAAAACGCCTTGAGTGCCATTTAAGGTTAAGTTAAAGTGGCCTCCTCCAGCCAAAATATTTGACATGGTGGAATGGCAAGAGTTCTTCAGAAAAGAAGAAAACAGATAATTAAGGCAGTTCAATCACAAAAGGGAAAAAAATGGAGGGAAAATCTTGCTACTGAGAGAGGACAGGAGAATCATATCATATGACTCATTTTTTCCTTGAGCAAGGCTTAAAGTCTGCTGTACAAGGTGTTTTAGTTGCTATTTCTATTAAAGTTGTTTTCAGTCATCCATCTTTCATTTAGTATTTACCTGTGGTCCTAGAAATATTTCACCATGAAGACTTCATAGGGACATTGTGAGACTAACAGGATGAATTCTGCGTAGCATCTGTAAGCATCACAATTTACCATATTTTATTTGGGTTAAAAGTGATTTTTGTTCCTGGCAGCTATTTTCCATGGTTATCTTGTATTTGTTTAATGTTCTTCCCTATAGACACCCTTTGCCTATAATTTGTATCAAGAGCCCTATACATGATCCACTGTGGAAATGGAGCACCTGAAAACATGGGAAATGGAAACATGGGAAAAAGTGCTGTGAAAATGGAGCACCTGAAAACTATTTGCTTCAGTGGAGGAAACAAGTTCACAGAGAACAGTCTCTCATTGAAGTGAATAGGAGAGGCTTGCACACTGAAACCTTAACCCCTATAAAAGGTCATTGGTTGTACAGGTGTGAGGAAAAATTACATCTTATGAATATCTTATGACTGTCTTGCATGTTGGTTATTATTAGTATTTTTTATATTAAGCTGATCCAGGGGTGGAAGTCTAGCAGGAGCTCCTTTGCATTTTAGGCCGCATACCCCTGATGTAGCCAATCCTCCAGAAGTTTACAAGGCTCTTTTTTGTAAGCTCTTAGAGGATTGGCTACATCGGGGGGTGTGGCCTAATATGCAAAGGAGCTGCTGCTAGAATTCCACCCCTGTGCTGATCTACTCAGAAGTAAATACCATTTTATTCAATAGTTGCACTTGCAGCTGTAGTGCACACCTGACCTGCATTTCCTGGGCTATTTAGAAATATTTTCTCCAGATCAAATCCTTGGCAAGTTTCAGAAGCTAGAGTTGCACTTTGACAAGGGAAATGTCTTTGTGCTTCTTGATTTTTTTTCTTCCCCAAAGGGCTACTACTGTTTTTCCTGAAATAGTTATCATTTTGATGTTCCAATCACAGCTGTTCACTATCGCTTATTTAGTCACTTCCATGTATCATGCAAAGTTCTGTTGGAATCTAGCTGGTCATATGCTTCCATATCTCCAGGAAGCAAAGCAAAATGAAAAGGTTTATTTGGTTGCTGAGGATGCTCCATAGAGATGTTTGATTTTCAGCTGCAAATGGTCCATGCAGTTGAATTTTCCCATGACTCAGCTATATTATCCTTGTGTCTGCCTCTTCTGTCCTCTCCCTTGTTATATCTTCTTCTTACCCAACTCTTTTCAACTGCAAATTCAATGGTGGGGAGGAGAATCCTAAACAGAATTACACTCTTCTAAACCCACTAAGCAGAGACCTGTCTGGTTTCTTAGCTTTGACATTTATGAGTGCCTATCAGAGATAGTTGGAGGAACTATATTAAAATACACAGCGAATTAGGATGTTCTGCTGTGAATTCTTCTGTAAAGCATGTCAGTGCCGCTGGAGAAAACCTTCTTTTCTCTTTGAAGAAATGTTATTTAAATTTAAGAATGAGTTCGTGGAAAGAATGATAAAAAGCACCAATCTGTGAATTCAAACATTAAAGATAATGCAAAGCTAGAATACTCTTTTTGACTGGAACCACTTTCTAATCCCCCCCCCCCCAAAAAAAACCAAATACTGGCTAATGCTGGGCACTAATCTCTTAGCAGAAATTTATGAGGGGGGTGGGAAATGACATGTTTTCCAATAAAAATTATATAAGGGGAGCAAGCAGCAGATGCTTTAATCTAGGTAGCATGAAGAAGCACTGGCAATTTAAGAGGTTGCAAACTCTTATTTGCAATTGAATTGGAGAACATGACAGCTTCCGTTAAAAGAAAGATTTCCTATTGCCATGACAATAGCTTTACACTAAAGCAAAACAAGGGTTATAAATTATTCCCAGAGCCTTGATCTAATAGCAGTGCTGGATTATTCTCTTTTTTCCCTACTGCTGTTTGATTGATGTGTTTTCTCTGAAGATCTAAAAGGTGACAACCCTTACCTAAACACCCACACATCTGTGGGAAGCAACAAAAGATGGATGTGTGTCCAGAACATACACCATAAATTGCAGCTCCCACTTAGCCAGTGTTCCTCTAATAATAAATCCTTGCCTTGTTACTTTCTATTTTGTGGATATGCTTGTAATTCCTTGACCCACCACTTCTCATCTCCTTGAAATGCACAGCTTTGGAAATCAAAGTTGATTCTTCAAAGAATAAACTATAATCTTGTTCTATTAGAAAATGTCTAGCATATTTGCTTTGATTTAATTGTTGTCATTCTCTTGGCAGTTTGCACAGACAAGGAGCTGAGGAACCTTGCTTCACGTCTAAAAGACTGGTTTGGTGCTCTTCACGAAGATGCAAATCGTGTCATCAAGCCTACAATCTCTGATTCAGCACAAGGCAGTAAGATCAAAAAAATCTGATTTAAAAAAGTTTGAGATAATTTCAGTAGTCAGCAACAGTTGCAAGGACAGTCAGTGTAAAATCTTTGATCTAGTTATGCTGGGATACACATACGTGCCTGTTATTTTCTCACACCTCCCCTTTTCTCTTTTTGTATTTGTTAGAAATGTATTCAGCATTTTTCTAATATAATCAAGACATTCTAGCTAATCAAAACACTCAAAGGTTATTTAGCCAAGGGCTGCAACAGAATCTTGTGTGATATTTTTCACTTGGGGACAGGTTTGTGTGATTTCACCATTGCTAGCATGGCTGTTGATATAGTGCAATAACATGACTCCCACATGACAGATTTCCCCACAGTTTTCTTGCCCAGCACCTGGCAGTGGCCATCAGCTTTCTGCCACTAGGGCCTTTTCAGTGTTTTCTTAAAATTGTTGACTGGATGTTATTATATCATTATAACATTCTAACTATTTGCATATCAGGGTCTCTGAATTCTTGTTTTCTTTTTTTTAAGTAAGTCTCTTGTTTCTTCCATTGTGGAGATATGCCTTTCCTCTTATATCTTTGCAATGGAAGGAGCTAGTATCTTTTTTAAAAAAATGAAAGCTTGGCATCCAAAAACCTGATACACAGATTGTTATAATAATAGTCAATTGCTGATTTAAAAAACTAAAATCTTCCCAAGTGACAGTGGAAAGAAATGGCCACTATGGAGACAGAAGCAGGGCACATACTGTGTGGAGGGACAAGGAGAATCCAAACTTTCCCACCTACATAGCAGACATTCAGACTTTGCTGTGATCTTCCCAAAAACTTTGCATTAAAGCAGGTTTGGGAAAGATCAGAGAAAAGCCAGGGATCTCCCAGGATGTGTACAAATGCACTTATAATACTGTTGAGGAGGAGGAAACAAGCCCCAACAAGTCCCAACAACATTGAACCCATAGTAAATAATCCATATGGAAATTACTTATTGCATTATCTTTATGTCTGAGCATCTGTGAGCTTAACAGACTTTAGAGAACTGCCCTTTAAGCACAACTGAGAAGACTAAATGAAACCAGGAATTTAAAAGTTTATACACTGTGAGCAAGCAATAAGGAGGCTATCAGCATTTAGATGATCTTCATCTGTTTCTCCTTTGCTACTTCCAATACCTTGAAAACATCAAGACTTGTTTTCCCATAAATGAGAAGACCAGTCAAAGACCACAGTCCTGATAGCTGGACTTCCATTGAGCCTACTGATATTATTCGGATAGGTGGGAAGTCCAGATATGTAATGGGCAATTTCAGTGGTGTCAGAACCATTACTGTTAATTTCTGTGTTTGAACCTCCCCATCCTCATATCCAGTAGGTGTCTGACATTATGAAGCTTCAGAGCCAACCCCATTGCACCAATCAGTTATTCTGCACGGCAGCACAAGATCTCACTTTCATGCCTCCACCTCCTCTTAGATGAGGGGAAAGGGCACTTTCAGACTCTGCAGTCAAGATGCATTTGGATTTTCTGTCATATTCTGGAAGGCAGGGTAAGGGGACAAAATGTAAATGTTTGCCTCCAAGGCCAGAAAACCAGAATCCAGTCAAGGTAATTTTGCAGCAGAAAAAGGCTAATCCAGTGATCAGGGACAACAGTCCGGGAGTAGAACAACTGATAGGCTCTGAAACAACTGAAAGACAGTCTTGTTACTCCCTTCCCCCAGCTAGAGGCAACAGACTTTGAGAAACTAAGTGAAATGTCAGCAGAGATGAAGCCTCCCACCTGTTCTCAGCAGAATTTGTCAAACATGGGCAATTTTTCAATCTGTAGGTCAAAAATTCACTGTAGGTTTTGCGTGCGGCAAATATTCCCATGACAGGCACTAGATTGGAAACATAATTTTTACAGAAAGCTTTATTATACATTTATTATGAAGTACACAAGCCCCTGTCTCTGAACAAAAAAATGTGAGATTCTCTTCTGCCTTTCTCTTTTCTTGGGTCAATGAGTATGTGAGGGGAGGGGAGAAATCTACACACATGCCTAATTATTACCAAAGAGCAATGATGCCATATATTACCTTGGTCTGGCTGTGCTGAATATCAATTTAAATTATTTATAGGAACAAACTGCATCTTAAATCATCCATGAAATTCAAAAGAACACTTGAGCGCTTATGGATATTACAAACCCCTTAAATATCCCACCTCTACAGTAATGCCTCACTAATTCACACAACACATGGAAAAACCATTGTTGGATGGTTTTCTCTGTGGGCAGGAAATCATACTGGCATGCTCCTCCATAGAATAAAACTTCCTGAACAGAGAAAACTAGATCTCGGGAGACAGGTTCTAGCACAGGGGTGGGGAACCTTTTTTTCTGTCAAGGGCCATATGGATATTTATAACATCATTCATGGGCCATAAAAAATTATCAACTTAAAAAACAGTGCTCCGCCGAGGAAGAATGATTCAGGCCAGCAAAATTAATGCAAATAATTGTTTTTCTATTTGAAGTCATGTGGGGAGAGCCTAATCTGGCACACACACATACACACACACAACCTGCCGCACTAGGCAAATACATATGTTCAGGGATTTTTTGTAGAAAACGCCCAGCAGGAACTCAGTAGCATATTAGACCACATCGCCTAATATTAGCATATTAGGTCACACCATCTGGGATAATCAAGTGCAAACTGAACTGTGACAATAACTTTTCCAGGCCCTGCAGCAATTCTAGTTACATAACATACCATAGACCTTTATTGGCATTAATACAAAAATACAGTATACTTTAAAACCAACAGTGACACTATAGAATATAATAAAACCTTAGAAAAAACCAGCAAAAGTTAAATGACATAAAATAGCAGTAGGCTATGCATGAGTAAAAGCCTCTCTGATTTGGATTGCAACCTGTAAAAAGCAAGCAACGTGAGTAGTGACAAAGTTGTGTTTCCCGTGGAGTAAAAAACGAACCTTGGCATTGTCAGAAAGGTCTTGATGGTCAGAAAGCAGTGCATCTAGATATCTTGCACGTGGACTGCTATAAAAAGGGCAGTCCAAAAGAACATGAGGGACCGTTTCGATGACTCCTTGACTACAAGGGCATCGTCTAAGATTGCGGGGGATTCTGTGGTATCTTCCGAAAAGGATGGCCAATGGTAATGCATTAAATGTAGCCAGCATGAATGCTCTTCTTTGGGGAGGATCAATTAAAAAGAGGAAATAGGGAGCTAAAAGCCCAGGAATCTGGGATAAACCCAGATAGCTTGGGGAGCACGTTTTCCGAGCTGCCTCAGTTAGACATTGCAACTGGATATCTAGTAGTCTACGTTTGATGGATTGAAATACCGCAGAAGCAGAGGATAGATAAAATGCATCCAATAAAATTCCTATGGATGTGATTTTCTTTTGGATCAGGGTCAACCATTTGGATGCATGATGATCCATCAGCATCAAAAAGGTGAAAGAATTCTGATCAGAATTAAATAAAAGGCGCAGCCAAAACTTAAAGGTCAAAAGCCAGGCGTGAGTTTCCAGCAGCAACAGTCCAGTTTCCATGCAAATTGCAGCATAAGGAACACAGTTGGGTAGTCCCAAAATTTTCCTCAAAAAGAAGGATTTTAGGCCTTCAGTGGTGTGATCAAAGGCACTGATCCATATAGGGGCACCATATAAAAGTTGGGGGCTAGATTTCGCATTGAAAGCTCTTAGGGCCAAAGGGACATATCGGTTCCCTTTCAAATAAAAGAAACGGGCAATAGCCAAGGCACTAGTTCTTGCCACTGTTAGAGCGCACTTGCGATGGGTTGCCCAGCTCCCGTTATAGGAAAAATTAATCCCCAGATATTTGGTACTTTTGACCTGTTCAATAGGGTTTCCCTGGACTGACCAATTCTAGTTGACGAGCCAGGCCCCAGGAAGGCTACCACACAGTACATCTGGGCCCTGTGATCCCTGCCTGGCCCTGGGGAGGCTGCTGCACAGTGCAGCTGGGCCCCACGATCCTTGCTGGCCAGCCAGGCCTCAGGGAGACTGCCACATGGCTGGGTTCAGTCCAGCAATCCCCGAGGGCCACACCAAGTGACCTCAAGGGCTGTATACGGCTCTTGGGATGGAGGTTCACCACCCTTATTCTAGCATAACATTTCTTTAGCATGCTAATTTTGTATGTGTGTAAATATTTTTTATGGGGAAGCTATACTACATTAGAGAAGCACTACCATAATTTGAAGTAGTATGGTCCATGAACAGGTTCACCAATCTATGTGGTGTCTGTATGAATGAGGTGTAGGTTTCTGATCTTCATGAAACTTCATTGTTATCCTACTCTGCTGCTAGTTTCCTCTGCTGACATCTGATCACTTCATTGACATGAGCTGTCAGGTTATGGTTATGGAGCCATCAGAAACCTGTGTCTTTTCAATGCAATTTACTTTGAATATCCCCTTGTGGCTTTTGAATAACTTGCAGATGGTAGGAAATTATGGCTAAGATTTCCTTGGACACCACAGCTGGAGGTGTTCCACTGAACATTTCTGAATGCTGCACTACATGTCAAGCTGCTGCTCTGTGTGCAAATAAAATAACTGAAAGGATTACGTTAATCTGCAGACAAAAAACCCCTGAGATGGTTCTTTTCCTCCTGTCCTAACATGAAAGCAGGAATATTGGCACAATGTTAAGCTCTGACCTTCATTCACTGAAATCTTGTTCACTGTCTTGTTTAGACTAAGTGGCTTGTGTTAGCTACCTTTTCTTTCTTTGTACAAGTGACAGAGCTTAAATCAATTTCTGCAATGCAAAGAAGACAGTCTCTTGGCAGGGCCAAAGTCAAGCAGTACTTCTATGGGGTTGTTTTTTAAAAAATAATAATAATACTGCTCTGGAATTTATACAGAGACTCTCTAAATACAAACATCCCCCCTTCAAGTTTGTACATTTTGAATATTTGTTTTGTCTACAGTGTCATTGAAAACCAATTATTCCTCATAAGCTTCAAAATGTAGTAAACCCTGTATAAATTGGCTAAGTTTTGAGAATGGGAGGCATCCTGATCCAGGTTCTTATTATCCAAGATGTGGTGTGTGAAGTTGGTATGAGAGACAGCCAAGTATTCCAGATGAGACCTTGGTTCTTTGGAAAGATATATCCAGTGCTGTCTTGCTGACCTTCGTATTTTCACTCCTATAAAAAACATTTTCACTGGCCACCCTCTGTATGTAGGTCTGTTAATTCCATTCCATTCTATTATCTGGCAAAGTGGGCTTGGCACACGAAAGCTCATGCCCTGAATAAAATTTCATTAGTCTAAAAAGTGCCATTAGACTCTAAATTTGTTGTTCCTTCAGACCAACATGACTACCCACCTGGATCACTCCCATCCAAAGCTTTGTTTTAGGGATGGAGGTGTGAAGGTGTGCATGAAGTTTCACAGTTCAGTTATGTGGGCTGGTCAGTGGGGTTATCCCCATTGTCCATGCCACCAACAAACTGAAAAGGGAAGCCAGCTCATCTGTGCTTACTAAAGCTGCTATGTGGTTTCAGGCAAAGTTTACCACGAGCTGCTAGTTTCAGTATGTATTTAATTTATTTGTATATTTAAGACATTTATATGTCACTTTCCCATCCAAATAGCATTGGCCAAGGCTTGTTGTGTAAACAGCCATGTGGAAGGGTTGTTTTCTTTTTTCAAGCATAGTTCCTTGAATCTTAGGATTTCAGTGATGCAACACTACCCCTTGCAGAAACACTCCTCCTAAAAGGGGGTTCTGGCCATGTTCAAGCCAGATACATACTTCAGATTAGACTCATTGCCCATCAGTCTGTTTCAGTATAAATTGGTATTGTGCCTAGAATTTCTGTAATAAAGCCAACTGGTTCAAGGTTTTATATGTATTTGTACATTACTTGTTTCACGTAAAAATGTTTATTCTGATGTGTAGGACATGAATGTTTGAGAGGATGGGAAGCATTTTACAAGTAGGTGATTTGTTTGGGATTGTTCTGGGCTTTTAAGTGATAGGAAGCTGGCTGGTGGTTCTTCTAACTTTTTAGAGGATTTAAAATGTAATGAGAGCAGGTGTTTGAATGACAGCAATCCACACCTCAAAAGATGCTAATTAATAACCATTCTAGCACTGTCTGAAGAGAAGCCAAAATACATGAATAAGTAACATAACTGTCCTAACCAGAAGCTAAGCCTAAAAAACTGTTTGGGCTTTTTACCTTGATCCTTGGCATTTAAGACAGTTGGGATTGGTGTAGAAATTAATTCATGCCCTAGGTAAAGCTTTCTTTTCTGATGCAAGAATATCACTGATGCAGCTTTCTCTCTGCACCCCACAATTCATTATAAGGGAGAGATTAGGGTTGCCAGGACCCTGCCCTGGACCCCTCACCTCACCATTGATCAACTGGCTGGCAGGGGGACTTACTGGCATCAAAAGTACTGGCAGTGTTACTGGCAGTGTGGTTCTGTCACTTCCAGCACACACCAGAAGTGACATCATCCCATTGCCACCAACACATGATTCTCTGGTGTTTGGCAGAAATTATATGGTGAAAACTGACTTCCCAGTAAGTTTTCTCCATGCCTTGCCATTTGCCAGAGAGTGACAACCATAAGGCAGAGAGTGGTGCTTGAGGTGAGAAGACTGTAGTATCCTTTCCAGACATTATTAGGATATAAAACGTTCTGCACTGTTGCCCTCATTACCCAACTTTTATAGCACATTAATTTCCTACACCTCCAAACAATGAGGCAATACTGCAGAGGAAGGAACAAAACACACATTCTGGGTCTCTACTGTTACCCCAGTGGTGAAGGATCACAGTTTGCACGCAACTTGGATAACATCTATGAAAGATCCTAAGAAAATCTCATTCAAACATAGTTCAGGGGTGTGCACTTGGGTCTACCTGAATAAAAAAATGTACCCCAAAACAACTTTTCAGTATTTGGGGGTATATTTTGGCATTCCAAATATATTCAGGATTTTTAAGGAAAACAACAACAACAAAAATCCCAGATATATTCAGGAATTACCAGCAAACCCAATCAACAGCTGAGGGGCTGGAGCAGATTGCTCCCATCACTCAGCTGTTTTGGAGCTTTCTTCTGCAATCCCTTTAAAGAGAGGATGCTTAAAGGGATTGCAGAAGATCACCCACAAAACAGCTGAGAGGAGCACTTTCCTCGCCGGCTCACCTGGGACTCTTTTGGATTGTTCGTCTGAACTGCCAAAGAAAGCCCCAGCAGAGCCTGCAGAGAGAGTCCTCCCCACAGGATCAGCTGCTTGGTGGGCTCTGTTGGACGGTCCAGTTAAAAGGGATTTCCCAAAGAGCCCTTGCTGAGCTGCCTCTCAGCTGTTCTTTGCAGCTTTGCCGCCGCTTCCCACCCCCCCACCCTGTATTTTTTGGTTCAAGTCAATTGGAGCAAAACAAAATTGGGATTTCTGAAAAATCCCAGATCTGAATACTTTACTGTATTGGGATCTGGTTGTTTTATGTTATTTTTTAAGGAATCCTGAAATTTGTTTGCATTTAATTGAACCAAAATGAAAAACACAGAGAGAAAAAACTGCACATGTGGTTGGTTCTTTGACATGCTGTATGTGGCTCTTCGGAGCACTTTCCCCCAGGGTAGCACCCACCCATATTTCATGAAAATGGGTTTGTGGTTGACAAATGGTTCAAATTTGAAACTGCTGCCACAGAAAGGACTAGAGGACAGCCAACTTTTTAATTATTTCTTTCTTTAAAAAAAAAACATGAAAAAGGAAGGGGGGGGCTGAAAATCCAGCTACAAAGGAAAAGTATATGTTCATACAAAAATATAAGTCATAGCAGAACTACTCAGAAGTTTCTATAAAAGTGTTCCAAATATCTAAAAAGAAGTCCATGTGCAATTGCTGTCTATATGCCATGTGTTCAATTACTGCTAAAATTCTAAGGACTACCACCTTGAGATGCATGCCACATGCTGGGGATGGAAGTAAAGAGCCTGTCCTCTCCAACACCCACCCACACACCTTCTCTGCAGCCTCTTCACTCTCATCCCAGCACCAGAACAACTACCAGGAGAAGATTCAAGCTGAGAAAAAAGAATAAAACCATCACCATTGCCATGGCAGCCAGGCTGGTAAAGAGCAACCTGGCCAGAGCGGGAAGGTAGCATATTTATTTGTATTCAGGCTTGCCAGAGCTGCTTTGCCTTATACTGATGAGAAAGCAAAGAAGGGAGAGAAGGGAGGAAATAGAGGGATGAAGGCTTTTTTTTTGGAAAGAGAAGGTTCACAGCACTCCTGGCTGGCTCAGGACAGGCTTCTAGCATGGGAAGCCTGAGCACCCTTTATTTCCTTTGTGCTCTGTTGCTTTCTCCATGAGAAAAAATAGATTAGGCCACCATGAGGAATAGACATGGCCACTGTCCTTCATCAATGCTGCAAGCTTCATGCCATGAAGAGATCAAGGAAACAGCAAGAGATAGAAAGGTGCATTGGATGAATAGTGATGGGTAGAGACAACCCCACATGCTCAGAAAAGGTACTCTGGTGATTTAATGGTAATAGGTGTATATTTAATAGTAATGTTATCTAATTCATAACATGACTTCATTTGGGGATACTTAAATCCAGAGGTCGTTTTGTAGAAAAATAGGTGGTGGAGCTCATTAGCATAACTCATTAGCATATGTTGCATCCCTCACCAGCCAAAAGCAACCCAATGCAAGAAAGGAGAGCCCCAGGTGAGCGAGGCCTGCTTGGGTTGGTTATAGATCCAGCCAGCCCAAGCAGGCCTTGCTCACTTGGGGCTCACCTTGCTCACCCACCCCCAGTCAAAAGACTAGCAAGCCACCTATGATCCAAAATCACATAAGAAGTGGAGAAAGGGTGGTATGGGATTCTCCAAGGGTTAATGAGGGCTGCTGGGGGTGTGGCAAAGCTCCTGGTGGCTATTCTCCTAATCCAGGGATTGTTATGTAGCTGTACCTACTATTCAATGGACAAGGTAGGTGGGGAGGAAGAGAGGGAACCCTCAGAAAAGTTCAGGAATTGCACTCCTGTGAGCTCCTGCTGAATCTGAGGCCTGCTTAAATCTGGAAACTGATGCTATAAACAAACAAGACAGATCTTTCTACAAGACTGAGAAAAGCACCAGGTTTGCAGAAAAATCTGAAATTAAAAAATGGAGTTAGCCCACCTCACCCCACCCCTAAATAATAAGTTTAAGTTTAAGAAATCAATGCCCTCAGTGGACATTATTAGGCAACCACCACAATATTGCTGGCCTTCAAGCCTTGGTTTCTGTCTGTAAAAGAAAGGAGTCAGGGCCCTTTCCAGGACAGAAGCCACCCTACAAAAGCCAGTGTTATGTAGTGGTTAAATTTTCAGACTAGGATCTGGAGACCCACATTCATATCCCCACTCTGCCATGGAAGCTTACTGGATGACCTTGAGCTAATCACACATTCTCAGCCTAATCCATCTCACAGGATAAATAAGTAATAAATATAGCTGAAGCTGGCAGGTAATATAAAAATTGTTAGATTGATGGGTGGGAAAGAAAAAAGGAAGTATGGAAAGGTGAGTAAATCGGAGCTTCCGGGAGAAGTAAAAGAATAAATCATGTGGGGAAGGTGATACACAGGAAAGTCAGATGCCTCCAAAAGTTCTTGCATGTTTCCCATAATTGGACTTGCCTTAGTGTCCAGTGCAGCCAAGCAGCTAGAACTACATAGATTTATCCCAGGGGAGGGTTTTAGGGAAAGGAATGGAGGGAAAGCTGAAGACAGGAGTAAAAGTAGGTTGGCTGGGACAGAGAGAAGGAAACAGGAACAGGGAAAGGGCTATCAGTCTTCAGGGAAGGGGGAAAGCAATAATGGGGAAAGAAAAATTAAATCCTCCCCAGAAGGTGCTTGAGGGTCCCCCACTTTTATTTCATAGTATTGTATGTGCATATTTGGTCAGGTAACTCAAAGGGGATACAGTGGTCATACGGCTATTTTAGATTATGGCAATTGTGAATGTGGCTTTCAGCATGCTACAGAGTGAATACCATGCTTGAAGAAGAAGATATTGGATTTATATCCCGCCCTCCACTACGAAGTGTCTCATAGCGGCTCACAATCTCCTTTATCTTCCTCCCCCACAACAGACACCCTGTGAGGTGGGTGGGGCTGGAGAGGGCTCTCACAGCAGCTGCCCTTTCAAGGACAACTTTTGCCAGAGCTACGGCTGACCCAAGGCCTTGCCAGCAGGTGCAAGTGGAGGAGTGGGGAATCAAACCCGGTTCTCCCAGATAAGAGTCCGCACACTTAATCACTACACCAAACTGGCTCTCCTTCCATGTATGCTCCCCCTCTCTTCTCTCTTCATAATTTAGATAGTTAATAAAGACTTCCACTCTCATGGCAACCATAGTTTGAAGTTATATCTAAACAGGGGTTGTTTTGTAGAAAATAGGTGGTGGAGCTCATCCACGGATTGTTATGCAACTGCAATACTATTCAATGGACAAGGAGGTGGAACTCTCAGAGGGAGGAGGTGGAACTCTCAGAAAGGTTCAGGAGCTGTGCTCCTGTGAGCTCCCACTGAATCTGAGGCCTGTATCTAAATCACAATTTACGATTTATTCCTTACTGTACAACCAGGGTTCCAAATAGAGTCTGGCAACCAGTCAGAGAGGGAAGGATAAGAATGGAGGGCATGATGTTGCACCAGCTCTGCAAGATTATTCCCAGGGAATACCCAGAAGTGATGTCACCATTCTGGCATGAAGTTCTAGGATTCACCTAAAACCACAGAGTTAGGAGCAAAACCTAGAGCATAACACCAGTCCAGTTACATCATATCTGGGTATTCCCTGGGAGTGATCTTGCATTGTTGGTGCAACATCATGCCCTCCATTCTCATTCCTCCCTTTCTGGCTGATTGCCAGAGTATTTGGAACCCTGGGTTATATAGTATTTGCTGGTAGTGTATGCCTGGTATTTGCTAGAAGCAACATTGAGCTGTTGGCACAACACTGATTTTCTGGCTACTTTTCCCTCTTCTGTCTCACTGAATGGTGACAAGCAGAGGGCAGTAAAAGCTGGGAGATTGGTTTCCCCTGTTCCAGATGCTGGCTTAATTCTAGCTGGAGGGAAAAGACAAAGCAAAGTTTGTGGTTTAGGAGTCCAGACTAACAACAACAAAAGAAGACATCTTGTATGGTGTGAAAGAGGAAATCTTTCCTTAGATAGTTCCACCTGAGGGAAACAGGAAGTATGTGATCCCTTGTACCAACAAACAATCTTTATGTTTGAACAATGCTGCTGTGTAGCCACTACCTTCATTCCCAATTACACCATAAATTCAAATGTACATAAATGCTCCATCCTTTACAAAAAAGAGTAAGAATACAGTGGAAATGATCTAGCCATTAAGCATCTTTATGTTCCGTTATTTTCAATAAGAATTAAGAATGCTGCACTTTCCCATTGAAATCAATGAAATAGTGTATATAACTTTGGATGTGTTGTGCCAATGATTATTTCAGCCAGAACACTATGCCAAGAATAAAAGACATATTTGAATAGTTAAATAATATATTTACTTTATGGATCTTAGGAGTTCTAACAGGATTTGTGTTGGATTATGCATCTGATGACACTATGGAATATTTCTTATAGTAGAAGTGGTCTGTCAGTATTCTCCAGTACAGTAAGTGAAATAGTTGCTGAATATCTCAGAATGTGTTTTGGGGGAAGAATGTTTTGCCATAACTCAGCTTGACGATTGATATAATTCCTACAATGCAGGTGAATTCATGCTATGAATTAAACACATCAGATGTCTAAGAAAAGATAGTAAATTCCTGTGATTAATTTCCTGCAGTTCCCTGAAAGCCACTCCTTTGGACAAATATGTAGCTTGAACAGGATGCATTTCCTATGTAAAGCTTAAGTTGTTTAGAAAGAGATGAGAAGGTGTGCTTAAGCTTCAGGATTTCTGTTCTTGACTGTTGACATACAACTGCCAAAGGGTGATTTATTGAAAGCAACTTTCATCAGCAAAAATTTTACATGGAGACCTGAACTTGTTCAGTGTATTTCAGGATCATACATTTGTTTCCAGCATTAACAATAAGACAAACTCCCAGCCATGAACTTGTGCCTGCGTGGAATTGGGGGCATGAATTTGTGCCTGCGTGGAATTGGGGGCAGGGGGGAGCAAGGATGATTTGGAGCAATTGGGCCCAGCATTTGCAGTCAGCCAGTAAGCTCTCAAGCAGCTTTCTGTATCCTGCCCCAAAAGCTGGACCTTCATGGAAAATGGGTAGGGTATATAAACCTGGGATCTATGGCATTATATTCAGCTGAGGGCTCTCCCTTTCCCAAACTCTGGCTTCCTTAGACTCCACCACAAAACCTCCAGGAATTTCCCATCAATCTGGAGCTGGCAACTGTAGTGAGTTCTCCCTCAAAGGCCAAAATGGGCCTAGAAAGGGCCTCCTCACCATGCCTGTTAATAGGGTTGCCAAGTCCAAGAAATATCTGGGGACTTTGGGGATGGGGCCAGTAGCAAGGTTGTGACAAGCATAATTGAACTCCAAAGGAAGTTCTGGCCATCACACTTAAAGGAATTGCAGACCTTTTAAATGCCTTCACTCCACTGGAAATAATGAAGGATAAGGGAACCTTCTTTGGGGGCTCATAGAATTGGACCTCCCCCCCCCGGGTCCAATCTTTTTGAAACTTGGAGGGTGTTTTGAAGAGAGGCACTAGATGCTATGCTGCAAATGTGGTGCCTCTACCTCAAACATCAGCCCTCACAGAGCCCCAGATACGTGCAGATCAATTCACCATTATACCATATGGGAATTGGTCTCCATGGGGAATAATGGAGTGCCCAGCAGATATTTCCCTCCCCCCCCCCCCGATGACCCTGAAGTCAGTATAGCTGCAAGTCTCCAATCTAGAATCCGTGCAGTTTGTAACATCTGATTAGGCTCTGATACTTCTGTATTGGAAGATGTTCAAAACCCATGGATGATACAATATTTTGCTCCAAGGCAAAGTATTGTATGTATCAGATATTTCAAGAAAATTGTTATCCTAGGGAAAATTAGCTTCAAAAAGGGTTCCATAAAGGAATAATACAGGACCTTGCCAAATGTATACCAGGGAGAATCTCAGTAGTGGTATCCCAAAATGATATTATGGAGAGAGTGAGAGTGATCAAACAATTTTATTACATGCAAAATAAAATAAATACAAATATAAGGAACTACACTGAAATACAAAGAACTACACTGGCTGGGCCTGCGTGTGGGAGCAGGCCAGGTAGGCAGTCACCTAGAGTGCCACCTGGCTGCCTGCTCTCCCCACTCACCCCTCCCAGGCTAGCAAACACTGCCATCCCTGCTCAGCCCCCTGCCCCTGCTCCAGCACAGGTCCAGAAGGCGCTGAGCAGGGGCGGGGGGGGGGGGCGGGGTTTGATGCATTCACTCATATTGGAGGCATTTGGAGCAGCTCCAAATGCCTCCGACACGAACAAATGCACTGCACGCCGCCCCAGCCCAACCCCTTCTGGATCTGTGCTGGCACTGAGTCAGAGAGCTGGGCACCAGAGTCCCCAGTGCCAGCACTGTACACTGGGCACCAGAGAACTTAAATAACCACACATGTACACATGTGCACAGCAACAAGAGAGCACACTTATAAAAGATAAAAGGTAAAGGTAGTCCCCAGTGCAAGCACCAGTCGTTTTCAACTTTGGGGTGACATCGGGAGGGAGGAAATTGGGAAGTTTTAGGAAAGGGACATACAACTTGAAATCCTGGGCTTTAGGTCTGGAGAGGTCCAGGGGCAAACAACCAGTGGTGACTCTAGGGTGCCAATGCATAGCCGGTGCCCAAGTCAAGGCACCCCATCCCCATCTCTGGTGAGGGTGAGCACAGAGGCACAATGGCTGCACCTTATAGCATGTACTGCCAGACTGCTGTCACTCCACCTCCCCCTTCTGACGCACGAGGTGGAGTGACAGCAGCCTGGCAGCACACTCAGAGGTGCAGGCACCCTGCTGTGCTGCAGCTGAGCCCAGTTATTTCCCTCACTGCAGAGGTGAGTGTGGGTGGGAGGGCCCTAACTGGCACCCCCGCTGCGGCTGCATCCCAGGCAGCCAGCTAGGGGCTGCCTAGTGGACAGGCAAACACCCCTGCAAACACCGCTGAGGTCCAAGGAGTGGAGCAAGGAGGAAAAGCCTGCTAAGTGTAGCAGGGGTTCTCAGCAGGAAACCAAAGTTCTGACCAGCAAAGAACTGGACTAGGGATCTGAGGAAGAACTTGCTATGGCACGAGGTTCTTATTTTATGGGCAGAAGATCCCCAGGGTAAGTGGAATTCAGGACATCCTGGTTTTAGATTGAGTTAAGATTAAAGGTTTGAATCTCCCTGGTTGGTTTAAAGTTAACTGCTGTCTAGGGTGACCAGACCGTCCCGGGCTCCCGGGATTGTCCCTCCCCCGCGCCCCAAATCCCGCCTCCCGGCTTAGCTATACCGGGACCATTAAAAGTCCCGGTTTAGCTAAAATGGATCCAATGGTGAGGGCTCCACGTTACCTGCCAGCCTGCCCAGCCACTAGGGAGCAGTCTTGAAGTGGTCTGGGGGCGTGGCAGGCAGCTAGGGGCCCTCACCATTGGTCCGTGGGACGTGGCTGCCCATTCCCGCTTCCCGCGCTGTACTTTCTCTTCCTCCTACTCTGATCTGGGCTGGGCAGCAGACGAGGAGCTCGATCTGCTTTCCTTGCCCATTGCAGAGAGAGAGAGAGAGAAAGAAAGAGAGAGAAGAAAAAAGAGAGGAGAAGAAGAGGAAAACCCTACACTACAGTAAGTGTGGCCTTCCCCCCTTCCCCCCATTTGCCGAAGCCTGCTGGGCGGCTGGGCCCGCCGAGCAATCCGCGGCCTCGCCTGCCCTTCCCTGCCCTCCCCCCTCCCCCGCTCACCTGCTGGGCGGCTGGGCGCCGCGGCCCAGGCCGCCGAGCAATCCACGGCCTCGCCTACCCTTCCCTGCCCGCTTCCCCCCCCCCATGCAGGGCAGACTCGCAGCACCAAGCCTCCCTATAAGCAGCTGCTTGCCAGGCTCACGGAGCCCAGCCGCGCTGTAGCGGCCAGTTCCCAGAGCCCAGGTCGTAGAGCGCGCTTGCCGGCTGAGCCTCCCTGCAGCAGTCACTTACCAGAGCCCCAGTCCCCAGCCTGGCTTGCAGGGCCCAGCCGCGCTGTCGCGGCTGCTTTCTAGATCTCAGGCCAGGCTTGCCAGCCAAGCTCTGCTATGCTGACCACTTCCCTGGAATAGTTCCATTCCCTTTGATGCATCTCTGCTTGTGGCCTCGGGGGAGGAAAGGAAGGGGGGGAGCATTACACATTTTTTTTTAAAAAAAAAACCTTTAAGAGAGAGAGGGGGGGGGAAACCAGGGGAAAATCTCAGCTGATGACCCAGGACGGAGTAAGGTAACGGCAGCACGGAAGGGAAGGGAAAGCAGCTGAGGCGCATTCATTCCCTTCGCCTTGCTCACGGGCCCCTCTTCATGCTTGCAATTTGTGTCTTCCCCCTTTAAAACTCTTTATTTACCTCCTCCAAAATCGCGTTCCCTCAATCTCAGCCATCCTTCGTGTGTAATGAGAGCTTCCCCCCCCCCTTTGTTTTTTTGGCAGTCCTGCACTTCCGTGACTGGCTTTTTCTGCCCACCGGTCAGAATCCGTTTATCTTGTCTGTCCTTCCATCCCGGCAGCACAGAGGCTCTTGTTTTCTTTCCCCTCCCTGTTAGAAGCCTCTTTTTGACCTCGTTTTGGGATGCTGTTTTCCACCACCCTCCCACTCTTTCGGATTCCCTAGCTGACCACCCCCTCCCCCAGCTTTTTCTTATCCTTTCCACCTCCTTGGTGATCTAGCTGTCCATTTAAAATGTTTACATTCCCTTTGGTGCCACCTTCTGAGGGCAGCTTCCTGGAGCTGTCCCTTGTGTTCTGGAACTTAAAAGAGAAAGGTAATGAGGTAAATAAGCTGTTTTCTTTTTCTTTTCCCCCCAATTGGCTTAAATAGAATTTGTGCAGTCAAGCACTTAGCATAGGTGAGGTGAGTGAGGCCATCAATTATCAGTTATGTTTCCACAGCCTTTAGATGCAAATCTCCCCCCCCTTTTTGGGGGAGAGGGGTGTCTAAGTGAAGCAAATACTTAGGGCATAGTATACTCTAGATATATTCATGTCAGAGAATGAAGGTGTAGCATATTTGTTTGTTCTTGTTTGATTTCTATGAAAGGATTAGTTTTCCACCCATGACCCACAGACTATTGTTGTTTCACAGGCTGCATCCTGCTAACTTATTCTCCTGCTACTGCATAAGCACATGCTGTATAACCAACTGTAATAATTTTTCCAAAGTTACATATTTTAACAAAACAGAGGCTAAGTCAGTACCCTTTCCCCTTAAATAAGAGAGACACAGCTACTTGTGTGATTATTCAACTTGCGTGGGATTTGCGTGGGAATAAACAGTCCTTAAGGCATACCAGCCTCATGTCATATAGGGCTTTAAAGATCAATACCAGCACATTTGATTGGCCCTGGAAGGAAACTGAGAGCCAGTATAGGTGGAACAAGACTGCAGTGGTATGGTTCTTATAGAGTTGCCTAACTCCAGGTGTGGCCTGGAGAGCTCCCATCTCCAAACTATAGAGATTGGTTTCCCCTGGAAGAAATGTAGGGTTGCCAATCCCCAGTTGAGGGCAGGGGATCTCCTGGTTTGAGGACCATCCCCTGCTTCAGGGCTATGAGAAAGGGGGGAGGAGGGAAATGTCTGCTGGGCATTGTATTATGCCCTGTGGACACTGGTTCCCATAATGGAGTATAATGGGTATAATGGAGAATCGATCTATGGGTATCTGGGGCTTGGGGGCACCTGTTTTTTGAGGTAGATGCACCAAATTTTTGGCATAGCAGCTGGTGTCTCTCCTTAAACACCTCCCAGTTTCAAAAAGATTGAACCAAGGGGTCCAATTCTAAGAGCCCTAAAAGAAGGTGCTTCCATTCTCCATTACTTAAAATGGAAGGAAGGCAGTTAAAAAGAGTGCCGTCCCTTTAAATGTGATGACCAGAACTCCCTTTGGAGTTCAATTATGCTTGTCACAGCCTTGATCTTGGCTCCACCCCTAATGTCTCCTGGCTCCACCCCAAAGTCCCCAGATATTTCTTGAATTGGACTTGGCAACCCTAGGCCCCAGTGTAAGGCCCAGCACCTCGAGTTTCCTCGCGTCTTCCGGGAGGGGCTGCAGCGAATGAGCGTGGCGGAAAAGTAGCGAGTCGACCTTAGAATCAGCCTCACCCGAGAGGGAGCAAAGCAGACTTTTCAGCACAGGTGCTGTTTCAGGCAGAGGTAAGGCTTGCTGTTGCTATCTTCATGGGGAACTCCAAATCGATCAGGAAGAATGCTTTCTGGAGACCAGCCAGAGCAGTTTGCCTCTCCTCCCAGTGGGAGTACAGCCCTGCTCGGAGTTACTCCAGAGAAGCCCTGTCGAGCTGCATTACAGGACGTCACTAACTGCAGCCCGGCTGAAGTCCAGCCCGGTTAGGTCTGGACACCGCTCTTTCTGGGAAGGGCAGATCCATACAGGCAGCAGTGTTGGTCTGAAGTAGTGGAACAAAATAGGAGTCAATTCCACCTTTAAGACCAACTTCGTTTTATTCAGAACGTAAGCTTTCGTGTGCATGCACACTTCTTCAGACGCGGAATGAGGTGCAGTAAGCAGACACATATAGCTGGTGGGGTTTGGAATGCCAGGTGGTACAAAATTAAAACCCAATAGCAGAATAGTGAAATTTTACTATGTTACGTTCTGAATAAAATTAAGTTGATCTTAAAGGTGTAATTGACCCCTATTTTGTTCTGGGAAGGGAAGGAATCTTTTTCAAAGTATCTTTGTGAAGCCTTTTGAACTGTGCTATTCTATTGCTTGCATAGAAAAGCCCTCTGGAATAATTTAGTTTAGCTTAGCTTGTGGAAAGCCAGGAGTGTAGGTGCCTTCTGACCTCAGGCACACCATATGCAGGGTCCAGAATGGAGAAGGCACATGTACAGGCCAGCCATTGGAAGGACTGCAGAATGGCAGTAATATGCATGCCCCATCTAGCTGCCTATAAGAGCCACGACATGGCACTCTGCACCAGCTGGATTTCTGAATTGGTTTGGTGGGGAGAGCAATGCACAGTGCACTACAGTAGTCTAGTCTCAGTGTCACCGTGGCATGGCCAGATGAGCTGATTCAAATTCAAAAAACCTTTAATGGCATAAAATGCTGATTCAAGAGTTGGCTAGGCTGAGTTGGCTTCCCTGCCAGATATTTCTGTCTCTGTGTTAACTTCCATTAAGTTACTTCCAACTTATGGCAACCCTAAGAACTTCCTATTGTTAACAACCTTGCTCAGGTCTTGCAAGCTGAGGGCCATGGGTTTCTTCATTGAATCAACCCATCACATGCTTGGTCTTCATCTTTTCCCAGCATTATTGTCTTTAGTTGTAGATTTTTCAGGCTGTATGGCTGTGGTCTTGGCATTGTAGAACCTGATGTTTTGCCAGCATCTGTGACTGGCATCTTCAGAAGTATAACACAGAAGGCTAGAGTTCTCTCTGTGAGAAGTGAGAAGAAGATGGTAGGCAAATATTTTATAACTACTCAGGAAGGTGGGGTAGGGCTGTCGGTCACTTCCGGGTTCCTGTCCTGCATCTCGACCTGTGTTATTAGTGACAGGTTGCTTCGGCGTGCCGCTGCGCCGGCCCCCTGGGCCCCACAACGATGGGACCGATGCCACAGGGACGGGCTCGAAACACTCTATAACCCCTCAAAAGAACAGCAGTCTAGCTCGCTTCCCCCGAGCCCTGCCACTATAAGCCTCAAGGGGGCTCATTTTGCGGCATCTCCCGGCGGGAGGGTGGCACCCGCACGGGACACATATCAAATGAAAGAGGGGGCGCAGGGCTATCAGAAACAGCCGGCAGAGGGAGTCGGGAGAGCACCCCACTGGGGGATCCACACCCCGAAAGTGATGAAGGTGGCGCAGATAGAGCCAACAGAGCAAACAGGACAAAATAAATAGGCTGCATTATGCAGCACAGTTGAGAAAGTGCCTTATCCCATATACTGATGAAGTATATACAGGATTTCAGAACAAAATTGTTTCCGGCGGTGATATTTGGGGGATTTTTGGGGATGTCACAGGAAGTGCTGTGAAGTCACTTCCTGTTTCCGGCAGTGGCATTTGGGGGAAATGATGTCATTTGGGGGAAATGATGTCACAGGAAGTGATGTCACTTCCCATTTCCGGCAGGTGACGCGGGGAAATGATGTCACAGGAAGTGATGTCACTTCCTGTTTCCTGTGGTGGCATGCCGTCACCGGAAGTGACGTCACTTCCTGTTTCCGGCGGCGTGCGCGCTTCGCGCGCGCACACCCCTACCTCCCCCCCCCCCAACGTGTCCCTGGCTGGCCTTCAGACATTATGGTCACCCTACTGCTGTCATACTTTGGTGGGAGAAAGTGAGGGAAATACCTTGATTAGGCTATTGTGAACCAAATTTGCACGGGCACAAAGAGTTTGGTTGAGGCAACATGATTAACATATTTTAATTAGGTTGAGGTGAGTCATACCTGCATTGACACAAAAGTTTGGGTGTGTCAAGATAGCTCCTGAAACAGGATAGAGCATAAATTAATGACTTGGGTGCCCTTCTTGATTGAGTAAAGAAAGGAAAAAGAGGAACCAGGCATTGGTTAATAGCAACTTGCTTGGGTTGGGCAGACACCGCTGGAGTATGCCAACATATTCCAGTATTGAAACGTGTTTTGTTACTGAGAATGAAACGAACTCTTATTGAGAAGTCTTATTGTTATTGTGAGCCCTGGGCTGGGGGAGATAGCACCCTTCCTCTCTTGTCCCTGGGAATTTTCAATGTCATGGCTGAACCCAGATGCGTTTATGAAACTCCCCAGGTTTCAAGTTCCCTTGGCACTTAGTTGTTAATAGGCACCTCATTTTACAGCCTGAGTCCTAAATAAGATTGGGACCCCACTAAGCAAAGGGGTCTTGGCTGAAGACGTGGGACATCATGAGAGGAGCACAATGAAGAATTCAGTGGAGATAACTGCCCTCTTTTCATATTTCATAATGTGCCATAGCCTCTGATTCCAGACAATTTGAAAATGAATTGAATTCATTCTTTTTTTATTTATTTAGGTATTATCTTTGTTATTTGTTTTTGTTTTGGCCTGGTCTTCCCTACTGCTGCAAGGCTCAAGGCAGGTCAAAACAAAGTACAGATAACCATCAGAAAAACTATTACAGATTATTTAAAATACAAACAATACATCACAATTCAGATGGCATGCAATTCAACTTATCACCTTCTCTAAGGGTAAATTCAAGCTAGGGGAGGTGGGGAAAATAGGGTCAAAGGGAGAAGGAATCTGTCTGGCAAGGTCTATATAGCTCTCGACCAGAAGCCTCAGCCATAGTGCTGGCAGAATAGCTCTGTTTTACAAACCCTGCAAAACTGCAGTAAGTCCCACAGGGCCCAGATCTCAGCTTTCAGTTAGCTTCAAGACCAGTAGAACCTTAGAGACCAACAAGGTTTTCAGGGATGAGCTTTTGAGAGTCAAAGCTCCCTTCATAAGAAACAAGCATGAATGGAAATCTCTGAGCCTTTATATCCCAGTCAGAAGATGGGAGGGGTGTTGTAGAGAATGCTTGGAAAGGATGCAGAGTTACCATGCATACTGTAATCAGCTTGAATAGATCAGAGAGGAAATGTTTGGGGGCAGAATATTAGCATCTTTAGTGAGATAATAATCCTATGTCCCTGCCCTTGATAATGAGTATGTTCCATTAACACCATGGCAGGCAAGACAAATTTTAATTTTGCAGGGAAATGGGCTTCAACCAACTGTAAACTCCCTTGCTTTTCCATTCACACTTGAGCCACCATAATGAACAGCCTTGACAAAACATGTTATTTATCTCTGTGATGTACTCTACTGTCTCTTTAATCCATCCATTTCATTCACCTGTATTTTGAATTAGGATCATGTTCCACTATCCAACAAGTCAGGGAGGAAAGGTTAATTTGAAATCAATTTTGCCCCAGTTATCTGCAGTACTGAGAACACAGTCAATTAGTTGGTCGTCTTATTTTCTGGTAACATCTGTACAATTGGGCTCAGTTGGGGTTATTTGGTCTTGCTTTTACAGGATTTGACACTAGCATATTACCAATCTGTAAGGATTCCTTGGGCTGGATGTTCAACAAGCTGGATATGAACTATGACCTTCTCCTTGATCACTCCGAAATCAATGCCATTTATCTTGATAAGTATGAACCATGCATTAAACCCCTCTTCAATTCTTGTGACTCCTTCAAAGATGGGAAGCTTTCGAACAATGAGTGGTGCTATTGCTTTCAGAAACCTGGAGGTAAGTCAGTGGATTTTGTGCTGAAAAGACTGATGGTTAGATTCCACAACTTGATGCTAAAACCCAATTTCTAAGTGATAGTAAAAGGCAAATGCCACGTGATCAGGACTGATATGAGCCATATCTGCTTGATAATGAGTGATACAGTTTTAATAAGGCTGGAGGATTAAAGTTGATGGATCTCTCCAAGTATCACAGTAAGGCATGCTAGAACTCCATATACATGCAAAGATCATTCTAAGCCAAGTAGGGTCGGCCCTAGCTAGTATTTGGATGGGAGAACTCCAAGAAATACCAGGGTCATGATGTAGAAGCAGACAATGGCAAAGTGCCTCTGAATGTCTCTTGTCTTGAAAATCCTGTGAGGTCATCATAATTCAACTGTGACATTATGGCAAAAAAAAAAAGAGAGAGAGAGAGAACTACATTGCGTGCTTATCCTCCAGTGTAAAAGTCCAAGTGCTCAGTATCTAAAAGTTTTGGCCTGGATTACAGAACAGGTCTGGAAGCAGGTGCTCCTTCTACTGTTTTGAGGACCTGGTCATGGCCACCTCTTATTTTCATAGTCCCTGCTTTTGTCCTTTTCCAATTTAATGAGCTCCTGCAGTCCCAATGCACTTTTACATGAGGTGACGATAGGTCAGCAGCAGAAGTAGAGGTATGGCCAGTGTTTTTTGATCTTCCTCTTAGTCCTTTCTATCCTAGCAGGATTTCATCAGCAGAAGCTATGAAAAAGAGCCTGACAGTGGAGCTATGACCAAATCTGAGGTGACCTGAATTTTAGGAATAGCTCTTTTTTTAGGTGACTGCAGGGTTAGGCATTATCTTGAAAGAGTTTGTGCAATACATAGCTGTAGGTTATTGCGTGCCACCTTCCCCACCATTTCTCTCTCCAACAGTGGTATGAGGAAGAGTCTGAATAAAAATTTTGGGGAGGGCGTCATAGAAAACCCAACCAGACAATCGTCAATGTCTAAAAAGACAAGCTCTTCAAAACTCACTTTCCTCTCTGATTCTTATGTTCTTTTCCTCTCTTCCTCGGCTTCCTGAAGTCCCTTTATTCATCTCATATTTTGTTAGCTCTCCTCTTTCCCAGTCAGTTTTCTTCTTCTAAGCTTGGCAAGTTTTTTTTAATTTGTCGCTCTTATAAGATCCTCTGCCATTCTTTATTTCTTCCGCAAACTTTCTGCATCCTTCCACATTCAAACTCCTTTCTCACTTCTCTCCTTCCCTCTTTGAATTTTGCCTCTTCAGTCTTGGTTTCAGTATTTTCTTTTTATTTCCAATAGTCTTGCTCAAAATGCAAAACTTCATTTTTAAGCTAGAACCCCCCTCATTTTCAGGACATATCCCTGGGAAGATATGTAGTAGTTACAGTGCTGCAGAGTGGCTAGAAGCATATAAAGAATACATTTCTACTGCCACAGGCTATACCCACAGGGTGTAATGAACAGGTAGTTTTAAACTCAGCATCTCTGAGTTAAGCAGCGCCCAGAGGAAAGGCGGTGTTGGATGGAAGAGAGGAACAGACCAGAATGCACCAACAAGTAGAGGATTTCTCTGGCATTATCGTATCTGCATCTTATCTTTCCTCAAAACCAGCTTCTGGAAAATTTTCACTTTTTGTTTGTTTTTATTTTTCAAATGTTTTTGTATCTCTGCTTATACCTGGCCTTGGAATCTCTCTCCAACCCAAGGGTCTATTGTGTACGTATAACAATTAAAACCAACCAACCATGATTAAATATAAAGGAAGCAATCCAATAAAGTGTGCTTACATCCCATTAAAATCATATAATCATACTGATAAAGGCTGAAAATGTCTTCCCACATCTTGGAACACCTGTCATCCTTTAGAGTTCACAGAAACTAACATCTTCCCTATAATATGGTGGGTTCCATGCATAGAAGAGGCGAAGTGGTAGTGAAACATCAGCTCTTTATTAGATACGGCATTACGGTAGGTTGCACTTCAAGAATGGTAAACGGGGCCAACTATATACCTCAGGGTTCCCGTGTAAACACGTTATTGGATCATTCAAACCAGCAGGGGGTCTGTGATTGGTACAGGGCAGCAGGGATTTGGATCCTGCTGCCCATTGTTCCCAAATCCCCAAGCTCCATTCGAATGGCTCCAATGAGTCAGGCAGGAACACCCAATTCAGTCCTCACTTGAATCTACATACACAACACTCCCCAAATTAGCCTTACTTCTGTTGGATCTTTGCTGAAGTTAAAGCATTTGGTCCCACTGGGAGGAATGGAGAGCCTTTCATTTCTGTACAGGGTATGTGATCCTGCAAATACTTCAGTGAGTCATAGATGGATACATTGGTATATGCAGAGAGAAGCCTTTATGTCATATCTGCATAATGCCCATGGTCTAGAACTCAGTGACTGTAAAATACATTTGCAGTTCCCTTACATGGGAGCTTCCTCATTCAGTTTACTGAACTGCAGCATGTGCTCTCTGAAACCTGGATCATTACATGATTTGCAATGAGAATCTCGGAATGGGTTGCATTGCTATTAGCTTATTGGTTATGCTATTGCTTATAATGTGGAAATTAGTCTATTAGCAAGCAGTAAATTATCATTCTGGCTTTAGATCAGGTTGATGAAGGGAAGGAAAAACTGTTTAACAACCAAAATGGCCCCCAAACACTATTTTTAAGCATAGCGTGTTGTGAATTTTTTAATTAGTAAAGCTAATGACATACATTTGTTCTGCAGTACAGTAGAAGCATATGCAGTTTGCTCGTTCCCAGGTGTGCAATAGAGTACATTGCCTGTCAATTGTGAAGCTAATCATTAGAGAATCTGTCCCTTACCATCTGGAAACTCACTCTCATATATTATGTTTTAGGTCTCCCTTGCCAGAATGAGATGAACAGAATTCAAAAGCTGGGCAAGGGGAAGGGCCTTATGGGTAAGTTCAGTTATTTGCCACTAATTTAAACCACTAATTAAGGCTTCTGTCATTACTGTGACGTTACGTGCCACAATAATTTCCCATTTTGATAGTAAGGGAAATACCGCCTTCTGTTGTATGTCTGCTACTTCATGAAGTCATAGAAATAATGGAATATACTAATGGTGTTTCATGATAACAGTGTAGCAGGTAACATTATACATAATTATACTTCAATGAATCTTGACTCAGATCACAGAGTTCAACTGTTCAAAAAAAATCTAAATCCGAATCTGAACTGTAGGAAATAGATTGTTTCAATATTTTCTTTTTAAAAAAAAAATCTAAATTGCACTTTGAAATGTATTGTAATGATAGAAATATTAGGGCAGTATTAACATGTATATTATATCTTTTGATATTAGATTTGATTCACTGGCTGCCCTTCCCTGCAAATGGGGTTCAGGGCATCTTACAACAATGAATGTACAATAAGTGATTTTAAATTAAAACCAACATTAAAACCAAGTCCAGATTTAAAAAACAAAAACAAAAAACCAGTTCCCATTACAAGATGGTGGGAAAAAATTACAGCTCCTGAGCCTCCTGGGGGAGGAGAGTGTGAGAATGCCAGACTGTACACTGTCCCATAGTGGTCCTCAACCTGTCTGGTGGAAAGGCAGTAAATCCTGCAGGGCACAAATGTTCTCTGGCAGAGTGTTCCACCAGGTGGGAGCCAAGGCCGAAAAAGTCCTGGCCCTAGTTGAGGACAGCTGGATCTCTCTTGGGCTGGGAACCACCAGTAATTCCCTGAGCACAATGCTTTTCCATGGGTATACTGAGAGAGGCAGTCCTGAAGGTATGTAGATCCCTGACTACTATGGGTCTTAAAGGTCAGGACCAAAATCTTTAACTTGATCCAGTGTTCCACTGGATGCCAGTGCAGCTTGCACAGCACAGGTTGAATATGTGCCCTCTGAGGGGTCCCCATGAGGACCTGGGTGACTGCATTCTGGATCAGCTACAGCTTCTGGGTCCAATGCAAGGGTAGGCCTACATACAGAGAATTACAGTAATCTATCCTGGAGGTGATCATTGCATGGGTTACAGTGGCTAGGTCAGGTTGGGATAAATAGGGAGCCAGCTGTCTAACCTGGCACAATTGGAAAAAACACCAGCTTGGCCAGCCTTCATGACCTGAACCTCCACAGACAGGATGGCATCCACAGTCACACCAGACTCCTGATGGTAGATGCCAGTGTTAAGGGCAAACCGTCAAGAATCGGGAGATGGTACCCCAGCCACAGCACCTCTGTCTTACATGCCACTCAACCATGGCCTTCAGACCCTTGGCTAAATTTACGGGAGTGGCATTAGGTCAGCCACCCATCAACAACGGTAGCTGGGTGTCCCCCACATATTGATGGCACCCCCAGCCTGAAACTCATGCTGGAACTCATACTGATCACACCCCAGCTCAGAGGGAGGTATTTATGAGTTTCCTGCATTGTGTAGGGGGATAGACTAGATGACCTTGGAGGTACCTTTCTATTCTATGATTCCATGCCAGCTTGGTGAGGGGGCACATATAGATGTTAAACAACATCAGGGAGAGGAGTGCTCCTTGAGGAACCCCACATTCCAGCGACTACCTTGGAGATACTGCCCCTCCCAGCACCACCCTCTATCCCTGATCATGGAGAAATTAAGTAAACTACTGTCAGGCTACCCCACAGATTGCAACGTCACAAGGCAGTGAGTCAGCGGTTAACTGTGTTGAATGCTGCTGTCAGGGCAAGAAGTATCAGAAGTGCCAAATTGCCTCAATCCAGCTGCCTTTGGAGATCGTCCATGAAGGCAACCAGTGCCATCTCCATTCTGTGGCCAAGGTGGAATCTGGATTGAAATGGGCCCAGCACCGATGTGTCATCAAGAAATTTCTGGAGCTGCGTAGCCATCGCTCACTAAATTACCTTACCAAGGAATGGAAGGTTTGAAATTAGGCAGTAATTAGTTAGATCTGTAGGATCTAAGTTAGGTCAGGTTAGGTTTTTCTTAAAGCAGGACAACCACTGCCTCCTTCAGCCCCTCTGGGAGACAGACTGAGATTATTGTCCAGGAAACCTGGTAGCCTCTCACCACTGGCTTTCACCAACCATGAGGGACATGGATCTAAGAGGCAAGCGATCATCCTAGCAGTACCCAGAACCCTGACAACATCGGCTTGGGAGAGCCAGCTGAAAGTTTTGGATTCAGTATCAAGAACTGAATCCAAATATGAGCAAGGGGCCTCCAGTTCACATACTGTATCAAGGTTGTGGTGGAGCGAGAAGTTTTTGTATGCAAAAATGCTCGCAAATGCCTCACAGCTTATGGCCTGTTTCCATTATTCTGGGTCCTTTCTGAGAGGGGCGCAAAAGACCTAATTATCCTAAATAATTGTGTGGGGCAAGAGGTAGCAGACGCATATGAAGACTGCATATAATTCTTTCTTTGTGGCTTTTACCACTATCTCATACAATTTCCTAAGCATCCTATAAGATGCTCTTGAGGCTTCGTCATGAGCTTGCCATGAAATTCTCTCCAGTCGTCTGAGTTCCTGTTTCATCCCCCTAAATTCGATAATATACCAGGAATGGAGAGGATGTCAGGGGCAATTTCACTGATGGCTTCAGAGAGCCAAAAGTTTCAGTCTTCTATCAGCAGAAATCACCGGAGGGCATTGGTTCCTGGAGAGTATTCTGAAATCTAATCGGATCCATTAGTCTCCATGGGTGAGCATAAATTCACTTACTGATGTTTAGCAACCATCCCAATACTGCTAGCCTTCAAGCCTTGGTTTCTGTCAGTAAAAGATGGAGCCCTTTCCAGGATTGTTTTGGCCTTTGAGGGAGGACTCATTATGTACAAGGCCAGCAGCAACCACCGGGTAATTAGGCTGAGGCTGTGTGACTTCCATGATTCACCAAGACCCAGCTGTTCACTACTTTTAAACAGCAGCCACCTTACAGAAAACAGTGTTGCATTAGTGCTTAGAATTTCAGGCTAGAATTTGGGAGACTCAGGATCAAATCCCCACTCTGCCACGGAAGCTTGCTGGGTGACCTTTGGGCAGTCATACAGACTCAGCCTAATCTATCTCACACAGTAATAAATAATAAATATAACCCAAACTAGTGGGGCATATAAAAAGTTGGTTTGACCATAGGTGGAGAGTTCCATGATTCACCAAGGTCTAACTGCTGGCTGTTAGCAGCCACCCCACCCCCCACAAAAAAGCCAGTGTGATTTAGTCATTAAGAGTTTCACATTTGGATATGGGACACCCAGGTTCAAATCCCTACTCTGATATGGAAGCTCCTTGATGGGTTTGGGCCAGTTACGCACTGTCAGCCTAACATACCTCAGAGAGTTGCTGTGAGGATAAAATGGAGGAGGGGAGAATGATATAGGCTGCTTTGGGTCCCTATTGGGAATAAAGATGGGATTTAAATGAAACAAAAAATAAATACAGCTGAAAATAGGGATGCAGACAAAAAGGTAGATTGGTTGGTGGATTGGAGAGAAGGAAGCAGGGGAAGAGATGAAGATGTGGAGGCTGCCAGGAGAAGGAAAAAGGGGAAACAGTGGATGCTGCCAGGAGGAGGGAAAGAGGAAATAGTGTGGGGAGAGGCATACAGGGGGAAGTGAGGTACCTCCTGCAAGTCTTAGCAGTTTCTCCTCCATGCTACAGGTCTGGTGACCAGCACCACACAATTCAGCCATAGTTTTCCCAGAAAGAGTCTAGAGATAGGCATATGGATCTACTCAAGCCAAAAAAGATCTTACAAGTATTTTGGCGGTGGATTTTTGCATCCCAAATGTGCTCTTTGCAGCACAGCAGTTCCCGA
The DNA here is from genome assembly GCF_032191835.1 of Heteronotia binoei. NCBI lineage: Eukaryota > Metazoa > Chordata > Lepidosauria > Squamata > Gekkonidae > Heteronotia > Heteronotia binoei. The sequence goes on along the minus strand of NC_083227.1, from coordinate 130,612,511 downwards.
GACTCACTTCTCTTGCAGCCCGGTTTAAACCAGACTGCAGAAGTGAAAACAGCCAGGATTAAATGTGCCCATGGGGAGCAGATTGTTCCCTGCCGGCTCAGCTTTGCACTGGCTTCTTTTGCAGCCCAATTTAAACAAGGCTGCAAGAGAAGCCAAGCCAGCTCCAGGATTGGGCTGGCTTTTTTTTTTCAATCAATATTTTTCTTCTCGGGTCTATTGGAGCCAGGAAAAAATCAGGATTTCCAAAAAATTCCTGAATCCAAATACTGTACCAGTATTGAGAGCTGGGATTTTTCAGAAATCCTGATTTTTTTTGGGGGGGGGGGGCAGTGTCCGATAGACCCAAACTAGAAAATACTGACTAAAAAATTATTGTACACCCCTAGAAGAGGCTGTCGGAGGGAGGGAAGAAGGGAAAGTTGAGGACAGGAGTAACAATAATGATAGGTTGGCTGGTCAGTGGGAAGCAGAGCAGGAAGCATGAAAAGAGTAGAGCAGGGATGGCCAACAGTAGCTCTCCAGATGTTTTTGCCTACAACTCCCATCAGCCCCAGCCATTGGCCATGCTGGCTGGGGTTGATGGGAGTTGTAGGCAAAAAACATCTGGAGAGCTACCGTTGGCCACCCCTGGAGTAGAGGATATGGGGGTTGTCAGGGAAGGGAAACAGGGAAAAGTGTGGGAGAGGGAAATGATATATCCCCTGCAAGTGAATACTGTAGAAATATGATTATATCACTCTAAAATGGCAATACTGTAGGATGAAAGTAATGGAAGCAGAAAGAGAACACTTTCACCCCACCCCCATTTCCATTCAATACTTGTAGAATCGATAAAGACTTTAGCACTAAGCACTTTTTTAGATCTCCAGTACAATTTCTTCATTTGCATAGCCCCGCACCCTTCTTGATGCTGCAGTGTGGACAGGACCTTGGAAATCAGCTTTTGTACAAGTCCATGATTACAATTGCTATGAAATGTGTCTAAAGTCATCAAATTATTTCAGAGACTTCCAAGTAATCTCTGGCTGCATTTAGATGTCATAAGAAAAATTTGTTTTATGGTGGCTATAAACTGGGTTGTTTCTGTGTTTGTGCACACACATCCCCCAATCACACACACACAGCATGACTGAACATTTCTTGGTTTCAAAAGTTATGAATCAAACTCCAGTTTGCTGAGACATCTCAATTCAGCCATCTGGGCAAACTGGTGTTTTTCTCCTCTTTTTAATGTTGCTGGGTTTATTTATTATTTACTTATTTTATTTAGAACAGTTCAGTGTAACCTTTCTACCCAATTTGGGATTCCAAAGACAGAAACATTAAAATATTTCAGTTATTACAAAGTGTGTGTGTGTGTGTGCATGTAAACAGTCTATATAACATAATATAAACACATGAATAGCATACAAACGCACTGACAGGGAGGAGGGCTAATAGAAGTTAATGAGGGAACCCCAAGCAACATTAAAAAGTCTTCATCTGCAGGGAAAAGATAATGAGCTTTTTCACACAGCCTAAGTATTCCAGTATGGCAGCTGGTCAGTTACTGAACAGTAATGGGTTTCTGCTGGCATTTCAGACAGACCCGATTCAGTAACTGGCTGCTACCGGAATACTGTTACCTTTTCACACAGTCCCATGGCTGTCCTGAGGCGTTATTAACAAAGAGCAGCTTCTTTCAGTTTTCAACCCCTCCTTCTGGGTTGAAATCGCTATGGGAGGCTGTGTGAAATGTCCTGTAGTGATTCCAGGAGTGCCATTTTATATATTGCCTCCTGTGGCAGTGAATTCCACATGTTAATCACCCTTTGGGTGAAGAAGTACTTCCTTTTATCCGTTTTAACCTGTCTGCTCAGCAATTTCATCGAATGCCCACGAGTTCTTGTATTGTGAGAAAGGGAGAAAAGTACCTCTTTCTCTACTTTCTCCATCCCATGCATTATCTTGTAAACCTCTATCATGTCACCTTGCAGTCGACGTTTCTCCAAGCTAAAGAGTCCCAAGCGTTTCAACCTTTCTTCATAGGGAAAGTGTTCCAGCCCTTTGATATATAATTTTGAAATTAATTTTTCGTAGTCTCCAAGCAGAACTTTTTCCATTTGTTTGCTCTTTTCTTATTCCTTCAGTTTTAATATCATTCTCCACCAAGCTCTTTATTTGTTGCATTTGAAACCAATCACATTTATTATTCAGCTCTTCAGCAGTTTTCAATTCTATTTTGCCACTTTGTATTTTTAATAGTTGATTATATGACAGCCACTTTTCTTCACCCGTCTCCGCTGTTATTTTTATCACTTCGGCTGGCACTATCCATAACGCTTTTCTCTCATCTCCATATTTCTTATATTTCATCCATGTATTTAGCAAGCTGTTTCTTATATAATGGTGAGAGAAAAAGCCGTCTATCTTTTCCCCCATAATACATACAAGTGTGCCAGCCAAATTTATTTCCATGACCTTCCAATGCTAAGAGTTTTTTGTTTAACAACATTATCCAGTCTTTTATCCATACTAAGCAAACTGCTTCATGATATAATTTAAAGTCTGGTAATTGACATCCGCCTCTCTCTTTTGCATCTGTTAAAATTTTCATTTTAATTCTTAGTTTCTTCCCCGTCCACACAAACTCTGAAATTTTTCTTTGCCATCTATTAAGTTGTTTACTGTCTTTCACAATCGGAATAGTTTGAAACAAATACATTATTCTTGGTAGAATATTCATTTTAATTGCGGCTATTCTACCCAATAGTGACAAATTAAGTTTATTTCACTTTAACATATCTTCATCCATTTTATGCCATAGTTTCTCATAATTATTTTTGAACAAATCAATATTCTTCATTGTTATCTCCACACCCAAATATTTTACCTTGGAGTTAACTTCACAGCTCATTAGTCTCTGCAATTCTTGTTGCTTATTTATTTGCATATTTTACATAGAAGTTTTGATTTTTCTTTATTAATACAAAGTCCCGCCAACTCCCCATATTCTTGTATTTTGGCTAACAACAAAGGTGTGACTTATATGTTGTTAAACAAATGGACTAAATTCACCACAAAAAAGAAAGGCAACGTTTCATTGGATTAAAAAGCAAAATTGTAATATGGTTTGTTTACAAGAAGTGCATATCAAACAAAAGGATTACAAATTTTTATGGAATAAACAACTGGGACTAGAATTTTATTCATTGGCTGAACAGAAGAAAAGGGGAGTGATTTTCTATATTAAACAAGAATTGGAACCAAAATTAGTGTTTAAAGATAAAGATGGAAGATTTGTAGTGGTAGAAATAATATTAAATGCAAAAAAACCCGTTGTTATTGGGACTGTATGCACCAAATGGTGCAAAGGATGCTTTTTAAAAAGACATTATACAACAATTTGATGAACTGACTTATGACCAAGTTTTGATAATGGGGGACTTTAATGGAACAATTAAGAACACACTGGATAGGTCTGGGGGTAAAAAAAAATAATAAGGAAGGAAAATTGCCAGTCTTTTTCTGAATTGGTCAAACAAGAAAATTTGGAGGATATATGGAGGAAATTTAATCTTGAAGCCCGGGACTATACCTTTTTTTCAGCAAGACATAAAACTTTTTCCAGAATTGACATGTTGTGGAGCACTAAAGACTTAGACTTTATATCAAAGAAAATAGAGATTTTACCTAACTGACCATAACTCAATAATGTGGAGATTTTACCTAACTGACCATAACTCAATAATGTGGATTACAAAATTGTCTAAGAAGTTGAGAAGATGGAGATTGAATGAAGATTTACTACAGAATAAAGAAATAGTGACATCTCTAGAAAATGAAACTAAAGCTTTCTTCCAAATAAACGATAAAGAGGTTATAGAATTTCAGACGGTCTGGGATGCTTATAAAGCAGTAATGAGAGGAATATTGATTACATTGAATAACAAAGATAAGAGGGCAAAAGAAAAACAGATGTTGGACATTCAATATGAAATAAAGAAAAAAGAAGGGGAACTGAGAAAAAGGCCAGGGAAAAAGAAAATTATAAGGGAGATTATAATATTACAAACGCAAATGAGATATTTGTTAAATAAAGAACTGGAATGGAATCTGAAAAGATTGCAGCAGAAATCTTTTGAGGGAGCAAACAAACCCGGAAAATATTTGGCCTGGCAACTGAAGAAAAAGAGAGAAGTAAAATTATTAATAAAATTGTGGTGGATGGAAGAGAGGTGGTAGATCAAGAAGGAATAAAAAGAGAATTCTTTAAGTATTATGCCAAGTTATTTAAAGGTGTTAAAATAAGGAAAGAAAAGATGGATGAGTACTTACAAATGATAAAAAAGCACCTTGAGCAGAAAATATGCAAAAAATTTTGAACGATCCAATTGAAAAAATAGAAATTGAAGCAGCAATTAATGCAATGAAAAATGGAAAAGCACCTGGGCCAGATGGATATACAGCTAAATTTTTTAAAACCCTCAAAGAGGAGTTAATCGCGAAACTTCAGAAATTGATGAATATGATAAGAACAAAAGGGAAAATACCAAGTACGTGGAAGGAAGCTGTTATTTCGTTGATTCCAAAGGAAGATAGAGATGTTACGAACGTAAAAAACATAAAAAATTATAGACCAATTTATCAAATATTGTTTAAACCATTCTGCCAAGATTCTTGTATATATTTTATAGTCATTATTTAATAATGAAATTGGGCAGTACACAAGTGAAGACCAAGCAGTGAGTTCAAGCATCAAGAAGTGGGTAAACTCGCTGCTCAGCCTTCACTTATGCTCTGCACATTTTGCAAAGCCAGGCAGTATGCAAGTGAAGGCTGAGCAGCGAGTTCACCCACCGAGAAGTGGGTGAAATCACTGCTTGGCCTTCACTTGTACCTTGTGCAGCTTTTGCGAGCCTCACCCCCTGGGACAGTCCATGGAGGTCTGTGTCAGTGGGTTCACGGACTGGGCTCATGGACCATGAATCAGGCCCTGGTCTGTGGAATAATTTGGTCCATGGTCTAGTCCATGCCCATCCCTAATTAGCATACAACTAATAACTCCTTTCTTTTTACTGTTCTTAGGTACAATGCTTCAGCAAACCCAAGTAAGCAAAATTTACAAGGGCAATTCCTCCACTCTCACCCAGCTCAGATCTGATCCAGGATGATTAATGTTCAAATAGTTATGAATAGCATTTGTAACATTTTAAAAATGGGTATGCGCTTCAATATCTGCAAATATATATATATATATATATATATATATATATATATATATATATATATATATATATATATATGCAATTTCCCATTTCTGTGTATTTTATGGAAGTAATGGCATGGCATTTGAGCAATACATTTTCCATCCTTTTTTTCTCTCCATGGGAAATGGAGTGGAAATAGCCCTTTTGACATATATGCACACTCTGCAGAGATGCTCTATTCACGGAACTGGTGAAAGAAGCCTCTCTTATTTCAAGCAGTAAATCAAGTGGCGTTTCTCTGACAAAGGGGCAAGATATTTTCTGATATCGTTGGAGACAATAAAAGACTGCTTTTCTGAGACTGAAACTGAAGCAAACAGTAGACAATGGAAATTACTATAGAGGCATTCATTGAGGGATTCAGCTAAATGATGTCCAGGGAAAAGAGGTTTGGGGGCAGGGGCTGAACTGTGTTTGCTTTCTATCAGCTGAGGCTGGTGCAGAAAGAAAGCAACCTTCTTGATGGAGCAAGGAGTATTTGAATGAAAAGCCACAATGATACACAAAACCAGCTGGTGACCATGTGTTTGTTACAAAATGAAAGTGCATCTAGATTTTTTTCCTTTAACATGGCTTCCATGGCTTCAAATCTCAGTGTGAATAGCTCCAATAATGGTCCATCTTTAATACATGGGAATGTCTAACAAATGGATGGCGTGTACCATCCAAGAATAATTTATGTTGCTGGATTAATAACTCATATTGTATTTATGGAAAAATCTGTAATTAAAAATGAAACATGAAATAATTTTTTTTTTTTATTGGTCTTCCAAAACAGCATATGTGTAAAGACTTTGTTATAAGGTACAAAAGACCAGAGTACATTCTCTTTTGTAGCTAGGGACATAAGAGAGAAAAGAACCAGAAGATACGCAGCCACATTAATAGATTCCGCATCTAGCTTCTGGCATAGTAGGCTCCTCTATGGCTCCAGCACTGTCTAATATTCACCTTTGTGATAGAGGCTTCACTACAGTAAGAACCCAGGAAGCTACAAAAGAACTTTGTATTTGTAGAGAGCCCCCATTCAGAAATAGCTGCCTTCATCATAGAAGTCTGTTCAGCTTACAACTTCCTAAAATTTTGGTGACTGCCATGTGATGTCCAGGGCAGTCTTTCTGTGGTGGCATCTATTGGCCATACATTGGCAATCTTTTTGTGGCGTATCCATTGGCCATTCCAAAGGTGCCCAACAAGACTGGGGAACCTGTTCTACAGACGTACTGGAGCACATTAACTGGGCATTTCAGACAGTCAAACTTTGCTATATCATAACTCAAAAATCTCTCCAGGTCAGTATCAACCTGTGTTTTATCTGCCAGCCTACATGGTCTTGCAGAACAAAGCAAGATGAGGAGTGGCACTGTTGCCCTCATTCTCTCTCTCTTGTTGCTTTTTGTTGATTCAAGGGGAACTATATTTATGACTGTTTCAACTTCACCATCCAGACTGTCAAAGACAACCTTCATGTAAATTAGGGCCATCCTCATGCCGGTTTATCTTCCTACTTAATTCTACAACTGCACGTATTTCTATTACTGACAATGACCCCATTTGCTATCCCCAGGTGCTTTCATTCCACGGTGCAATGAGGAAGGCTATTACAAAGCAACTCAGTGTCATGGCAGTACTGGGCAATGCTGGTGTGTCGATAAGTATGGAAATGAGATAGCTGGTTCAAGGAAGCAAGGAACTGTTAGCTGTGGTGAGTAATGTCATGCTTCGCTCAGATAAAATAGAAATTAACATGGTGCAAGCCCTTGCACACCCCTGTGAGATTGACTAGGAGAGCATAGAATGACAACCAGGAGAAACACATTACTTGGCATGACAAGTATCTTCTTTGTATCTATGATGCAAATGTGGTTATACAAGTCACCTTTCGTCCTCAGTGTGCCTGACAAAATGAAACTGGTAAAAGCATCAGATGCATTTTCCCCCTGCCTGTTTAAATTGCTATACTTTATACTTATACATTATGCTGGGAGGGATGTTGTTACTGCACATTGATCATTTTAGTGAACATTTAAATGAACACTATACTCCTTCTGCAACAGAAAGTATTTAGTTCAGGGGCAATATCAACCAATAGGGTTTCCAAGTCCAATTCAAGAAATATCTGGGGACTTTGGGAGTGGAGCCAGGAGACACTGGAGTGGAGCCAGGAGCAATGGTGTGATAAGCATCATCAAACTCCAAAGTGAGTTCTGGCAATCACATTTAAAGGGATCGCACACCTTTTCAATGCCTTTCATCAATTGAAAATAATGGACAGGGCCCCTTCTTTTGGGGCTCATAGAATTGGACCCCCTGAACCAATCTTTTTGAAACTTGAGGGGTATTTTGGGGAGAGGCATTGGATATTTTGCTGAAAAATTGGTATCTCTACCTCAAAACACAGCCTCCCCAGAGGCCTAGATATCTGCAGATCAATTCTCCATTATATCCTATGGGAACTGATCTTCATAGGGAATAATGGAGTGCCCCGCAGACATTTCCCTCCTTCCCCCCCCCCCACGCTTTCTGATGACCCTGAAGCAGGGGGAGGGCCTCCAAACCAGGGGATCCCCTGCCCCCACCTGGAGATTGGCAACTCTATCAACCAGAGCTGCCTCAGGAACAAACATGTATCTGTATACTGGATGGCTGTTATGTCATAAACAGCTTACATACACTCAAGTAGCCACCCTAACTGCATGCCTTAGGTGGCAATTTCTAAAGCTTCTTATACAAACCAGCTCTCAGAGTGGAGAAAATGGGGTTACAGTGAGATATGCTGGCCTAAGAGGTAAGCTGCAGAAATTGTTCCAAACCAAGCCCCAGAGGTGCAAAACAAGAAGCAGGTGGCCCAAGCTCTACTTATAAAAGATTCAATAACTCCTGTTTTATTCTTATTAATGGAAGTTACAGGTTTGAAATAACTTCTTTAAAATTCATCGTTGTACATGCATTTTGGTATTTTTTTATTTGGGAAAACTTATAGAAAAGTCCCCAATCTGGGTAGTTTAGCCTAGCCTGATTTTATCTGATCCTGGAAGCTAAGCAGGGTCAGTTCTGGTTAGTACATGGATGGGAGAACACCAAAGAAGTTCAAGGTGGCTAGGCAGAGGCAAGCAAAATGTTGTTTGTTACTATGGTGCTACTGGAGTTGAATCTAGTTAATTTGTACTTACAATTCCTCCTAAATTGTGCTTTGATGAACCTCAAGATTCACCAGAATGCATCTTGAAAACTCTTGCTTTAGTCGATGCATATAATATCAGATATAATGACCCTGTCCTCTTCCCTCCCTCAAAGGCAAGATTTTCCCTCCATTTTTCTTTCCCTTTACTGACTGAGCCACCATAGTAATGTGTTTTCTTCTTTGCTGAAAAACTATGGGTCTGATTCCTTGCTGGCAGTTGCTCTACCCCTGGGCTTCTGTTTGAGCTGCTTTTTCAGAGATCCACCACATGGGGAATGGGAAGTAGCCATGGATCAAACGGTGCCCATGTAGCAACTGGTGGAGAATTGATCACTTGAGCCAGCTCAAGCAGAAGCCCCGGGGTGAAGCAACTGCCAGTGAGGAATCAGTCTGGCTGTCTCATGCTGTCACAGAATGGGATTTTGGCTGTTGGCTCAGCCCAGGAATCTAAGGGAAGGATCAGGAGCCCTTAGACAACTTAGGTGGCACTTGAGGCATTTTGGAATTCAAAATAACAAAATATTTTGTTTAACATACAGGGGGGAGGTGAGGTGAAATCAGGGGTAGAACATTTCTGAGGTAAAACCAGTAATTGCACAGACTTTGTTTCTTATGTTTCAGGCTAATGAGAGTTTTTTAAGTTATTCAGTTATTTAAATCTTTATGTTTCCCCCCAAATACTTCAATACACTTTCTTTGAGTATTCTCTGACTCTTTTGGTTTCCAGAAAGCTAATACATTCTTTGAGTACCCAAACCCCTCTTTTTGAAATACCAGGATTGAGTTTTTAACTGACTCAAGGTCTCTAAAGGCAGTTTCTGACCACACCAGGCTAGGAATCTCTTTACTCTTCAGCGCTTCTCTCTCTTGAAGATCTATCCTCTTTCCTTGGCCTGAATGGAAGTCTTCACCAACTTCCCAAACTTCCTTGCCAGCTTTCCCTCAGTTCTCCTGTTTGTGTTAAACTGCTCTCAGTCAGGGCTGAATTCCGAAACGGTCAGAATTGATTTGACTTTTCTCAGCTAGGGCTGAAATGAGACTGAATCTCTCCTCAGCATGCAGCTCTTGCCAGACTTTCTCTGCTCAGCTGACGCTAACCAATCAGATTCCTTGAAGCAGACTGTCACTTAAAGCTCTTAGCCTCTGTGAAGAATTAACTCTTACACATCACTTCTAAGCTTTTAAAAGTGCAGTCCTCCACAGGTTCCAAATTCAATAGCTTTGTTTTGGCATAACAATTGCAATTAACATTTGCCAATTATTTCACTTATGGCTTCTCCTTTTGGACATAAAGAGCCCCTGGCCACTCAACTTCTCTATATATTTTTTGTGATAGTTTTATGTATGTTCATTTATTATATGTGGGTTTGGGGGAAGAGATTGCTAAAATTCTATTACATACAAAAATAACTAGATGAACAACTATATTAACAATAAAATCAGTTTTTAACATTGCTTGACTTGTCATTGCTAAAATTGTTTTATTACATCTTTGTAATGCCTCACCAGCTTTTATCCATATATGCTAGCTGCATTTTTAAAAGCTAAAAAGTGTATAGGGGGGAAATTAGTGTAATTCCAGCATTTAATAAGTAATATTTTTGCTGCTGCCTATAAATAAAAGACTACTATTTATATATGCCTTTATAAAAGACATATTTATAAATTGGTTGCAAAGTACCATGAGTGAAGTGAAACTCAATAGGAGTTTCCCACCACCCTCCTCCAACTGGGCCCCTGAAATCTTATTCCTTGAGGTCAGGGGACCCTCACAAATAGCATTGGAAGCTTTGTACTGGGAGGAAGGAAGTGTCCAAAATTGCAACCTCCATTCAATGGAAGACTGCTTGACTTGCATCAAGTGTTGTTATGCCAGTAAAAGACCTCCATTGGATTCAACCATTTCTTTATATATTTGACTTGTTCTGATACCCCTAGAAGCATTACTTCTGGATCCAATGGAAGCATGGTGATTAATCCTCCTATGCCAAAAAGACATAAAACCTTTCCTGTAGCATTTTTTGTTGTACCTCTCTCAATAGGACCACTATTGGCATTAAAAATATTTCTGGCTCAATTTACATTCCATCTTTTCTTGCCAATACCAGGGCAGAAGCAAAGATATCAGTAGTGATGTATGTGATGGGGCTTTTATGAGGTACGCAATTTACTGAGACCAGCAACTCATTTCAGATATCTTCGAACTCTCATCAGATGGTGGTGTCTTTCAGTCACCATTGACCTGGATTGGATTTGAACCAACAATGTAGAGATGTAAGGTTCTGTCTTCAGCTATTGCTTCCTCCTGAAACGCATGGGTTTGTGGGTACAGCAGCAGACTGTATGTTATTTTGAGCACCTGTAGATACTATCTTTTGTAAAAGTGTTTATTTTAAAAAATATATACTTGGCAAAAAAAATAATAAAGTACCTAAAGTAATTACAGAATTGAAATGTCTTGGCAAAAACAATGGGTTTAAAATGCAACTTTGAATTTTTCCCTGTTACAGAAGAAGAGCAAGAAACTTCGGGGGATTTTGGGAGTGGTGGATCAGTGATATTATTGGATGATTTGGAAGAGGATCATGAAGTAGCAAAAAAGAACAAGGAAGGAAAACAGAAGATCCATGTAAGAGCGGCCAATGATGATGATGAAGATGAAGATGATGATAAGGATGATGAAATTGGCTATATATGGTAGTTCCCATAGCTCGGAGGACTCATGTTTTGCACAATATCACAAGTCATTTCATATCTCTACAATGGTAACTGAAGCATCAGGCATCACCTTCAGAGCTCAGTCTAAAAGCTCAGTCTAAAGGCATTCCAGTCTGCACACAGATCTTTCTCATAGCTGGGCTTCCCATTCACTTTACTGCTGGGGATAACTCCACAAGCACAATGGAGATGAGCATGCAGAGCTGATCCTGACATTGAAGTGAACTGGGAAGACCTTGCATTTGTGAGAGTTCCTTGCATATGTGCAAAGATCTTGCACACATGAGCCTTGGAGCTCTTGCTACACAGGAAACTGCAGGATGGGAACAATAATCTGTCTAACCCCCTCCCCCCAATTCCTTTTGTACAGTGTGTTTAATTTGGAAGGCAGGTTCCCTGCTCAACTAGCTACTGTTTGGAATAACTGTGAGCATTGTTCCCTTTTACCAGCATGATGATGCATCTTGTTTAGACAGATTTTCTTAGCTTAATTCAATCATACAGCACATGACATTTTTGTTCATGGAATACAGAACACAACAGAGAACTCAGTGCATCATAGCAACAGTTCCAGGTTTCTCTTATGTTGTCTATAATGAAGCTTTCAGTGACTGAATTTTTCCCCCATTTGTTATTACTGTGCTTTCTGATTTTAAGCAGGTGGTTCTCTTTTTTTCTCCATCTGGTACTTGTTTTAAAAAAGTCAACTCGTTTTAGTATTCTGGCTTGGTCACCCACAGACTTGAAGTCAGAAAGAATTCAGTTGTAGTTTTCCCTTCACTTCCTCTGACAAATGGTTGGCAGAGACACAGTCAGGAACTCAGTGAAGTTCCCCTCCTCCACCCCAAGACTAAGGAGGGGCAGGATAAGATCTTAGATGACTTTTTTCTCATTTATCAAATCGGTTCAGCTTAAGTTAATCAATATGGTCTTCATTTTGAGAAATCTCCACAGCACCCTCTGTCCCCTCCCACCTTTTAGTAAGGCAAACAGGACTTGAACAGTCTTTCAAAGCATGCAAAGAAGAAGTGCTTTGCAGATGCATTTCTTTATGTCTGTGCAGTCATTTTGCAGGCTTGCAGGTCTTGGATTTTGCTTTGATCCAGTTTGCACTAATGCTATGCAAGCTGCCTCTGCTTCCTGAATAGCCTACCATTCGATTTGCTGAAAATGCTTTTTCTTCATTTACTCTAAATGATTCCTCATTTGGAAGCACTGAAACTGTCAAAGGCACTAACCATCAAAAGTAATAAGCTGTCTCTTCTTTATTTTAAATTGTTAATATTTATTTGTTATTTAAAAAAAAAACAACCTTCAGCATGTTGTATCACTTCTGATATATGTGATACATTTATAAGGCAAAAGAATATGATTAAAATGATTCCATAATCTTTTCCCACATTCTTAAGTCTCCATAGCAGCATTCCATTGTTTCTTGTTGTCATTCAGTGTGAAGAAATAAATATGCCATTGCAGAGCTTTTATTATGTTTGGTGCCCATACAAGGACAAAGAGTGATGAACACAAACAAGGATTTAGGTGAGAGGGAAGCATTTGTAACAAGTCAATTTTTTTTTTCTTATTGAAGTAACCCCATACAGGCCTTAAATTCTGAAAGTACTAAGGACCATTCTCCATTTTCTTTACCAGGGCAATTACTGTGCTGTTATAGCAAAAACGAGCATGCTCTGAACACTATAAAGAGAACATATATTTCTGAGAAAGAGCTATTTCTTTTAGTATGAATTTCTGTGCAGCGCAATGGTATCTATCTTGAAACTACTGTTGTTCTGTGTACTACTCTGGTCATTTATGCTTTTTGCTTCTGGTGTTTTTGTGGAGTGTACAATGCAAGATCTGCAGGTTAAAATGGACCCCTTCCAGTACTAATGCCAAATGTCATAAGGTTAACATTTCATTGTGCCTCTTTCCACTGGTTTCAATCTTCACAGAGAGAGCAACATAACTTCATTGACCTCCTCGATACAGCCTTTAGCTAGAAAGGCTGAACATAGTTGAGTCAAATAATTAAATGAGCAGTTTATACTCCAATTTGTAAAAATAACACTTTGGGGCTACAATCCAAGGATTTATGTGGTACATACTTTGAAACTCTGTAATCTCACTACATTGATATTAATGGCCTGGAGTTGGGACTGTAAGCCTTAGTTACAAAGGAGGAAGGTATGGTTTATGCTACTTCTAAGTGCAAATTCAAATCCAGTAGTTAAAGACCAATAAGATTTCCAGGGTTTAAGTTTTTGAGAGTCAGAGCTCCCTTCATCAGATATCTGATAAAGGAAACTTTGACTTTCTAAAGCTTATATCCTGGAAATCTTGTTGGTCATTATAGTGCTGATGGACTTGAATTGTGCTCTTCTGTTGCAACCCGGCATGGCTAGCAACCTGACACTGTACTCTTGGGTTCTGCCTTGATTGGCAGTTGAAGTCTATATCTTTTAGCAACAGATGAATTATGCAGTTTTATGCTGGCCTCTATAGCTTTCGTAGGCCCAGAAGGATATAGGCTGCCATAACTGAGGTGAAGGTGCTTTTTTCTTTCTTCATTCCCATGGTGTTACCAATGAGAAAAGGTGTGGTATAGCTGTTATAATAAATTAATTAAACAACCAGATGGGGCCTGGAATTCTCCCAGAATTACACCTGGTCTCCGGACAACAGATTATTCCCCTAGAATCTCCCCCTTTCCCAGGCACTGCCCTCAAATCTCAAGGAATTCCCCAAGCCAGAGCTGTCAACCCAGCCATCCCAGTAAAGCTACCTAACTAATGGCAAGGGACAACTGCAATGGGGCTGGCTCATATCTGAGCAACACTGCAATGATCCCAGTTTCATTGCCTGGTATCCTAAAAGATATCATGCTCACAGGGCAATTCATGAAAGTAAGTTACTTGAAATCAATGCAGTTTGCTCCCAAATGAAAAATAAAAATACTAGCCACTAAATGTCTGAAACGTACAGGTGTTGTGGATTTTGCTATTAATATCTACTGGGTTTTTGGCTGTACTGCTATTGAAAGACCATAACTTAACCCAACAGCGACTTAGGACTGCCAGTTTCACCATAGCAACTGCTTACTTACTTCATTTAATAAAACCTGTAACAGCCAAGTTCACCATTGTCATTTAAGAGAAGTGCTATAATCCGTTAAATTCAATTTGTGTCTCCTTGTTTATGCGCCAGAGTTGGATTTAGAACCTCAGATTACGAGGGGGCCTCTTGCTACAAAAAAAAATGCTTAAATTACCATTATTTTTGTGGTGTTATGGGGCCTCTTAAGCATGTCATATTTAAGTATCTCAGCATGTCTTAATCCAGTCCTGGCACATACCCAACAGTGTGGGAACAGCTTCCGCTGTTGCAACCCCTTGTTACCGGAGCGTGTACATGCCAATTCCAACCTAGGCTTACCAGTTGCCCACTTGTGGCAGGAAATTTCCCACCTCAGGGCTCCATTTTCCATGCCCGATCGATGGAACAGCAGGATAAAAAAAAAAAAAATAGGGGACTGATGGCATGGACACTGTGATGTCTGTGTTCACCTGGAAGTGACATCATGGCATCAGTCATGTTTGTTTACACCCCCTGAGTGCTCCTGGGGATTGTCGGCACAGGGCTGACAGCCCTATTCCAACTGTATGGATTTGACTAATTGTACTGGTCTTTCCTATCTAACCAACATTCGCTGTCCCTTAGTCACAATTAAGTACTGTTGAAATCAGTGAGGCTAAAGTTACCTATGATGAGCGTATCCCATTGCTTTCAATATAAACATTTTTAACTTCCTGTGTAATAGGACCCTAATATTTATGAGGGTAAAGATTTGTCTACTGACACTCAAGGGTCTTTTCTGTACTATTCATGGTGTATTTGATCTCTATTCACACACCAAAATCCCTAATTTTGTTTCTTTACCACTCTGCCCTACCTAGATGCTGTCTCCTTTGTGGTAAAATTCCAATATTTCTTTTTGTTTGGGATTTGAATCTGTGGTGATATCATATTTTCATGCTGTTAAAAAAATCAGTTATAAAATCTGCATGCAAAATTTTATGCTTTTTGAACTAAAACCATGGCAACAGAGGGTGATGTGACAATTACATGAAGGGGTGAATTCATACATATCTGTATACAATTAATTGACAAAAGTGAAATAAGCTTAAGAAGATTAGTTCCAAGTGATCTGCATATCTACTACTAAGATATGAAATCTTGAAGATATCCCAGTTCAAATGTACTTGGTCTGTATAGCATATTTGCCAGGTTTTTGATGGCAGGGAGGGGACCTGATTTTCTGAGTAGACAGAAAAATGCAAGGTCTTAAGGTCATAGTACAGAAATTCCATTTACTATTGTAATTTCAGTAGGAAACCTTGGAACAGCAACAATTGGATGCATTCCTACAATTCTGTCAAATTCTTAGTAGCAATTTAAAGGAAAGATTAAGCCTTTAGAGCCCTTAGCAACCCATTAGAGCAGTGCCAAAGAAGCAACATGGTGATACGCCTTTAGAAGCACTGAAAAAGTGCAATGTAATTTCCTAGTCAACATTCAGACAGCCACACTGCCTGTTGAACCTTTTACTCCCAGAGGAAAGGACTGGACATATAAGCTCTAGAAACCAGGAAAACATGGTTAAGGTACCTGAGATGAAGTAAGCATGCCTTTCTTACAAGCTTTTGTTCCTCAGTGCAACTCTATAAAAGAACCAGTACAAAGCCATGTCAAGGGCCTCTATCAGGCCACAAAATAAATGCTGCAATTCATTTTTCATTACATTTCTGAGGGGAGGGGGGATTATAATAAATGTAGCTATTTTGGTAGTATGCCTCCTGTCTTGGCTTCTGCAAAACTGTGTGGTTTATAACTTCTAATGGCTATAAACTGCTACCCAGACAAAACAATATAGCAAGATGATAAAATGGGATCATTGCAGCATATACAATTTTGATTTAGTGTTATGAACCAGCAGCAGGTTAATAGAGGTTACAATCAACAGCAATCTAGATGCGCTCCAGATCAAGCCATATTTAGACCTGTCTCCAAAAGCAGGACTTTCAGCAAACTTCTTCCTCTTGATTATCACACATTACAAAGACTGCAAGTATTTTCATATCAGCTGTAACTGTAACTGACCCTTAAGCGCTATACATATATCATCATCTTACACATTAATTCTGTTATCCACCAAAGGATGTACAAGTGGGGGTGGAATCAGGCTTCCTTTTGTATGTAGCTCATAGCATTGTAAATGGGACTGTATGGGTTGTGCAACCTAGTCCTGCCCTGCGGTATGCTGAACATACAGTTAGCACTGTCAGTTTTGACAGCACCAATCAACTGTTTGGGGAATAGGTAGAGAGAATGAGCCAACAGCACTGCTCACATTTTGGAAGAAAGGGATAAGGGTGTGCCTGAAAATCTCATTGGCTGTGAAGATCCTCACATGAGCAGCAGGGACACAGCTTGCTGTTGCATATCTGTATTCATCTAGATTCTCTTGTAGTCATAGCAATTGTTTTGCATCATGCCCACTTTCATCACCCATCAGAAAGTTTTCCCATTGCCACAGAATAATCACTGCTCTCGCAACAAACAGCAGTGGTACCCAAAGGCTATGCAGATTTATGAAGGGCTACACTCGCCTGTCCATGCTTCAAGATGTTCCTGTTCTTTAATTATACAGAAGACCAGGCAAAGCATAATTGTTTGAACTCAGAGGGGAGAATTCTTCTATCCCAATACATGCTCCATATTTATTAGGTTCAGCATAGGAATAATAACTAGATTTTAGTGCAGAATAAAGGAATGTAGGAAAGGTTCCAATAATTACATGATTGCTTTGATTAATTTTCTATTTCCCAACTCCAGCCTCTCTCCTCCATCTCACTGTCCTCCCCCCTCCCAGTTTTGATAGCAATTCAGCAGGATGGTCTAGAGAACAGAAAATAAATGAAAAAGCCCCAACAGCAAACAAAACTCTAAAATGCATCCTTTGGAAACATGAATTCTGCGTATAAGTGTATGATGTAAGACCATCCACGTCACTTCCAGCTGGTGCCTGGATCACAGAACACATTGAATGGTTCAGTCTTTCAATCGCCAGTTCATCTCTATAGCTGACAAAACTTACCCATGCTGTTATGCTATCCCAAAGGCATCCTTCCAAATCTCTGTTATCATTAAACTCTGTCCTGGCAGCCTTTATTCATGTTCCCTACCATGAGGCTTGTCATAACAAGAAACCAATGTAACATAAATACGTTATGTAAGAGCACAGGTGCATGTACAGAAACTTCATCCAAATCAATGGCATTCAACATGTGCATTTAAGTGTAGAATATGGCCACAGACAGCTCATGCTATATGTTTGTTGCATGTTACCTGCCTTGATGTGAATGTCTTGTGCAAAGCTCCTGGCCTAAGTTAAGTTTTAAAAAATAAAAAAAAACACTTGACATGTATTCCAGATGCCTGCTAAAAATCAAAGCCAAGTAAATTATTCCCTGTGTTTACAAATCAGAAACATAATTTTCCATAGCATATTCAGTAAAGAGACTAGGGTGGATGCTTCTGACAATTTTTACAAGCTAGTTAACAAACGATAATGTCAGTGAATGTCCATATTCACTGTTACAGTTTTTTGAATGGTTTGACAAAGTGTCTAGTCTGCAACTTAACAAGCATTAGTGGCATTATCTTTTCAAAGAAATGTTGAGTCCTGATCAAGACACATTCTGAATCATTTACATGACTGCATCATCACAAATCCTCTGAAAAGAACTACCTGTGTTGACTTCAGCATGTAAAGAAAAAAAGGCTGCTAGTATCTATCTTGAGTTAAACAAAAGTTATTAAAACCTTGTTTGTTTTTTAAAAACTCCATTGTGACTATGCCCAGGGTTTTTCTGGCAATATTTATATAACAGAAAGTCTAATTTGAAAGTAAATCTTAGGATACATTGGAATAATTTTATTAATCTATAAACTAGAATATCAGATTACTATTAATATATATAGATCATCTTCTTTGTTCATAATTAGCACAAACTTCTAAATGGTTCAAATAAGTGCCATTAAATTCACACTGCAGAGTTCTTTCTTTTGCTTTTTCCTCTCATTTCAGGGCATGCTTCAAGAAAGAAGATATTCCAGTTCATTAAAATATTAAAGAATGAGGCCTTTAATTCAGCATATGGTAGACCCACTGGCTATTATATCCCATAGCAGAATTTGATATTCTGTTTTTCCCATACGACAATGGAGCTCCCAGATGAAGCTTTTAACTTGCCTCTGGCTTGACTTAATTTCTGTTTCCGTTGGAAGCTAAAATATTCCATTTTCTTCAAATCACTGACCTTACAAAAGTTGTAGAAAATGTAAAGCTGAGAAACCTTCCACCCTATGAAAAATCCAGACCGGTACTGCAGTTCTCAAGACATTTATTCCCTTAATTTAAGTGGGACCGCTTTCAAGTCAGTATGCTTAGAAGGCTGCATCTTAATTTTGTTACAGAATCCCTACCTCCCCCAAAAAAATTTATTAGGAAAACCTCCTTTTATAGACCGCTTTCACAAAAGATAATATTTGTTCACTTTTAGCTCAATTGTGTTGAATATGGCCTTTTGCATTTTTTTTTTTAAAAAACTGTGATTTAAAATCTATACTCTAGCAGCCACCCAGCACTGGATTAGATATAGTTTGGCTCATTTTTGAAAAGTGGTGTGATGAGAGGTGCAATCCTATGGCCACTTACTAGGGAATAAGTTTTATGGAAATCAATGGGAGGGGGACGTGTCAGGAAACATGGCACCTCTGTGCTGGACAGTAGCCTATGAGTTTATTTGAATGTTTATTCTACAGTTAGTACTTCAGTGTATAGTACTCATGTTTGAAGCAACACAATTTGTTAATGGGTTCTTCTTTCTGCTTCCCTAGCCTTCCTTTCTGTAGACATTTGGTATAGGAATGCTTAATTTTTTTTTTTAATTCCACATTATTCTACTCTAGGCAGCAGATGGACTTAGGGTACAATCAAGCACTTTTAACTACCATTGACGTTGGTGGCAGAGTTAAGCATGTGCTTGATTTTCTCTCATGGAAACCAATGGGACTTGCTTAACTTGGCTGCTTCGTGCCTATAGAATCTAAGGTCATTGGTAGCAACAGACCATTCAATATCTCAGCATTTTCATCTACTTTGTTGGATTTCACTGCAGTCTCTTCTTTCTGCCATTCGAGCCTCTTTAATGCATAGGCTGCTTTGTACAGTTAATACACATCAAAGAGCCCTTTCTACAGTAGGTGGTACTTGGTCTTTTTATACTTTTCTCAATGCTGCTGACGTCCGTTACTGTTTAATGTGTATGGTTGTAAGGAGAGATCCAAATATTAAGTGTTTAAGTTTCATGTCCCTACTGTAGATGGAATGTACAATATCATAGTTAATTAGAGTAGCATAGTAAATTATGAATGCTTTTTTGCCCATGAAGACTTAAATGGAATGTGAACATTTTGCTGATTTCTTTGGTTAACTGTAAATGCTGAATTGTAGTCCTAAGTAGTTGCATTTTTGTCTGTCTCAATAAATTTTAATTTGTCTGCGATTCCCCATTGTCTGACCTTGGTTTTGTTAAATTACTGGAATAAAATAAAAGATTGCTTCACATTTTGTCCAGAGTGATAATAAGTACAAAAGTAGGTTGTCTGTAACAAAGATGGGCAATTTGTCAAACCAGAAGGAAGATCTGAGCTTCTGTGTTTTATGCATCACCAAGCTCTCTTAACTGGCAGGGTAACCACTTCCAGACACACTGACCATTGCTGACACAATTTATAAGATCATCATAGAATTTAAGAACCCATTGCTGTTAGCCTCCATGCATACAGCACTGCGCTGCCTCAAGCATGTGGCTCTACTTGAGACTCTTTGGTGGGGGGTGGGGAGGAAAGAACCATTCGTAGCCTCCTACTCTACTTCCTCTTAAGCAAGTGATTGGAGCTATGCACATCCATTAGCCCTCTGCTGGATAGGGTCACAAGTTCCCTGTGTAGCACCTGCTTATGCATGCTGATCCTCACCCAACTAAGAAAGTACCTGGTTCCAGGTGTGTGTGTGCATACCTAGATGGATCAATAAGATTATAGTTATGTGACATGTTGAGCAGTTTATGATAAGGATGGGCACAGAATGCAAAAATGGTGGTTTGTTTTATTTTGTGGTTCACCTGATTTGGTGGTTCAGTCCACTTCCATTTTTTTATTATTTCTCAAACAATTCATGGTTCATTTGGTTCAGAAGGGCTAGAAAGTGCCAGCCCACTGTGATGTGCCCAGCATGATGACGTCTCTGGAAGTGACATTATCGCACTGGGCATGTCACTGGGGGATGCTCTGTCACATGATAGTGTCCCCCCGGCAACATTCCTGACACGGTAACATCACTTCTGAGAGATGTCATCACATTGGGCAGATCGTGATGTGCAAGGAGGATCCCTGCCAATAACTAACTGCCAAAAAAAGCAACATCGTTTTGCAAGTTGTGCATAGCGCAATCAGCTATTTTAGGCAAGAATATCAATTCATAATTTGATTTGTGCCCATCCCTAGTTTATGACATGTTGCTAGTATAGTGAACTAGCAATATGGAT
Organism: Heteronotia binoei; assembly: GCF_032191835.1. Taxonomy (NCBI): domain Eukaryota; kingdom Metazoa; phylum Chordata; class Lepidosauria; order Squamata; family Gekkonidae; genus Heteronotia; species Heteronotia binoei. Next base: position 130,591,689 of record NC_083227.1, on the reverse strand, counting down.
TGATTTTGTCTAATAGAAGACTGATTTTATCCAGTAGAGGAAAGAACCATTACAAGCAGTACAATATAATCCACCTGAAACTTCTATGCAAACTTCTAGGAAAGGGCATCATCCACATTGTGACTTGCACAGGAGGGTTATTTGGTACACCATATTTCATTTTTGAGATGGCTGTCAGTACTCTGCAGTGTAGTATAAAAGCAAAGAGGGAAATGACATATTTAAATAGGTGCAAACCATACATATCTTGACCAAGATGGCCTAGGTTAGCCTGATCTCATCAGATCTTGGAAGCTAAGCAGAGTTGGCCTTGGCTAGTATTTGGATGGGAGACCACCAAGGAAGGGTTGCTACATAAGGCACACAATGACAAATCACCTCTGAACGTCTCTTGCCTTGAAAACCATAGACAGCTGCCATGCATCAGCTGTAACTTGACAGCACTTTTACACATGCACAGTTTACACCATCTCTTCCTCAGACAGGAGCATGATTCTTGGATAGTTGGATTCTTGGACAGGGAGCAAAGGAGGAGGGCTGCTCTGATCTCTGTGTCCAAGCCCATCTAATTGTCAAAGGTATAGCCATAGAGGATGCATTGAATCTGTGATTTTTTTTCAAATTCAGTGATTGCAGAATAACTTCCTAATCAATTAAATAAATAAACATCTTCAAAGGCATCTGTTCCAAACAGAAATGCAAGCAGTCTAATATAATTAACTACATACACTGCTCACAAAAACGTAAGGTGAAAACAATAGCAGACTGCTATTAAAATGTATAATTATCTAAGCCTTTAATTTTGTATGACTAGATTGGTTATCAAGGCAACTATGATGTACAAATATTTCCACTGCTTTCCAGGTTCAGTCACATCAATTTATTTATCAGCCAAGAATTTTCAAAATGAAAGCCATGTCAAGTTACAGCAACCAAAACACAGTGTCAACAAAATACCATATCTGTTCAAATTGTCCATAAGTGTCCACCCACACACACAAATAAGTTGGCCAGCAAATCAAAGACAAACTCCATTTTCTGCTTCCACTTGCTTTCAACTGTTATTCACACACAAAAAGACAAATTTCTTTGCGATGCCATGTGTTCAGAAGGCTGTTTTTCTCTGAATGTTTTTTGAATATTGATTCCTTATTAGTCTCACAGAATTGAACCTCATAGTTTATGGAGGCTTAACTGGTGAAATAGGGCTACTCAAATCCTACCTGGCTTCAGCACAGCCCATAGTCCTCCCCCCACAGTGCATTTCAGCCCATTTCCTTGTATAAGAAAAGACAGAGCTGAAGGGCTCTTTAACAACCTTTTCCTCAGTGCAAACAACTGATGCTCTCTGATGCATCTCAATCCACCATCATTTGCCTGTGTTCTGGTTCAAACTGGGAGTCTGAGAGGTGTGTAAGGAACAAATCCTTACAGAGCCTCAGTTCCTGTTTCTGTGACAAGACTCAAAGACTTGTTTGTGCATCTCACCTTGTACTGGAGTGAGTTGGAGGGGAAAAAATATGCTGGTCTTCCAAACTTGCTTTGTTCCAGGAGCATCCAGAGGAACAGAAACTTGGGTTTAACCTTTAGTTGAGCAAACTATGTAAGATGTTCCAACACAATGCCAAACCAATTTGGCAAACAAATTCATCTAACATAAATCGTGCTTTCTAAAGCTACATATGTATGAAAGTTGTGCATGTGGATATTCCTGAACCCAAAATTACCTGTTTTGGTCAGCTCACGGACAATGCCCAAATTTATTTTACTTCTAGGATTTATATCCTGGAATTTTGGGAGTGTTTCAGATATTGGGGGGGGGGGTACAGGGATGGGGACAGAAAGGAAGCTGATGCTGGCAAACAACTCTTTGGTGGCACCTGGTCCCCATAAATTTGAAACAGTGATTATTTTATATGGTAAGACCTGACATCCAGAATTCCAGAGGCCAGGTCTACTCTTAAAGAAACCAACAGTCCATTAAAGTGAAAAGAATGAGATGCCACCAGATAGCTAGTTCCTGGGCCAACTTCTCTCTCCCTTTCCACTCCTGCTACATGAAAGGCATGCTCCTCAAATTTGTTTTAATTTAGGACATGATATGATTTCTGAAATTCCTGGATCCCACTGAAAATAATTACAGGCATCCCCAAAAAAGAATTTTAGCATAATAAATATCATGCCTTTTTAATAGCTCAAAGAAACATTAAAATGAAACTGTATAAGTGCACACTCCTAATACATATTACTAGTTAGGCCAGAATGTAGTCATGTTAGTTTGTTGTAGCAGAATAAAATGACACTTTAGGGGCACCTTAAAGATTAATAACATTTATTTCAACATGAACTTTTTTGGGTCACAACCTGGATCACCTCCACTGCGGAAGCAGGAATAAATTGGGGGTTGCATACACAAGACTCCTTAGCTGCATTGGGGCACTTGCTTTGTATTCTCCCGTTTCCTAGTATGAAGACAGAGACCGATTTCGCACTCAGCTTACCCCGCTGTCACGTTCCTCTTCGCGCAGCATCCTTCGGATTTCCCACTATCTGCTCTGGAGCTGCAGCAAACATTGTGGTTTTTGCTGGGCAAACGGAAACTGGTTTTTAGCAGTTTTCATTTGCCATGCAAAAACTACAATGTTTCCTGCAGCTTCGGAGCAGATAGTGGGAAATCCGAAGGATGCTGCACGGAGAAGAGGAACATGACAGTGGGGTGAGCTGAGTGCAAAATTGGTCAGACACTGTAAAGAAGAGCCTTGCCATTTAATGGCATGCACTGACTTTTATTGAAAACAAAAGGAGCTAAACTCAGCCCTTTCCACTGTCCTATAAGCTGGGCAGGATGGTGAAGAATGCTAGATTAATGCTATCTTGCCTATTGAAGGGGCCTAGCTCTCCCCCTCTCTTCTAACAGGTGCAGACTAGCTCGTCACTGACAGGATCTGGAAGGTGAGGGTAACTGGAGCAGCTGATGACAGAGCAATCCTCAACATCTAATGAAATCTAAATGCAGGATACAAAGAACTGCTCCTACTCCTTCTGTGTTGGATCAATTTATTACTACACCTTAAATAAAAGAAAAAACAAAGCCTGGAACTCTTAAACCGTTTTCGCACACAGCTCACCTCGCAGTCACAATCCTGTTCCCTCTGCAGCGTCTGGTCGGATTTCCCACCATCTGCACTGAAGTTACAGGAAGTGCCGCAGCTTTTGCGTAGCAAACGTAAATGCTAAAACCCAGTTTACGTTTGCTACGCAAAAGCCGCGGCACTTCCTGTAACTCCGGCGTAGATGGTGGGAAATCCAACGGACGCTGTGGAGGGAAAGGGATTGTGAATGCGAGGTAAGCTGTGTGCGAAAACGGTATATGTCTAATCATAGGTGTATTAATGAAGTGCAGCAAACACTTGGAAAAGAAGGAACTCCAAGGTCAAAAACCTGAGGTAGTATCAGAAACATCCTAAAACGCTATTAAAATTAAGGTGAATTCATGTCACTAGCAGGAGATGAGATGCAAAAGGACTGCCTGAAATTCTTCTGAAGCAATTTATATAATTTATAACTCCTGAAAATGGGCCCCCATTAAGATCTGGACAACCTGGGTTCTTCCAGGTCAACTTGGACCAGTCACTTCCTCTCTGTCTCTCTTAGCTTCATCTTTGCCCCCCTAGTCGAAAGAAGAGACAGACACAAGTGTTGGGTTTTAACCGGGCCGCTTTATTAATTCAATTAACCTGTAAACTCGGCAGGGATAAGACCTAACAGGACAAGCCCTGTGGTCAGCCCTTGACCCCGCCTTGTCCTAAGGGCGAGCACCCCTGCCCCCAGCACAAGCCCGCCGTAATTCGGGTTGTAACTGAGCGACCAGGCCCCCAGCCATTTTCCACCTGGGCTAGCATCGATCCCCATAGAAAGATCCGCCCAGGTGAGGCTCCCCGTGATCTGCATTCCCCGCACTGAGCCGTGTAGCCCATCTGCGGTTCATACAGACCACCCGCACCACTGGTGCTAGGCCATAGGGGCTCCCCTGCAAATCCTGTGGCCAAAACATCCCCAGCCAGCGACCAAATACAACCTACAGCACCTAACACTACAAGGCAGTACAAGGTAGGCGAAAAACAACTCCACATGGGCCAATTATGTGAAGAAGAAAAAATTCCTACCTGGCCCCCAAAAAGGCGACCGGTCGCAACCTGTACTGCCCAGGGCGGGTGGGCGGGCAGAGAGCCAGCGAAGACAGCGAACATACTGGGCGGGGCCAGTGGCTTATAAAGCCCTGACACCACGCCCAGCAAACAGCCCCGGATGCTCCGGCTGACAGGCTGTTCCTCCCTTCTTCCGCGGGGGCAAAGACGGCCCCCAGCCTGATCGCAGGCGAAGCCGGCTTGGCTGGGAAGGTGCCGAGCCTTCTCGTAGGGCTGTGAAGGTTACATGGAAAGGGAGAACCGTATACAGGGGTGTAGAGCTCATTTATATGAAGGCCAGATCTAACATAAATGAGACTTTGTTGGGCTGGGTCATGTGTGTCATAAAATGTAATATGGGGGGAGGGGACTTCTTCCTGCTTCTGCAGCAGAGGCTATAAAAGCAGGAGTAAAACCCAGCCAGCCTGCACCTTTCAGACAGTCGGAGAAGCAGGGGGGAGAGATCTTCATCCTGCTTTTGCAGCCTCCACTGCAGAAGCAGGAATAAAACCAGCCAGCCTGTGCCTCTTGGACAGTCCAGGAGACATGGGCGGGGGGGGGGGGGGGCGGGTCTTCATCCTGCTTCAGCAGCTGAGGCTACAGAAGCACAAGGAAAGCCCAGTCAACCTGCACCTCTCAAACAGTTGGAGAGGTGGGGGGTCAGTTGCTCGTGGGCCAGATCTGAGCCCTGCAGGGGCCAGATCCTGACCATGTTTGGTGTAGTGGTTTGGTGTAGCCAGTTTAGTATAGTTGTTAAGTGTGCAGACTTTTATCTGGGAGAACCGGGTTTGATTCCCCACTCCTCCACTTGCACCTGCTGGAATGGCCTTGGGTCAGCCATAGCTCTGGCAGAGGTTGTCCTTGAAAGGGCAGCTGCTGTGAGAGCCCTCTCAGCCCCACCCACCTCACAGGGGGGTCTCTTGTGGGGGAGGAAGATAAAGGAGATTGTGAGCCGCTATGAGACTCTGAGATTCGGAGTGGAAGGTGGGATATAAATCTTCTTCATCTTCATGGGCCACCTGTTCAGCACCCCTAATCCATTCCTTCCTGAACTCCTTGGAGAAAAGACAAGATAAAAACGCACTAGCTAGATATCCAGATTTTATCAATCTTTATCTACCAATCTAACTAGCTAGCTAGTTAGCAATCAAGATAAAACCACAGGAAAGCAATTATTGTAAACAAATGTGGCCCAACATCAGCAATCAGCATATTCAAGAACCTATCACAGACTGGCAGGGAGAGTTATGTTCACTGGATATGCTGGCAAATCCTTTACTCCATCCACACCTCCCTTTGTGATTGGCCTTTTGTGCTGCATATTAATAGCACTAAAAAAAAGTAAAGGTAGTCCTCTGTGCAAGCATCAGTCATTTCCGACTCTGGGGTGACATCGCATCACGTTTTCACGGCAGACTTTTTATGGGGTGGTTTGCCATTGCCTTCCCCAGTCATCTACACTTTCTCCCCAGCAAGCTGGGTACTCCTTTTACCGACCTCAGAAAGATGGAAGGCTGAGTCAGCCTTGAGCCGGCTACTTGAACCCAGCTTCTGCCGGGATCAAACTCAGGTTGTGAGCAGAGAGTTCGGACTGCAGTACTTCAGCTTTACCACTCTGCGCCACAGGGCTCTTATAACTATAAAGCACTAAAAGAGGAAGTAAATAAGGAGCTGGGACTGGAGAAGGCAGTAGCATTGTCTAATGTCAAAAGCTGCTTCTACTGTAATGTTCCCTTTTGCTTGCATGTCAGGAACAGGTACTCATTCAGATTCCTGGCCTTAGGTTCACACAGCAGAGACAAGTGTGTTCAAAATAACATCCTTTTACTAGCAAGAAGATACAGGCATGGGAGCAACTGGTTTCAGGACAAGGAAGCTCATGCAGTCTGTAGTTTTTACCAGGACTTTTTTGGCAGAAAAAGCCCAGCAGGAACTCATTTGTGTATTAGGCCACAACCTTGATGCCAAGCCAGCCCAAACTGCATTCCTGCGTGTTCCTCCTCAAAAAAAGCCCTGGTTTTTACTAACAAACTGAATTAAAGAGAAAAGACCCCATCCATCAGACTAAAGCAACTTACACAAAAATCAGAGCGGGGAACCAAACAGTTCCATTGTAATGTATACAATAAATGAACCACAACTATTCTTCACAGATTCGAAGACTTGTTCATAAAATTAAGATCTATGTTAGGTGTAGTAGCAGTGCAAAGAGGAATAATTGAAAGCATGTGGGTAGAGAATGTTGCCATCAGGGGCAGAGCTTTTACCTCCCTTTCTCTTCCCTCTTCATTAGACTCTTGATAACACAAACGTGTATCAACCTAGTATCCCAAAGTAGTGTACTGAAAAACCACAAATCATTTGTCTGTCAGACTTTTTCATGCATGCTAAACAATCCGTCTTCAATCCACTTCCAATGCACTTTGTATGAATTTTGCTGTGTGAAATGGCAAAATCCCCTTGCAAACAATCACTACAGTGCATTGGAAGTATATTGAAAGTGCATTACTTGCAGTCAGGAACAGGGCTGGATACAGACAGGCAGCTTCAGGTGCATGGAGGCATCTCAAATTGGACTGGTTCAAAATGGAGCAGATTATTCCTGGCCAGAGGCTGCCACATGAGTCGCCCATATCCCATGCAGGGGATGCTTTGGCATGGTCAGGCGGCTGTTGCAAACCATCCCCTTAGCACAGTTTGTATTTTTTTACCCATTCATTTTCGTGGGCATGCACATATGTGCTCATGCACTTAGTGGATATGTTTAAAAAAAAAAAAAAAGCTGGAAGCAGCTTGTGGTGGCCTGGTGGGTTCACACTGCTTATCTGCCTTGCTTGCATGCTCGGTGTTCAGATGCCAGGAAAGGCAGATGGGCATGCGGCAGAAGAATTTCCACTTCATAAGCGGTAGCTTTTTGAGCCACCTCAGAGACTCCAGAGGACAGGGTGAGTACAGGAGCTGAACTGGCAGCAGATGTGCATGTTTGGACTCGATTTTTAAATTCGTCTGTCAGCCGTCCCTATGTCAGTTTAAACTGCCAGTCTGGACCCAGCCAGAGTGTGTGAAAGTGTTTTCAACAAGATGTACTTTGCCATAGTGTAAGGGATCAGTCAAATCACAATGTAAAGCACATGAACACATGAACCTGTTTTATACTGAACCAATCCTTTGATCCATCAAAGTCAGTATTGTCTACTCAGACTGGCAGCAGCTCTCCAGGGTCGCAGGCAGAGGTCTTTCACATCACCTACTGCCAGATCTTTTAAGTGGAGATATTAGGGACTGAACCTGGGACCTTCTGCATGCCAAGTAGGTGCTCTTCCACTGAGCCACAGCCCCTCCCAGGGGAGGGGGGTGGAAGAAAAAGTATAAAAACCTCAGAATGAGTGGCAATTGTTATGTACTGATTCCAAAATTCTAATAACACCTTGTCGCTTAGATGAGTTCTTGTTGACACTTTGCATGTGGCCAGGCAACGAAAAATGCTGCTTCTAAGAAGCTTCTTATAGGCTGATCTTAATGAGTTAAGATGGTTTATAGATGTTCCTTTCTTACAATGGCAGATCTGTTGGGTGTAGTGGACTAACTTTTTTCCTGGCAGTTCTGCAGTCTTGATTGAACCACTCACTATAGAATGAGTTCTGCAGTCTTGATTGAACCACTCACTATAGAATGAGTTCTGCAGTCTTGATTGAACCACCCACTATAGAATAAGTTGTAGTTTTGATGGGTATGTCATTGGAGAGGTTTAAGAAGATGTACCAGGCCTTCAAAATGATTAATAGCATCAGAGCCATTCTGCATTAGCTCTTGGTGCTGTGACTACAAATCATCCTTCACCAAGAATTAGGCTAGAATGGCACAAAGTTGTGTAGACCACTTAAGTCTCCTTGTGCTAGGCTTTCTAGAAGATCAGGAACACAGTTGATAAAGATGTTATCTCTAAAACCGAGCAAAAATCTAAATGGGCAGAGGTCACCCTCAGTTCTGTTGCCAACCTCACAACACAAGGTATAATATAAGAGTGTGGATGGAATTGCTATATAGATCATACTGGCTCCTTGAGTGGATAAAATAGAAATGTTCCACCAAATATTTATTTATTTATTTTATCAGATTTATATCCCGCCTTCCCCTAACAGGCTCAGGGCTGATAACAATAGTTAAAAACCACATATAATACTAAAAAAATATATACAATAAAATCAATTCTACACATTTTAACCATAAAATCCAAGATGCACATTGGTGTTTCTCAATATCTATATTTGTCCAGTGGGACTATCAGTGCTGTGGGACATTTGCTAACTCCCCTTAACTATTGAAGGCAAGTTTAAATAGTTCAGTCTTACACGCCCAGCAGAACTGTGGCAGGTCCCACAGGGCCCTGATGTTTTCGGGGAGGGCATTCCACAGAGTGGGGGCTATTGTTGAGAATGCTCTGCCTCTAGTGCTGGACAATCAAACTTATTTCAGTCCAGGAATCTGAAGGAGATTTTGGGACCCTGAATGTAGTGCTCTCTGGGGCACATATGAAGAAAGGCGGTCCCAAAGGTAGACAGGTCGCAGGCCATATAGGGCTTTAAAGGTTATAACCAGAACCTTGAAATGAATCCGGAATGCCACAGGCAACCAGTGTAACATTTCCAGCGCAGGTTGGATGTGCTCCAGTACCGGTAGCTCCAACAACAACCTGGCTGCTGCATTTTGCACCAGTTGCAGCCTCCGGAGTTGAGTCAAGCGCAGCCCCATGTAGAGGGCATTACAGTAGTCTTTTCTCGAGGTGACTATCGCATGGATCGCTGTTGCCACATCATTACGCTCCAGGTATGGAACCAACTGCCTTATCCGCCTAAGATGAAAAAATGCAGATTTGACAGTGGCTGCTATCTGGGCCTCCATTGTTAATGAAGGCTCCAGAAGCACCTCTAAGCTCTTAACCCTCGATGCTGGCACCAGTGGCGTTCCATCAAAGGCTGGCAAAAGGATCTCCCTACCCATGCCACGTGACTAAAGCACAGGACCTCTGTCTTCGCTGGATCCAATTTCAGTCGACTCTGCCTGAGCCATTTCACTATGGCTTGCAATGCCAGGTCCAGATTTTCTAGGGCACAGCCGGACCGGCCCCTCATCAATAGATAGAGCTGGGTGTCATCTACATACCGAGTACCTTTGCCAAATACTGAATGGTCTGCCAGATTTTACAAACATTTCTTGGTAAGAATGGAGGTGGGCATTTAAAGCTACATAAGTCAGCTTGAAATTGAGCCCCTAAAAATGGCTGACTCATCAAGGAAGGAGCTAAGGTATGCAAACCTTCAGGACAGTCCTGTGGAAAAAGATCCAACCCAGCATGGACAAGGCACCATGGCTATTACACTGTATATTTTGATCCAATCAAGAGCTCAGAGTGCTTGGCAAAAGCTACTACCTTCTTTCCCTTCAATGAGGCCAATCAGATTCCTTCTCACTAACTTCATTCAGACAGTCCAGTCAGGTTTCTTTCAATCCTTCCACTCTTTAGTGGTTAAGTGCATGGACTCTTATCTGAGAGAACCTGGTTTGATTTGCCACTCCTCCACTTGCAGCTGCTGGAATGGCCTTGGGTCAGCCATAGCTCTTGTAAGAATTGTCCTTGAAAGGGCAGCTGCTGTAAGAGCTCTCTCAGGCCCACTTCTTCTTCCTCTTCTTCTCCTGACTGGAGGAGTGCCATCCTTTCTATGCACACTGTTCTGTGGATGTATCTACTGGGTAGGTTCCAGAATCAGGTATTGGTATTGAAAAGCTGTGTGGTATCTTGTGGTCAAACACAATAGAATATTGCTCTGGCTTCTTGCCTGTAACCTTAGTTCTCCCTGATAAACTACCTCAGATCATTTCAACTTATTACAGTCCTTGTTTGCCTTTCTAAATCTGTTCTGGAGCTCCATCTCTGTTCATTTCAATATCAAACATCTGAACATGTAGTATTTATTCCCATCTGTTTGAGCCTGGACCTGAATCCTGTTCATATGAACCTGAACGTTTACATGTGTTGCCCTAAGAAACAACGTTCAATAATTGGCTGAATATAACATTTTCATGAGCCAGTTTCCAATTCATCACATGCATGAAGTTGGCAGATTATATATACACACAAAAAGCTACCAAGAGAGAAAGGTAATAGAGCAGAGATGTAATTACAAAGAGAGGGCAAAAGGCCCTCCTAATTACATTATATTGCAGTGAACAGATGAGTACATGATCCAATCCTCAAATTAAAGAAACCAGTTAGAGTGGGGTGGGTCCTTCACAACTGTTGATAAATTAGCAAAAGTTTAGTCTGAACAGTGTGAATAATGCTGTAAGGAAGGACTATTAATTTCTGTAGTGAGGTAACTACCCCAAGTCCTAATGTTTTCAATTCTGAGAATAACAAGTATTCCTTAAAAATTCCAACTAAGCAGATTCTCCTTGGATTTTCCCTCCAAGAATTTTGGCTTAGTATTTTAAGTCTATTATTTGATGTCCAGTGAGGCTGAAGAACTCTCCCACTGGTTTCTGAGAGTCTGATTTGTGTCCATTTATTCTCTTGTATATAGACATGGCCCATGTAAATAGCAGTAGGGCATTGTTGATCCATGATAGTACACATTGCATCATAAAGGAAAGGAAAGGTCCCCTGTGCAAGCATCAGTCATGTCTGACTGGGGGGTGACGTTGCTTTCACAATGTTTTCACGGCAGACTTTTTACGGGGTGGTTTGCTATTGCCTTCCCCAGTCATTTACACTTTTCCTCCAGCAAGCTGGGTACTCATTTTACCGACCTCGGAAGGATGGAAGGCTGAGTCAACCGGAGCCAGCTACCTGAAACCAGCTTCTGATGGGATCGAACTCAGGTCATGAGCAGAGTTTAGGACTGCAGTACTGCAGCTTTAACACTCTGCGCCACAGGGCTACATCATAAAATATGTAGGTAAATTAACTAATCCCCTCTGTAGCCCCATTGGGTAGATCTTTGTTGCTGGAAAACAGTTACTTCTAGTTGGAGGGGAGCTATCTGTAATCAAGAACTAATTTATCATCATCATCACCTCTTCCTCTTCCCAGGCCTATGAGAGGGAAGAATAATATTTCAGGAGATGCATTGGGTTTTTGATGATGTGTTGGACAGGTTTTAGCTGTGCACTAAATGTCATATGGTCTTGTTGCTTTCCCTGCTGTACCTGTCCTGTACAAAGTGAGTCTTCAGAGCAATTTACAAACTACATTTATGTAAAAATGCCCTTAGAATTATTGAAAGCAGTGAAATAGCAAGCATCTAACTTAAATAGTTTGTAAATTGCAGCCTTGCTAAAATGGATAGATTAATTTCAGATCTGTATTTGTAGAAAGTAAATGTGTAATTTGGTACAGTGACTATAGTCCAAATGAAAAGCCCACATGTGGAAACAAAAACGACATAATAAAAATTGCTGCTCTGAATCTCCAGTTCCAAACCACTAAGACTGCTTTCATCATACATTAAAGGCATTAACTGTTTGTTCAATTGTCAGGGGGATTCTTCCTGACATCTGTAAATTAGACTTTTAGCAATGAACTGCTTCACAGGATAAAGGGATATCTGATTGCTCATCTACTTTACATAATTGATTAATTAATGTTCTTACTAATTGAGTGCTGTGAAATTACTTTTCCATCACCAACTATGAACTGGAAATTAAGCTAAAACTGCAGAATTCTGGGATCCTCTATTCAGCAGCAGATAGTGCCAATGCAGTGTACCCTTGCTGATGAAACTCAATAAATGATAAATAGTATCATAATACCAAATCAAGACCAAAAGGACTTCCATTAAAAGCCTTTGGGACAAACTGCACACAATCCACTAACATAATCCTATACCTGCAACACAGCACAAAAACCCACATTGCCCCAACAAAGTCTCATCACACTGTGACCAAAACAAAAAATTCAATGACTATAAATGGGGATGAGCAAAGCCTTTCTGTTCTTCCCTTGATTCATTTGGGGCTCAATGTACTATAATTTAAGTCTTTTTTCTTTCTCCCAGAACCTACTCTATGCTTTACATGGCCCAATTGATCCCCAGCTAGCCCAAATTTCATCACTCATCTTCACTGTACTCCTGAGACCCATTCCTGGACCCACCAACATAAGAACATTAGAACATAAGAGAAGCCATGTTGGATCAGGCCAATGGCCCATCCAGTCCAACACTCTGTATCACACAGTGGCCAAAAATTTATATATATATACACACACACACACACATACATATACACACTGTGGCTAACAGCCACTGATGGACCTCTGCTCCATATTTTTATCTAACACCCTCTTGAAGCTGGCTATGCTTGTAGCCACCCCACCTCCTGTGGCAGTGAATTCCACATGTTAATCACCCTTTGGGTGAAGAAGTACTTCCTTTTATCCGTTTTAACCTGACTGCTCAGCAATTTCATCGAATGCCCATGAGTTCTTGTATTGTGAGAAAGGGAGAAAAGGACTTCTTTCTCTACTTTCTCCATCCCATGCATAATCTTGTAAACCTCTATCATGTCATCCCGCAGTCGACGTTTCTCCAAGCTAAAGAGCCCCAAGCGTTTTAACCTTTCTTCATAGGGAAAGTGTTCCAAACCTTTAATCATTCTAGTTGCCCTTTTCTGAACTTTTTCCAGTGCTATAATATCTTTTTTGAGGTGCAGTGACCAGAATTGTACACAGTATTCCAAATGAGACCGCACCATCGATTTATACAGGGGCATTATGATAATGGCTGATTTGTTTTCAATTCCCTTCCTAATAATTCCCAGCATAGCGTTGGCCTTTTTTATTGCAATCGCACACTCTCTTGACATTTTCAGTGAGTTATCTACCATGACCCCAAGATCTCTTTCTTGGTCAGTCTCTGCCAGTTCACACCCCATCAACTTGTATTTGTAGCTGGGATTCTTGGCCCCAATGTGCATTACTTTGCACTTGGCCACATTGAACCTCATCTGCCATGTTGACACCCACTCACCCAGCCTCAACAGATCCCTTTGGAGTTCCTCACAATCCTCTCTGGTTCTCACCACCCCGAACAATTTAGTGTCATCTGCAAACTTGGCCACTTCACTGCTCACTCCCAACTCTAAATCATTAATGAACAAGTTAAAGAGCATGGGGTCCAGTACTGAGCCCTGCGGCACCCCACTGCTTACCATCCTCCACTGAGAAGACTGCCCATTTATACTCACTCTCTGCTTCCTATTAATTAGCCAGTTTTTGATCCACAAGGGGACCTGTCTCCATGACTCTCAAGCTTACTAAGGAGCCTTAGATGAGGAACTTTATCAAAAGCTTTCTGGAAGTCAAGGTAAACAACATCTATTGGGTCCCCTTTGTCTACATGTTTGTTCACCCCCTCAAAGAACTATAACAGGTTAGTGAAGCAAGATTTTCCCTTACAGAACCCATGCTGAGTCTTCCTCAATAACTTGTGTTCATCAATTTGCCTACTCATTCTGTCCTTGATAATGGTTTCTACCAACTTTCCTGGTATTGAAGTCAGACTGACTGGCCTGTAATTTCCCAGATCTCCTCTGGAACCCTTTTTAAAGGTAAGGGTGACATTTGCTACCCTCCAGTCCTCAGGAACGGAGGCAAATTTCAATGAAAAATTACATATTTTTGTCAGGAGATCCACAAGTTCACCTTTGAGTTCTTTCAGAACTCTTGGATGTATGCCATTCGGACCTGGTGACTTATTAGTTTTTAATTCGTCAATCAGTTGTAGGACCTCCTCTCTTGTCACCTCAATCTGACTCAGGTCTTTCAACACCCCTTTCAAAATTAGTGGTTCTGGAGTGGGCAAACACTTCTCATCTTCCACAGTGAAGACGGAGGCAAAAAATTCATTCAGCTTCTCAACAGGACCAAGGTCCTGCTTCTTCTCCCTGTTCCTATCACTATCTAGAATCTCTCAAATCCTAATCTGGTCTCCAAACAGGGAATCAGATATGATAGATGCATGGTCAGAAACGGGCCAAAGCTTTTTCCAAAGCACTTACTATGGACTAGGAGAAGCTCTCTAATCTATAAGTCTAGCTTCCAAGTTCCAAACGTCTTTCTGAGGATGTGCCCCATGCTTGGAAGGTTTTAAAAGGCTAGTGGACAAATTCATGGAGGATGCCAGTGGCTACTAGTCAAAATGGCTATTAGTCATGATGGATAACTACTCCCTCCAATACCAGAGGCAATAGGCCTCTGTGTATCATTTGCTAGGGAGCACAGGCAGGAGGATGCTGTTGCAGTCATTCTGATTGTGAGCTAGCTAGAAGCAGATGGTTGGCCACTGTGTGAACAGAATGCTGGGCCTGATGTGGCTTTGGTCTGATCCAGCATGGCTCTTTGGGTTGCCAACCCCCCCCCCCCTTCCCCGGTGAGACCTGAAGATCTCCTGGAATTACAATTGAACTCCTGATTACAGAGATCGTTTACCTTGGAGAGAGAAGATGGCTGCTTTGGAGGGTGGATTGGATGGCATTATACCATGATGAAGCCCCTCCATTCCCCCAAACCTAGCCTCCCCAGCCTCAGCTTCCAAATCTCTAGGAATTTTCCAACCAAGAGCTGGCAACCCTAATCTCAAGCACTAAATGAAGATTTGAAATTGACAAGCAGATTCAACTTTCTCATTTGTAGTAGGCAACTGTTTGGGAATAGGATTGTCACCTGTGTTATTATAGTCTGCACCCCTATTTGGGAAAGCACCCCAGAAAATATCTTTCTTTCAGAGACTCTAACAATATGGGAACTTTTGACCTGAACAGATGGCAGGAATCCACATTCCAAAACCCTATGGATGACACAGGAGAAGAGAAATATATTCTTTTGATTTACAACAAGAAGAGCACAAAAACCAAGTGGAAAACAGGATCCTCAGCAAGAAAGACCATTTGATCCTTGAAAAGCAGAAGCACAGGTTCTTTTGATAGCACCCTGGACTCTTAACACCTTTTAGCTTATGAACACTGATCTACGTTTGCAAGATAAAATAATCAAAGCTCATTCTGTATCTCATTTGCAAATGCAGTTCTGGACAGAGCAATTATCTGCCAGGAAGGCTGTTTGCTCATCTCTCAGGTACTATTCAATTTATTAAGCTAAAACTTAACACCTGGACCAGGGGGTAATTTCCAAAATATTCAGGTACCCCTTTCCCTCAGTTACTCACAGACTACATCCTGATCCCTGCCATGACGCCCTCTGACCTTAGTGTCCTGGAGTTGGAGTCCTCAGGGGAAGAGCCCAAGGAGCAAAGTCCATCGGCTAAGCTGTAAGAAAAAGCCCCCTACTTTTCATACACATGGACATCGTGATCACCAGTATGGTTGCGAGGGTGCCTGGAGTTTTGACTCGCACACATCTGCTCTAAGAAGTGGACTTTGCCCACGGTTTCTAAGGCTTATGTGGATACTATAAGCCTCAGCTTTGCAGCAGCATTCTACATCTCTGGATGGGTGTTAGCCAGAACTACAGACGAGTTTCCAGCTGCTCCTTGTGTGCCCAGTCTTGGCCGCTGCAGTGGAAGAAGCCACACCACCATGAACTGTACGGGCAAACAGTTTCCAGCCTGTTTCCATGAACCAAAGGCTAACACCACATGCAGCCATCTTCCTACCAGGCTTGACTCCATTCCAGCAAAGCAGACGGCTCATGTACACACCAGATGTCACCTATGCCTGCAAGCAATCTACCCACCCCAGGAGTGTCTAATTGTCCAACCGCCACTTTCTTTGTTAATGGAACTCAAGACAAAGACAAGTGCCAAGGAGAAGACAGAAGAAGAGGAAGACCATATTATTAATAATAATAATAATAATAATAATAATAATAATAAGAAGAAGAAGAAGAAGAAGAAGAAGAAGAAGAAGAAGAATACTTTTTATTTGTAGCCCGCCCTCCCCGCCAGGGCAGGCTCTTCAGCCAGAGCCAAGTTCCTTTGTACAAACTGGGTGTTACCTAGGCCATGATTTGACTCTCTATTGTCACCCTTTTAGATAAGTCTAATAGTCCTAAGTATCTCCCCACCCAGTAATTTCCCTATTCTTCTTCCCAACTGTCATTTTGGAGCCTCCCCCTGGTCCATTTCAACCTGAAAGTTCACTCAGGTATCCAGGATCCAGGCCAGTCCATTGGTCAAGAGCAAGCACCAATTAGGTGCCACTAATGAACTTTCTATTGGTTGTCGCAGTAGTCCAGCCTTTATGGTCACTGCAAAACCTCCCCTTTTTGTGAAGTCATGCACCAGCTGACCACCTTCCTCCTCCCTTGTACCTCCCATCCCCTAAGGGCTCAAGAGAGTACTTATAATCTGTGGACTAGCTACCCACAGGTGTGCTTCTATCAGTATCCCAATTCCACTGCATAGATCCATCCCCGATTCCTGATCAGTTTCAGGTCCCTTCTCCCATTTCCTCGCTCGTCGCCATTGAAGCCTTCCTTGAAGACTACGATCGGTAAATATCACCCTGTTTGTCTACCTATGTGTTCCTCTATCTATCTATCTATCTATCTATCTATCTATCTATCTATCTATCTATCTATCTATCTATCTATCTATCTATCATCTATCTATCTTTCCTAGGACTGTATGAATGATTTATGGATATTGTATCTTGTATGGAAGCCTATATTTTTCTTAATAAATTTTAATTGTTTTACTTAATTAGAGTCCCTGATATTTTAAGCATTACTTTTCTGGACGTGGTAATCCTGTATACACAGGTAAAAGATCCTGAGTGAGCCAGGTGCCCACCTGACAATTCCCCAACTTCGTTTTGAGGGCATTTTGGCTTACAAAGCAAGACCAACAAAACCAGGGAGGACGTAACATGGCAGAGGCACCAGCTGAAAATGTGCCAGTAGCACCACAGGCCACCTTGTTGAAGTCTCCAAGTGAGTCCTCAATGCAGGCCCCACTGAGCAGCTCTCAAGCCCAGGGCCCATTCCCACTCTGCAGGAAAGGCAACAGCAGAGAACAGTAGAGAAAATTGTTACATGCATCTGCCATTTAACAACTAATCTGGACCTCCAATTTTGCTTAATTTATGCACTTAAAGCAGCTATCCACATTAAGCTGTATTTGAGACTAACCAAAGCCTCAATCAATTTCCTCCATATGAGCCCTTTTCAAGCAGAAAGTTGAAAAGCTGGATTGATTGAACTCTGACAGATGCAAAAGGAGCTGGCAGCACCTTTACTTTTATTGCACAAGCCCTGTTATTGGAGAAAAGAACTCAAGGGCTAAATCAGACACTTGTCATGCCTGACATTTAGAAAAGCCCCCAAGGAAGAGCCCCATTCTCATTCTCCTGAAATCTTTTGTTAAAAAAAATAATAACAATGGGATTTCCCGGAAGAAGCAGTAGTACGCCTCAGCTTAACAATGCACTGATTATTTACAGCTTGTCGCTCCATAATTTAAATTTATTGTTTTGGGGGGTTTGTATTTACAAGCACTCATTATTCTCCCATTTTCTTCATCTATCCTCTAAGCTCCCCTCCAGCTTTTTCAATTATTTCCCCATATTGTCAGTTTATCAATTATATCACTGAGGCACATTCTTGGAGAGCCCAATTTGTTCCTGATGCATGGATTTTGACAGCATGATTCATTTTAAAGCTTTATGTGGAATTCAAAGCCATGGTGCTTCTAGAGAAAAACAAGAATGCGGGAAACCTTTTAGCCTCCAGTGAAACATGCTGGTGAGACTCATCATGGAACACTCGCTGCATTCAGACCCACATTTAACAGCTCAAAATACAGAGTCGTTTGTGTCCGTGTTCACTTCAGTGTTAACTATGACCAATTCACAGTATTACCTTATGGAAATCGTGTACGTGCTAGAGCACTGTAAGCATTCCTTGCCATTCAGACATGTGTTCAGCATGATACACATACAATTAGCTCCCACAATCCTTTTGCATCACAGAGCTGAAAAGGTACAAAACCAAGCAACTAAAAAGTTCAAGGGGGCAAAGTGTTGGTCTTTTAAACTGAGATAAAAGGTAACTAAGGAGAAACATGACAAAGATCTGTAAAATTATAAATAGCATGGTGGGAGGAAAAATTAGTCTCCTTTCAAAATAAAACTTGACTGGTTTATTGACAGTAAGTTTGTGACTGATTAATAAAGTACGGTCACATGCTTTATTATCTCGCGTTAGGCAGGAGGGAGGATGACAATGACTAATGTTATTCACTACAGTGACATCCTAAAGCTAGGGTTGCCAGCTCAAGGTTCGGAAATACCTGGAGATTTTGAGGGTAGAGCCAGGGAAGGGTTTGGGGAGGGGGAGAACCTCAGCAGGGTATAATGCCACAGAATTCATCCTCCAGATCAGTTTTTGTCTCCAGGGAAACCAAGCTTAGTTGTCTGTAAATCAATGGTAATAGTGGGAGATCTCCAGGTTCTACCTGGAGGTTGGCAACACTAAGTGAACAATAAATGGCTCTTAAGAACAAATATTCATATAAAACAGGTGTGTTACTGGCTGGTTAGACATAAGAGTTACATGGTACCTCCACATTTAGAGCAATCCCAATCTGAACAATGGGTGCTGGGAACAGGCAACAGAGGAAGAGTATCATTTGTAACTGCTTGTGAGTATCTTGCTGACTGCTATATGTAGCAAATGTACCATGGTCTGATCCAGTAACTCAATTCTTTTAATAAAACATTGGATAGGATTATGAAAAAGTGCAGCATGACCACAACTGAGCAGTGATAAATTGGGCAGACCTGGACTTTCTCTACCATTTCAGGAATAGGGGTGGGTACAAACCAGCTCACAAACCAAAGTTAATGAAGAGCAGAAAGCAGGGGTTTAAGTGGCTCCAGCTTTCTGCTCTTCATGAAAAACAGCTGAACAGCAGGGAGCAGAAAGCAGGGAGTTAAATGGTACCAAGCCATGTAAACCCTTGCTTTCCACTCTCTGCCACTTAGTTGTTTGGTTTAAAGGGCTCAAAGCCGTTTCACCTGCTTTCTGCTCACTGCCACTTTTCATAGGGAGCAGAAAGCAGGGGGTTAATAAATAAAAAGCAGCAGAAAGCAGGGATCACAGACCAATATGAAACAGTTCTGTTTGTGAACCAACATGTGGATTCATAGTTCAGTTCATGGTTCAGCCATGAACCCTGAACCAAACCACAAAAATGTGGTTCATGCGCATCCTTATTCAGGATTCCTTTGTCCCTTCTTTTATGATTTCTAGGTGTGCTTCAGAAACTATGATCTTTCATAGAACTTCTCCTCTAATAGCATCTCTTCCTGGTTTTGCACCACAGCTTTATTCTGGGTGACAAAGAATCAGGTCATTGAAGGCTGGGCAGGGTTCAGTCTCTATATTTTGTTGTATAAGATATAGCTAAGATACAGCACATTGCATGATTTAATTATATTTAAGCAAGGACATTTATGATCTTTACTTTTGCATTTTACACAAAGTGCTTCTTTTAATTTAAAAAAGGAACACAAAAATTATGGGAGAATTTCACCTTGAGTTGTGATGGCAACACACAGACAACACATTCTCTCACAGTTCTGGATTTAAAGTGAGCTGATGACAACCATGTTTCCTAGCCTCGATTCTAACAATGACAAATCATCTGTTCAGATCTATCATTTTGTTTCCTTAGATGAACAGGTAGTGCATTTGAAGAACTGATCGTGACCCAGCTGCATTAACTGCATTCCTGGTGATTGCTACCTATCTTGCATTGCATATTTAGATGATTTGCTGTTCTCTGTACATCTCCTGCGGAATGGCAGTGTCTACAGGTGATCTGGAGCTTAATGAAGTGCAGCAGTGGGGAAAATCTTCAAAATGATTGTAGTACACAGCATCAGAGAAACCATTTGTTAAGCATTACATAAAACTGAGGTCTCTGATGGTCAAGTCTGATTGCTTTCCAGATGGGAATGAAAAAACAACTGTTAAAATTATCAGTGAAAACAAAAAGCAGCTTCAAAATACTACCCCATAACACTTTCTTCACTGTTCTCTGATTCAAATCTGTCCTTGTCGCAAAAGTTGTCCTCCGTGGACAGTTGAAGAATGCTTGAAACCCTTTTTGTACACCCTCCTGATCTGTACCAAATTCAGTGCTTTGAAGACCCTAGTGCTTAGCTATTTAGAGGTCAATGGCAAAACATTTAAAAGTAAGAAATAAGACAACTATTTTTTTGCAAGTGTCCATCTGGAAAGGGTTGAAAAGAAGGAAGGGAGCCAGGATGGTGTAGTCGTTAAGAGTGGCAGACTCTAATCTAGAGAATGAGGTTTGATTCCCCACTCTTCCACATGAAGTCTGCTGGGTGACCTTGGACCAGTCACAGTTCTCTCAGAAATCTCTCAGCCCCACCTACCTCACAAGGTGACTGTTGTAAGAAAAGAAAGGGAAGGTAATTTTAAACTGCTTTGAGACTTCTTAGGTAGAGAAAAGTAAGTTATAAAACTCAACTCAGCCTCTTTCTGGTAGCCAGAAGCAAAATATAACCCTCCAACCTGAGTAGCTACTTCTATTATCAGAGAGGAGATACAATATTTAAATAGGACATGATATTTGTTTTCCTAAACATATGTTTCCTGAAAGTGCTAGTGCTATTGCTCCCATGCCCCAGAATTAAGATACCAGACTTATTTATTGAAAATATTGGAAAATATCCTACCTTACCTCCTCAGGTTCAATAACTGCAAGAATATAAAAACCACATAAGTGTCAAACAAAAAGATAAATCCAATACGCAGTGAAAACCAATGCAGTTAAAAAAACCAGTCAAATCTGCCACAACATCTAACAGCCTGCAACAGTCCAAGCAACAGAGATGACCAATCCTCTGTGTCTTTACCATGCCAAACTGTGGTGTCAGCAACCAGCAGCTTCCAGGTAAAAAATCAGTAACAGTCCTTCCCTATAAATACAATTTTTTAACATAGTTGGCCCAGTTTCTTTTTGCTTGCCCTAGCACACAAGACATTTCCTTGTCACTACAAATGTAATCATTTGAAATGCTGTTTGCACAGTTTGGAACTAGAACATGTTAAAATTGGTGGATGGCCATCACTAAAAGTATCAACACTTCATGTCCTCCTTTAATCGTTATAGCCCTTTAATATTCACCAACACAAAACACACAATACCTTTCATTTATTGCACTGTGATTTTTGCTTCCTTTCCAAGCAACAGCCAATGGCTCGGATCCACCAAAGTATTTTCAAGGACTGAAGAATCTCCAGCTGCAGAGCATGATTCCCTAGACTGCCCCCTCCCACAGAAGCCCCATGAAATGCACTCCTAGACTTCAAGGACAGCATTTCAGGGAGTACTTGGGGTTGCAACAGGGGAGGGGGAGACTAGAATGCCCACAGGCAGAAATCATTCCATCTACAGAAGCACTCCAGTAGATCCATCCATTGAGCTGAAATACCGGTGGGGAACTTTGGAGGCTTCTGTTTGCAGCAGTGGTCATCACGTAAGCCAAGCCACTGGCTGGGGCAGGAGATATTTACCCCAAGGTACTGTTACCTGACACCACTCCAAATGGCAACAGGGGAATTTTTTATTTTGTTAAAAACTCACTGATATCAAAAGCATGATGATGTCACTTCCACAGAAAACCTGCAACCAATGACAATGACAATAGCTCTAGCAATCACTGGCTAGTCCTAGAGCTGGACTAGATAGCCCCACTGCATCTAGGGTTTCCTCCAGAAGAGGAATCGTCACATATGTGACATCACCACCCCACCATGTCCATGCCCCCAACCCTCCCACCAGTTTCCAGGCTCAACCCTAGTGGTCAGCCACCACAGCTGTTACACATAGTTACAGCCTGTAAAGCCACTGCCACATCACAAGGTTTGGGTTTCCAGAAAAATCTCCACACTGTATTTTCTACCTCAGCAAAAAGAAAATCTCATAAACTTCAAAACTGATATTCTCCCCCATTCCGTTAGTTTAAATATAATCACCTCTACCTATGAACACTTTTATAAGGAAGGCAGTAATTCAGAAGAAGCAGTATTTCTGATCCACATTGCAGTCATTGCACATTGCAGTCACTGTACATTGCAATCATTGTACGAAAAGTTAATTTTGTACAATTCATTTCTCTAGGCTGTGTATAATGTCAAAAGATAATTAAATATATACCGTATATGGGATTGAATAATGAAGCAAACCTCTGAAAAACCCTGCTGGTAAGCATCCAGAGGCATTGAGATGATCATTGTTGGGGAAAGAATGCTAGATTTGAAGAACCTTTGGTCTATTAATGATCTTACAACAGTCTTTATTCACTGACTTAATAGGAGTATCGAATTTCTTAAAGTGCTTCAGCATGATTTAGAACACTGGAATTATTTTACAGATCTTGTACTAAATTATTAGTAGATACAGACTGTACTAATTAGTTGGGAAAATCTGAAAATGTACACCTGTATATTCATCCTTCAGACCTCGTCACTCAATATACCCTGAAATGGTTCAGTATTTCCGTGCTATAGAAAAGTGGGGAGGGCCCAACTTACCCCTGGCCCTCCTTTTGTGGTGCTGTGCAATTGAGGGGGGGGGGGGGGTCAGCTGGAAACAGCCATTGTTGAGCTGCCTCAGAGAAGTGGGCCAGCTGCAGGAACAGTGGGAAAATTGGCCCCTCCTTTACACAAAGTACCTATAGCAAGGTCCAGGGGAGAGGTCTCTCAGGGGGAAAGGGCCTGCCACATCCCTGACCTCCATACTTCATCTGGTCTCATAAGCAGGATCTACATGTTTTTTTGAGGGTGGGCAAAATTAAAAAAAATGATATGGGCCATTCTATCTTATGGTCCCATAGAATACAATGGACTCCATACCCAATTTGGTGCCCCTTTCCATCGGCACCCGGGGCAAGCACCCCCCCCCCTGCCCCCCCCCCCCCCCCCCCAGATCTGGCCCTGCTCTTGAGCAGTTTGCCCACTCATCTCACCCTAAGTGGAGTGCTTGGGGAGATGATAATGTGAATACGAGGTAGATGTACAGAAGCTCAATGAGGGTGGTGAATTTTCTTACTTGTAGTTGAAGGCTATTAATCATGTTGCTTATGCTTATTGCTATTATTATGTGTCACAACTTTTGGTGGTATCAACATGGAGCTGGATCCATTTTAAGAAATTGGCCAGCATGCTGCTTTCCCTGATATGGGAATCCCCTTAAGGGTTCTTGGAATGAGGGCTTTAATGGGACCAGGCCAGCTCCAGGACTACCAGCATTCACCCTCACACTCAGATGGTGGGGGAGACCACTTAGAGATGATCATCCATGTGGACTCTGGCAACTTGCTATCCCATGGTTCTCCCACCCATGCTGGCTGGGGGGGGGGGGGGATGGGTACATCGACTGGCACTGGGCCAGCTGATGCTGCAAATTTGGGGAAACCATGGTTTGCCAATGTTTTTTACATCTGTAACCAATAAAGTTGTGGCCATTTTATTCCACATTTATCCAAATCTTATGTATGGCTGTTTTGTTTGATGCTGATAGGAGATATATGCTGGGCTGACCTCTCCCCCCCCCTCCTCCCAAGAGCTGGGGCCACAAAGCAATTACTTGATATTTCATTGTCAAAGATAAAACAACTCTAAAATTGTGATATTTGTAGATCTTACCATCAAAACCTGGGATATAAATTTTACCTCATAACAGAGGACATCATCATTAGCGAGCAAGCCAAGGCACAGAGGGGCAGTATCCAGACGTCTGTGAATTGCAGAATGCAAATTGAATTTACTAGTAACAATATGATTTTTCAAAAGTCCCAAGGTGCAATCGCTGTTTCCATATTCAAATACAAACAAATTAATGATAGGGAGGATTAGCAACAGCTATTCAAAAGATGATGTGAAAATCAGACCTTTTTCTTGCTTTTTTTGGATTGATTGCTAAAACCTATGAGCAAGTAACAAAAAACCCTTTCCTTCTCAAGGGCTTTGCTTCTTGTTAATATCTCTTATCAGGAATCTAGTAACAACCAATGTTTGATGAAGAGAAAATGCTTGATGAAGAATCCTACTATCATATTCCAGTGGTCCAATTATATACAACAGGCATAGGATGTAGTCCAGCACCCTGTTTCACATAGTGGCCAACCAGTTCCTCTGGAGATCCAAAAACAGAACATAGATGCTGAGGCCTTCTCCTGATGCCTTCTGGGGTATTCAGAAAATAGAGGTTCCCTTTAGCTATTCAAAAGATGGTAAGAATGTACTTGAGAATGTGACTTTTAAATGATTTGTCTTATCCCATCTCTCTCATTCAAACTTTCACTCACATGCAGAATATTTTTTTTATGATATTACCAGGAACTCCCTTTTTGTCTACTAACATTCTTCTGTAGTAGAAAAATGCTGATGGTAAGAGTCTATCCTCCTTGAATATGTCTAATCCCCTTAAATTGATCTGCACAAGACCCCTAATTTTGGTTACATCAACATTTCTGACCATCTACTGGATTTGTGGAATGGCCAGAAAAGAGGAACAAAATGAGCCGTGTTAAGGCTCAACAACAAGGCACACTTAATTCAGCAGATTTAATAGGACCCAATGCATTCAGTTTTGAGATGCATTTCATTATTGGTTCCATTGTTAGCTTGAAATTAGATTTAATCCTTAAAACTTTCTGTTTACTTTTCAACATTTACAAATATCCACAGACAATTCATTTTACAGTATTTCCCCATTAATATCAGTAAACAGAATTCCATCTCTTCTACCTTTCCCATCTTTTCTGAGAGAAAACAATCTGATTTGAAGAGACTGATATTTGTTACTGCAGTTTACATTTGAAATGTGACATTTGGACAGGAATTACTCTGTGATAGCCCCAGTGTGAAATAATTCAGCACTATTTTATTATATCTAACTTTTGTCAAGAATGTACTTGAGAATGTGACTTTTAAATGATTTGTCTTATCCCATCTCTCTCATCCAAACTTTCACTCACATGCAGAATATTTGTTTAATGATATTTCCAGGAACTCCCTTTTTGTCTACTAACATTCATCTGTAGTATAAAAATGCTGATAACAGTAGAAATTCTTCTGTACTATGACTCTCCAGTACTGGTTGTGCTCTTTGGTTTAGCAACTTTAATTTTTTTCTGTAGCTTGTGGGATTCACCTGTCCTTGACCTTAGACTTTATTTAAACCTGGATTTTCCCTTGTCATATTTTCATCTCCAAATAAAATATGCCATGGACATAAAAATGCAATCGTATATATCCCCCCCCCCCCAAAAAAAACCCCTGTGTAGTCGCATAAGAATCTGATTAGAGAATAAGAACTGGAACTTCAACATTTCTATAATTGTATGTTGTGTTGCTCTCATATTTTAGTAAATGCAAGCTTTTATAGACTGTATGTAAAGATGTGTGGCTGGTGACCAAGAACAAGATAACTCATAGTATAGTATTCCCCAATACTACATATGGGTCTGAAAGTTAGACAATGAGAAAAGGTGACAGGAAGAATGTAGATTCCTTTGAAATGTGGTGTTGGAGGAGAGTGTTATGGATACCATGGATTTTCAAAAAGACAAAAAAGTGGGCTCTATCTCAAATCAATCCTGAATTCTCCCTAAAAGCTTAAATGACTAAACTGAGGCTTTGGTCACATTATGAGAAGACAAAACTCACTGGGAAAGACAACAATGCTAGAAAAAGTTGAAGGTAGTAGGAAAAAAAGAAGAGCCAGTTCACAAGACCCAAGCAAAGGTGTTAACGATAATATTTTTGGAGGTCATTAATTCACAAGGTCACTATGGCTGAGAACAAACAGGCATTCTGGGGCAGCTTGGAGGTGTCCTGAATCGGGACGGCTCAGAAAGAGCTCTCCCAACACTTCCGCATGCTCACCTGCATGCCGCCCAATCCCATCTGTGCGGTGGCTGGGCGCCTCCACACGGAAAAGTGCCCCAGAAGCCAGATTCCCTTTTTTTTTCCTCGGGGGGGGGGGCAAGTGCTCATGTGCACAAGTGCCCCAGCACACTGAATGGATTATTTTAAAAAAAAAAAAAAAAACCTGGGACCAGCTTGGGGCGGCTTGGCAGCTCCACACCGCCAAGTTGCCTCGTTTGCACCCTTCCCTGTCCAGATGTCAGGGAGGTGACTGACGGCCAGCAGGCGACAGCCTGCTCAAAGATTTGCTACCACTTTGGAAGTGGTAGTTTTTTGAGCCGGTCTCAGGTGCCTGGAGGACGGGAGGATGACGGCCAGTATATGTTGCTGTCTGCACAGATTTTTTGGGTCGACTTCAGAGGCGTCTCTGAGTCAACCCAAAGTGCCAGTCTGTAATCAGCATATACACTGATGGGATCTGAGTTGGCAGCAAAAGATCAAGACAGGAACCTTCATGGCCTTGGTCGCTTTTATCTGTGGGGCTACTTCTGGCTTTGCTCATGTCAGCCAGGGGATCTGAGGGTGCAAATCTGAAAATGCTGGACTAGATAGGCCTTTGGTCTGATCCAGCAAAGCTCTTATTATGGTCTTATGTTCAAAATCACTTCAGAAACTCTAGCTGGTCCAGAATGCCACCGCTCAGCTATTATTGAGAGCTAGATGGAGCATTCATACTATTCCCATTCAGCAAACACTCCATTGATTCTTACAAGGTTCAGATTAAGGTATTTGGCTATCAAATACAAAGCCCTTCATGGTCTTGTTGTTTTTGTCTGTGGGGCCACTTCTGATTTTGCTCATGTCAGCAGGAGGTTCTCCGGGTGCCAATCTGAAAATGTGCACATTTTCTCCATTGTGGCTCCACTTTATGGAATGGCCAACCCAAGGAGGTCAGGAAAGGTGAGTTACACTGTACAAGATGGTTCACAAACTTACTTGGATAGATTATTAGGGACTGTGGTCTATACTGCTTTGTATAGTTTACTGTAAATAGGATCTTATTATGTAATTTTTGCACCTCCTAATATGTCATGTTAATACTTATGCTATGCTTCAGGTCTTTCTGTAGAACCCCTGTATATAAATAGGGCATATAACAGGCTTCCCCAAGCTATAAAATTGCCCCGGACAACCTAATTCTTCCCTATTCACCCCTGTCATGCATATAAATCTAAGGAACAGTTGTATTGAAAGAAAGGGCAGGAGATGCCTAGCAGTATATTCCTAACATTGCTACATGTCTGGGAAGTCAAGAAAAGAAAGTATTTTTGGTGATTATTATGATTCTGCATATAATCACATAGAAAGTTATGTTCAGCTTGCATAAAGGTCAATGGATGCCACATTGTCATATGTGTGACTTCATCAACATTCATAAACAAGTGGGATTATGGCATTTTTAAAAACATTTCTGAGGCATGTATCATTTTAAACCATTTTGGGGTACCACTCACCAAGGTACTGCAACATTACAAGGAATATTTTAATAGCTCTTTAGGACACATTTTCCTTTGCTATCCTATTATATTTTGATTTCCATAGGTTTTGGAAATCTGTTACAGCCTTCCGGTCAGTAACTGAGTGTACTAGTAAATGGGCTGCATTTCTACTACCAGATGAAAATAGGCAAAGAGTGCTTCCTGAATTATCAAAAAAATTATCGGAATAAAAAATTCTAAACGGCTTCTGCTAGGGACATTTTTGTAATTAGCTGAATAAATGGGTTGGAAGTAACTATAAATAACAGAAAATTGTTTACCTAGACATTTTGAAAGTGCATATTAGCTCACTAATTAGCAGTTCCATGCGGCTTTGATACAAAGTTCGGGTGTAAAATAACTTGCTCCATGCCCCCTTTAACATCCAACGAAAACAGAGATAAAGATCTGTTTTGCAGATATAACTACATAAGGGATTGAGAAACCTAACTACAGCATTCACATTCAATTTTCCCCTCATGTTCCTGTTTCTTTTAACTCCTCCACCCACCAAAAGAATGTTGATTATTACCAAAGCTTCTTGTCATGAGTACCCTAGCATCATTTCAAGATTCTCACCTCCTTCAAATATAGCATGTCTTTTTCTGACCAATTATGCGAAGCAGGGCTTTTTGTAGGGAAAAAACCCAGCAGGA
This sequence comes from Heteronotia binoei, assembly GCF_032191835.1. Lineage (NCBI taxonomy): Eukaryota > Metazoa > Chordata > Lepidosauria > Squamata > Gekkonidae > Heteronotia > Heteronotia binoei. Next base: position 130,563,389 of record NC_083227.1, on the reverse strand, counting down.
GCTCATTTGCATATTAGGCCACACTCCCTGACATCCCCATTGCTTCACACAGGGCTTTTTTGTATAAAAAGCCCAGCAGGAACTCATTTGCATATCAGGCCACACACCCCGGTGCCAGGCCAGCCGGAACTGCATTCCTGTGTGTTCCTGCTCAATAAAAGCCCTGATGCAAAGCAATTCACAGCACTGCAACACCACCAAAGACAGATCCAGTGACCACAAGCTCACCTAAAGATTGTGTCCTTTGAAACACTGAGAACAAGGCAGACTTTATCCGCTTCACCTCTTGCTGCATTCATTAATTTATTAATTGTGCTCACTGGAAACTGGTGAGGCAACAGCTTCTAATCAAACAAGAAGCCCGAGAATGGGAGAAACAGCTGGGTAGGCAATATACGGGGGAGGAAATAAAAGGTGAAGCGGCTACCATGCATAGCAGTGAGAGTCAGAGTGGTAGGGAAGAATTTAGCAGCCTAAGGCTATACCAACGTACTTGAGAAAAAGTTCTATTTTATTCCGTGAGATTTATTTCATGTAGACATATAAAGATCAGGTTGTTTAAATAGGGTTTGCAAGAATTGCTCCTTTAATGTTCGCACATTTTACAGAAAGGTGCCCAGCATGAAAATTGTGCTAGTTTACACAGAAACAGGAGAAGGATGGCAACATAAAGGCAGCATGGCATAGCCCAGTCTCATCAGCTCTCATCAGCTAAGCAGGGTTGGTACTCGGATATGGACATATGAAGCTGCCTTATACTGAATCAGACCCTTGGTCCATCAAAGTCAGTATTGTCTACTCAGACTGGCAGCGGCTCTCCAGGGTCTCAAGCTGAGGTGTTTCACACCTATTTGCCTGGACCCTTTTTTGGAGATACCAGGGATTGAACCTGGGACCTTCTGCTTACCAAGCAGATGCTCTACCACTGAGCCACCATCCCACCCTGAGACCACTCAGGGAAGACTGCAGAGGAAGGCAATGGCAAACTGCCTCTGCTTCTCGCTTGCCTTAAAAGCCTCTTTCTGGGGTCACCATAAATTGATTGCAACTTGACAACACTTTACACACACAGGGCTGGCTTGCCCACTAAGCAAACTAGGCAGTTGCCTAGGGTGTCAGGAGGCAGGGGGTGGCAAATTGGGCTCTCCCCCCCTCTGGTGCCCCAGGCAAGCACCTAGTTTGCCTCCCTCCCCCCCCCCGCCATGGCCACCACTAGCCCTCTCCAGCCCACTGCCACCGCTCCCCACTGCCACCACGCTCGCTCCTTTCCCCCGCAAAGCTCACTACCACTAGCCCCCTCTGGCCCACCACCGCCAACCCACCACTGTCCCCTGACTGCCGCCACACTCGCTCCCTCCCCCCAGAATCTCACCGCCACTAGCCCCCTCCAGCTCACCACTGCCGCCACACCACCCCCCCCCACTACCACACTCACTCCCTCCCTCCTGAAGCTCACTGTGAGTAAAACTAAGCCCTGCCAGCTTCTCGCAGCCTGTGCCTGCACGTTTTGTTAAGAGGCATCGCTTAACAAGACGCACAGGCGAGTAGCTGGCAGGGCTTACTTTTACTCGCAGTCAGCTTCGAGGGGGGGAGTGAGCACGGTGGGGGGGCAGCATTGTCAAGCTGGAGGGGGCTAGCGACGGTGAGGAGGCGGTGGGGAGGAGGTGCAGGGGGATGCTGGGGGTGGTGCCAGGTAGCAAGTCTGCCTAGGACACAATGGAGTGTCGGGTCGCCCCTGTACATGGGGACAGTATTTCCAAGGATAGGCCCACCACTCAAATCAAAATGTTGACGATGGGATCAGCTGTGGTTTGGACAGAAGTTTCTGCAGACCAGGGGAATCTCCCAAGTATGCAAAAAATCTTTTAAAAAATAAATAAATATATACATACATAGATACATACATACATATATATATATACATACATACATATATATATATATATATATATATATATATATATATATATATATATATATATATATATATATATTAGTAAAAGCTGTGGCAAATCAAATGGCTGTGGCAAATCAAATGCAAGACTGTGATCAGGCAGGCAAAAAGGGACTATGAGGAGCATATTGCAAAAAACAAAGACCAACAATAAAAATTTCTTCAAACATATTAGAAGTAGGAAACCAGCCAGGGAGGCAGTGGGGCCCTGGGATGACCATGGGGTAAAAAGATTACTGAAGGAGGATAGGGAAATGGCTGAGAAGCTGAATGAATTTTTTCCCTCCGTCTTCACTGTGGAAGATGAGAAGTGTTTGCCCACCCCAGGACCACTAATTTTGGAAGGGGTGTTGAAAGACCTGAGTCAGATTGAGGTGACAAAAGAGGAGGTCCTACAACTGATGGACGAATTAAAAACTAATAAATCTCCGGGTCCAGTTGGCATACATCTGAGAGTTCTGAAAGAACTCAAAGTTGAACTTGTGGATCTTCTAACAAAAATCTGTAATCTTTCATTTAAGTCTGCCTTCGTTCCTGAGGACTGGAAGGTAGCAAATGTCACTCCCATCTTTAAAAAGGGTTCCAGAGGAGATCCGGGAAATTGCAGGCCAGTCAGTCTGACTTCAATACTGGGAAAGTTGGTAGAAACCATTATCAAGGACAGAATGAGTAGGCACATTGATGAACACGGGTTATTGAGGAAGACTCAGCATGGGTTCTGCAAGGGAAGATCTTGCCTCACTAACCTGTTACATTTCTTTAAGGGGCTGAACAAACATGTGGACAAAGGAGCCCCGATAGATGTTGTTTACCTTGACTTCCAGAAAGCTTTTGATATAAAGTTCCTCATCAAAGGCTCCTTAGAAAGCTTGAGAGTCATGGAGTAAAAGGACAGGTCCTCTTGTGGATCAAAAACTGGCTGAGTGATAGGAAGCAGAGAGTGAGTATAAATGGGCACTCTTCGCAGTGGAGGACAGTGGGCAGTGGGGTGCCGCAGGGCTCGGTACTGGGTCCCATGCTTTTTAACTTGTTCATAAATGATTTAGAGTTGGGAGTGAGCAGTGAAGTGGCCAAGTTTGCGGTTGACACTAAATTGTTCAGGGTGGTGAGAACCAGAGAAGATTGTGAGAAACTCCCAAGGGATCTGTTGAGGCTTGGTGAGTGGGCGTCAACATGGCAGATGCGGTTCAATGTGGCCAAGTGCAAAGTAATGCACATTGGGGCCAAGAATCCCAGCTACAAATACAAGTTGATGGGGTGTGAACTGGCCGAGACTGACCAAGAGAGAGATCTTGGGGTCGTGGTAGATAACTCACTGAAAATGTCAAGACAGTGTGCGTTTGCAATGAAAAAGGCCAACGCCATGCTGGGAATTATTAGGAAAGGAATTGAAAACAAATCAGCCAGTATCATAATGCCCCTGTATAAATCGATGGTGCAGTCTCATTTGGAGTACTGTGTGCAGTTCTGGTCGCCGCACCTCAAAAAGGATATTATAGCATTGGAGAAAGTCCAGGAAAGGGCAACTAGAATGATTAAAGGGCTGGAATACTTTCCCTATGAAGAAAGGTTGAAACGCTTGGGACTCTTTAGCTTGGAGAAACGTCGACTGCGGGGTGACATGATAGAGGTTTACAAGATAATGCATGGGATGGAGAAAGTAGAGAAAGAAGTCCTTTTCTCCCTTTCTCACAATACAAGAACTCATGGGCCATTGGCTTCTCTTATGGATTCTCTTATGTTCTTATATCCACTATGGTGGTAATCTCCTCCAAAGTAGTTTGCAAAATCATTACATTCTTACAAAAATATGCAAAGCCCTTTTTATATTAAGGTAGTAATCAGCCAAGAAGAGGGTGGAAATGAGCAACTAGGAGGATTTGAAATGGGAAGGGAAGTACACAACTGAAATTGAGGGGAGGAGTCAAAGCAAGTGGTGAAGATACAGGAGCCAGTGTGCGAGATGGGATTTTCTTTCCCTCATTAATCCCTTTCTTGTTCACAGCTAATCCACAACACTTGCATTTATCAGTCTTAGGTACAAACTAGACATTTACATTCACAAGAGTTGCATCTTGGTACCCCACAACCAGATAACAGAGTCAGGAAATGGCTATGAAAAAACTTAAAGCACAGCCTGCCAGTTGGGGCTCAGAACATCACTGCAGGAAGAGGAAGGGCTCCTGCCTCCCCTTAAGCTGTTTTCCAATATGGAAGAAGTTGAGTGGGGGGAATTATTTCCCCATTTTTGCTGCATGTGTGCATGTTGAACATCAGAAAAGGAGAAATAAGTCCCCCGGTGCTGTTTCAGCGCAGGAAATAGCTGCGGGTGGGGCTCTGCTTTATTTTTAACAGTCATTCCCCACAGCTGCTCTTTGGCTATAGGAAACCCAAACTGGATCCAGGGACGACCACATTCTAAAAATAACTTTTTATTCTTGACTATAAGCAGCTCCTACTCTTGGTGAAAGCCAGCTCCTGGGGCAGTTCTCAGAGGTTTTGCTGCTATAGTAGGTAAGGCCAAAAAGTAGTTGTAAAATCATATATTAACACATACTGTACATCACCAGATCATTCAGATTAACCAATCAGGTAGGCTAGCACCCCACATTAAAAATGGGTTGTTTTCCATGCTAAATACTGCAACAACTTTATTAATGTGTTCCAACAATGATGCACAAGTATAAAAAAATTGTTCAATGCTCTGAAACAGGAAACACAATCTAGAAATTGCACAGTATCAATGAGAGATAGTGAGAACTGGAAGAACACACCTCCCAATAAACTGAGATCAGACTAGATGCCATCTAGCATCCCAAAGGGAAAAGATCCAGATATCTACAGACTGCTCTTAGAAAGTTCCAAAGGCTTATTGGGATTCCATTTGAGCATACTCATTAGCATCACAGCTCACGATCCAAAGACGCTATTTAGATGTGGAAGTAGGAAATTACACAAGTGCAGGCAACATTTCATGAGATAATTTTTCAGCAATAGCTTCCACTACTGAAGACACGGGCCATTGCCTAGTTTTCATAGTAGCTTGCTTATCTGAGTGTCAGAGTAGCTGAAGGGAAAACATCAAGGAAAGAGCCACCCACCTGTGTAATTCTTGCCTGTCCAACTAAAGAGTTTAGGATTGTGAACGAAAAAGCAGAACTGCCTGTTTCCTTGACAGGGTCCTAGCAGCATGCTTGGAAAGGAATAATTATAGCTATTGTCAATTTCAACCTTTTGTCTGAACATCCCAAAAGGAAAGCTGTGTTAATAGGTGCGAATTGCATCTCAGTAGACATCTGAGTTGACAAGAGGCCCAGGAGCAATGGATTGTTTCAGTAGCTGGCACCTTGACGATAAATGAGAGCTGAAACAACTGCTGGGAGATTTACAGCATGCTGGCAACAAGCTGATCCAGGGTGACATCACCATCATACAGGATTGCCAGGTCCCCTCTGGCCATTGGTCATTTTCTCCAGGACAACTGATCTCTGTAGTCTGGAGATGACCTGTAATTCTGGGGGATCTCCAGGTCCCACCTGGAATCTGGCATCCCTACTGCCATAGCTATGGCAAAATATCAGTGTGCTATGAATCTCACACCTTTCGACCTTCACTCTGTGAAGAAATACATTTTTTTCTGTAGAGATCTGAAATGAGCAAAACCTTCACTTTGCATTTTTTAAGTCCACCCCCCCTCTATGGGTAGAGAACAGGCAGGGGAGAGGGAGTCAGCTCAGTTGCTTTCCAGACTTACCTCAGCCCAGCTCCATACAAATGCAGCAGGTCTAACTAGAGACAATTAAATGGGCCATTTCCCCCACTTAAAGCTGGGAACAGAGATTCTAGAGAGGAATTAAATACTAGACAGATTTCAGGAAGAAACTCAAGGAAGAATCTCCAGGAAAAGCTCTCTGACCTGGCCTGACCTGGTTGGTGGGTAGGAAAAAGATAAAACCCAGGGGAGCAAGGAGGAAGCTCTTTGGTGCTAGGTCCATCAGAGCAGAGAACTCTTAACTGAGATCTGAAGGAGGCGGCAATTGACTATGCGTTGGCAGGGATGTCAAACTCATTTGTTATGAGAGTCAGATTTGACATAAATGAGACCTTGTCAGGCTAGATCATGTGTGTCGTAAAATGTAATGCCAAATAGCAGGGATATAAACTTTATAAAGGACACACAAAAAATTATTTTTTAAATTTTTTTTAAAAAAACATTAGCACTTGTTGGTCTTAATGGGGCTTTCTTTTTATCTTTCCCATGCGATCCAGGGAACTGGGCAATGGAAGCTAAGGATCTTTCCTTCCTTTCCCAGGGAACCAGGAGGGGGAGGATACTTAGCAAATAGAAGGAAGAGAGGCTTGGCTCAGTAGCTCTGCTGTGTGATTGAGCAAGCCTGGCAAAGCAAGCTGTGATGCAGAAGGAAGCAAGACAGAGAGATAAGGAAGTAGATGACAGCCAGTTGCTTGGGGGCCTGATTGGAGCCCTCTGGGGGCCTGATGGGAGCCTTCTGGGGTCCAATTTGGCCCCACGGCCACATGTTTGTCACCCCTGGCCTAGAGAGCTACAAAAGCTTCAATGCGATTGTCACTCTGTAGAGATCTGTAACTTCCTAAGCAAAAGAAGCCTGTCTTATATTTTTACATCTGATAGGGCATGTATATAGACAGAGGGTCAGATAAATTATATTTTACTCATTTCTTTTGAATCCCTTGCTCAATCTGGTGCTGTGATAAAAGTATGCTTGTGAACATTTCCTTTTTAATAAATACTTTGTAACTTTTGATGGTGGAAGTGGTTCTTTGTACTACATAGACCTTCACAGTATTAGACACACTATTTTAAAAGAAGCACCAGGAGAAGGAAGGCAGTTAGCAAGTGGCTATTCCTCCAGCAGCACACAAGGCAGTAAAATGTCCCTGTGAAGACCAGGCACTAGGCTGTGGGAGACACAGAGGCAAGACCTCAGAATTTGAAAGGGAAGTTGGGAGTCCTGACCCTCTCAGTGAGGCAGTTAGCAAGTGGCTATTCCTCCAGCAGCACACAAGGCAGTAAAATGTCCCTGTGAAGACCAAGCGCTAAGCTGTGGGAGATACAGAGGCAAGACCTCAGAATTTGAAAGGGAAGTTGGGAGTCCTGACCCTCCCAGTGAGCAATTTCTTACAAAGGTGAAGTGGTGGTGGTAGGTTACCTGAGACAGGAAGAAAAGCTTCTCCGGGTGTTGGAAAAACCTTGGAGGGCAGGCCCATTCCACCACATATGTCCGAAAACATGACCTATGCTTCGTAACAAAGCACTATATCTGGCCTTGACTAAGAACCATCCTTTTGCAATTAAAGGGTGAATCACTTTGCTTTAAATGTCAATAGTGTGACAACTTCCACAGCACCACCTTTAAAGAATAATCTCCATGCAATACAAAGATACAGACATGGCTTTGTGGAAGGTGTGGCAGTCATATGGTTCCCAACAGTAGTGTTACAGGCAGCTTTACGGTAGTCCTGCAGTTCCGTGAATCTGCAAGAAACTATTTTCACAGTTGCAGTCAGTTTGCTATTTTCATATAAGTGACACAGGATGAACAAGACTTGGAAAGGATATTTTTGGGGCAGAAAAGTGTACCTGTAATTTGTCTGTTCCATATCAGTGTTTCCCCTGGACCTTCTGGATAATTTTGCAAATGAATAATTTCTAATTGAAGGACTGTCTCATTCCATATGTCCATGTATGCCTGCTATGGTTATCAGGCAGCCATATGTTGGTTATTCCACCACTTACAGTGGCTTGTCTGGCACAAACCAGAGCCCAGGCCTTTTCCATCATAGCTTCAGCTGTATGGCATGGATTCCCTGAAAATGACCAAGATTTAAGAGATGTACTCAGGATCACCAAAGGGATCTCACCAGTGCGGGGGGGGGGGGGGGAGGTTCCTCATTTGTGTTATCACCAGGGCTTTTTTACAAAAAAGCTCAGCAGGAACTCCTTTGAATTTTGGCCACACCCACTGACATCACCATTGTTTCACACAGGACTTTTTTGTGGGAAAAAACCAGCAGAATCTCATTTGTATATTAGACCACACCCCCTGATGCCAAGCCAGCTGGAACTGTATTCCTGCTCAAAAAAAGTCCTGGTTATTACAGAGGCTGGGAGCTTTGCTACATTAGCGATCTTGTGTTAAAGGCATAAAAGCCTTATTGGTGATCAGTGGGTCAAGGAATAGCTCCTTAGAAACTTCAGATTAATGTTTCAAAGAAGTGGAATACAGCAGACCTGGGAAAAGATGCTTGAAAAGAAGAGATTTCCCCTTAGGAGCTTTGGAATTGTAATATTATGAAAAGGAACACAAGTATTTTTGATGATCCTTTTAAAATTCACATGTGTGGCCAAGGGAGTTGCCTTCCTGTTTTGTTCTAGGGTCAACACATTATTGTTTTATGAACAAATGTTGAAACTATTTTTTTTTCTTTTTTAAATGCTGTTTCCTAGCCTCCTGCCTATGAAGTCATTTGCAGTGTAAGTTGGTATATAGGTATCTTCAGTGATTTGTGAATAGCATATACAACTGTTTGGCAAAGAAGCAAAATGAAAATGATCTAAAGCTTTCTGAGCAAAAACAGTAGTTGTTGTAGATGAGGTGAATGTGTGCTGCCCATAAATAGAAGCAGGAAGTCTTTTCTGAACTGTAACAGAGTTTTTGCTTTCCTGTTTTTATATACACACAGTGATACACATGCATATACAAACTGTCTAAAAACTAAAATTTCTAATCAAAGAGATTCACATAAGTGATAAAAGGATGCTTTTAAACATTATGTATAGAATCACCTTAGACAAATCACTTATGTCCCAGTTCGTTTCCCATCTATAAGGAAGGAAGAAGAGAGAGGTGTGATAACTACACAGGTGAACCACTAGTGAGTGATGCTTGGTGACTTCCGGTTTCGGCGATCCAAGATAGACAGCGACTCGGATCAGCTGGTCCTGAGCTGCTCTCTAATCGGGCAGTGGAGGGGTCTTCTCGTGGGGAGACCCAAGTCTGAGACCCAGGAAAGGTCCCAGAAGGCGGGCAGCTTGAGTCGAGGGTTGGGATTGTCAGTGGCAGCTGCCGACTCGCTGTGAGTCTCGCTACCCCGATCGCCATTTTTAAATTAAAGAATTTAAACAATACCCATTTGACAAAATCTTTTTAGGTCCTCAAGAAAAACTAATTTCCAAGCTATATTCATACTTATTACAGATGAAGATGCAAGACGAGATTGTAAAAGATTTTATGGTCCAATGGGCGAAAAATTTGGGGCATAATATTATGTTAGAAGAATGGGAGACATTATGGAAATTCAATATTAAATTAACTAAGTCAGTGACCTTTAAAGAATCTGTATAAGATGTTCTATAGATAGTACATATCCGCAGAAATTGTGTAAGATGTATACTAACATGTCTAACAAATGTTGGAAATGTACTAAACATGTTGGGTCCTTTTATCATATGTGGTTGGACCTGTGAGGTAGTGAAAGACTATTGGAGGATGGTCCATGAACTATTACAGAAAATTCTGAAGACACAGATTCAATTTAAACCATAACTATTTTTATTGAATAAATATCCTAGTGACTATTCCAAAGAAATAAGACTTTTGCTGGCACATATTAACACAACAGCTAGAATTCTTTTGGCACAGAGATGGAAGCTTCAGGAGATCCCCACGAGACTGGACTTGGTGGGGAAAATTCTGGAAACGGCTGATGGCTGGGAAATCTAAGGAAGAAGCAAGAAAATATTGGGTGAAATTATATGTTTGGCTGGATGTTCAAGACTTCTAAGATTCTTTGGTGTGATCTCCTTTCTCTTGTATTTTGGATTATAATATCATTTATTTTGGAAATGTAAGCTCAAATAGACATTTTTATAAGAAAACCTACAATCACTAAAACGTATCTAGATGTTGATGATTTAATGTAAAGAGATAATAATATGTGACAATATTTGTACCTTAAGAAACCATATTACATGCAGACTAGATTATTATTGTATTGACAATTGTAACCTTAGTCTTCTTTTCCCCTCTTACCGGTTCCCTCCAATTTTCCGAAAACCAATAAAAATTTTCAAACTAGTGAGTGATGCTCAAAGGGAGAAGCCAGGGGTAGAGCATCTGCTTTGTATGTAAAAGGTTCCAAGTCCAATCCACAGCATTTCCAGTTTAAAAAGCAGGATCAGGTGGTTAGTGAATTGAAAGACCTCTACTTGAGAGCCATTGCCAGTCAGAGCAGACAATATTGAAGAAGTGTGTGTGCATGCGAAAGCGTATACTTTGAATAAAACTTTGTTGGTCTTAAAGGTGCCATAGGACTCAAGCTTTGTTCTGTTGCTTCAGACCAACACAGCCACCCACCTGAATACTGACCTTGGAAGACCAATAATCTGATTCAGTATAAGGCAGCTTGTGTGTTCATACATAGAACATTCCTCACAAAAAGCCCATAAAATCCGGGGGGGGGGGGGGGGGTGTCAGTTTCATGCTTCCGTAATAACAGCTTCCTCATAATAGCAGAAAATTTTACATCTGAAGATTAGCTAGGAAATTGAGATATGCCCTATCTATTTTTTTAAATGAACCAATGTACTTATCACCTTGCTCGACAACAGTTTAATCCAATCAACATTCAACCCAATCAAATTGCTACCTTAGAATGATACAGGGATAAATTTACCATCCTATAATCCTGTTTATATACCACAATCCTTTAAACTAAATAGCAGAGATTGGACAGGCTAGCTAATAAATGAAAACATGCTGTACCAAATAAAAATATATGGCCTATTCCATCTGATTAACAAAACTTATTTAGCAGGAAGGATTGCTGGGGCAGCACAGGAGGCCTGGAAAGGTGAAGTTAATCAAGAAAATGTGAAGTGTGGCAATAGGCTTAATAAAATTCTGATGCTGTAAAAGTTGCTAGGGGGGGTGTGATTCCTGTGATAAAATTTTCATTTGCATCAAGAGCTTAGACATGTTTTTGCACTTGATGTTAATATCACACATAAATGTGACTGGATGACACTGTTACAAAGCAGAAGCCCACTCAATGAGCAGGGCAGTGGAAGAGGAGGATGATTAATACTGATGAATGCTGTTTTCCTGACTCTTAGAATCCAATTAAATTGTTGAAGTCCTGAAGGTGAAGAGAGAAGAAATGCCTATTTCCCACAGCTGTGGCTTTATATAACTATTAAAAATTAAGAGAAACAGCGACTTCTAAAGGAGAAAAGCAATCCTTTACTTGGTGTACAACTCCACAATCAACTCAACTGTTAAAGACAGGCATCTGATATGGCATTTTGTGTTCTTTTCAGTACAAGATCTTCCACCATTCTTGGTCCTTACAAAAGAAGCATTTAGTTGTCATATATGTATTTAGGGATGCTGGCCTCCAGGTGGGACCTAGAAGTTCTTCCTAATGTTGAGCTGGAAACTCTTTTGATTTAATTCCAACCCGTTGGTTCTGGTCCTACCTTCTGGGACCACAGAAAACATTTCTACACCATCCTCTATGTCAAGTCTGCAGATTCAATGATGAGTCGATGTAGGTACAAAGAAACTATTTTATTGATACTGGATACTTGCGGCCTAAGCCAAGGCTTGAAAAGACTAAAGGACATACAGTAGATACATTGCATATAAAGAATACTTCAAAGGGATTCCTACGGGTAGGGGAATTGTGCAGGGGGCCTTCACACATAGATGTTACAAATACATTCTCATGTTGATTAGAGGCTTGCTGGCCTTGATGCTTTCAAGCTCCTTCCTCTCCCCCGAGCCTGAGCTGAGAAGGTTCAGATAAAACTTTTCACACATCACCATTTCAAAGCAAGGATATTCTCTAAGGAGGGGAGGGGGGAACAGGAGAGGGTGTGCTAGCAGCATTTGGTTATACTTTGGTTCTATTTTATTGATACTGGATACTTGTGGCCTAAGCCAAGGCTTGAAAAGACTAAAGGACATACAGTAGATACATTGCATACAAGGAATACTTCAAAGGGATTCCTACGATTGCCACCAGCAGCCAAATGAATCTGCTACTGACTACCTCGCTGCCCTTAGGGAGCTTGGAGTCCAGGGAGACTTCACCCAACTGAAGAGATCCTGCTAGCCTGCTTCACATGTGGTCTGCATGACAAGAGGGCCTGCCAAAAGATTGCAGAGATGGATGATCCAACGCTGCCAAAAAAAGTTGTCACCACTGCCAAAAAAGTTGTGAAGGAGCGTGGCCGCCATTCTGAAACCAATGCTCACCAGCTCACCACCTCCAAAGACTCTGATGGCAACAATGCTCTTAAGTTGCACCATGTGGCCCAGCAATGCCCGCCACCATGTGTGACAGAGACCGAGTTGAGTGGGCTCGGATTTTACTGCTTACAAGTTCCACTGGGACGAACTCTCGGTGCATAAGGGGTGCCTTCTGTGGGGTAACAGAGTGGCCATGCCCCCGGCTATGCAGCAGCAAGTCCTAATCGTACTGCATGAGACTCATCTGGGAATAGTGCGGATGAAGGCACTCACCTGCAGCTATGTGTGGTGGCTGGGAATCGATGACGCAATCAAGTCTTAAGTCGCTTGGTGCCAATTCGGCCAAGAGACCAGACCGGCACCATCCCGCATGCCAGCACAGCACTGGGAGTCCATTCAAAATCCCTGGTCCCGCCTACATTTGGATTTTGCCAGGTCCTTCCAAGGACAGATATTTTTCCTCATAGTCGACTCTCACTCCATGTGGCTAGAGGTAGTCCCTGTGGAATCAACCTGCTCCCGGGCAGCCATTGGTGCCCTCCGCAGATCCTTAGTCACACATGGCTTGCCAGACACCCTCATCTCAGACAACAGGACTGCTTTCACATCCAGGGAGTTGCAGGAGTTTTGTGCGAGGAACTTGATTCAGCACATTTGATCAGTGCCCTTCCACCCAGCAACCAACAGCCAGGTGGAACGGATGGTGCAGACTACCAAGGAATCCCTCTGCCATATCATCCATGGGGACTGGTAGGCACATTTCACAAAGTTTCTCCTGGGCCAGCATGCCATTCCTTGTACCACCACAGGCCGCAGCCTGGTGGAACTCCTCATGGGCCAGTGGCTGTCCACCCTCTTAGACTCACTGCACCTGGACAGAGCCTTGGAGGCACAGGAGTTTCCAAGGTGTTCCAGGTACCCACAGGTTTGCTCTGAAGGACCCCATCTACACACAGAACTTTGTGGGCAGTCCGCCCTGGGTCCCTGCCAGGGTTGCTAATGTACTAGAGACTATTTCTTATGAGGTGCAGACAGAGGGCAGCTTCACCCTCCGGCACCACATCAACCAGCTGAGGTCCCACACCCTTCTGGAAGGCAAGGTCACCAGCTACAGCCCCGTCAGCTAGCCGATCACTCCACCACCACAACCAACCAAGCTGGTCAGTTCCAAGGCCCCAGCTTCTGCACCACTGGCTGAGCTCATGGCACCCATGGAGCCCACTCCGCTGGTGGAAACACCAGCATTGCTCACCTCTCCGCTTACCGCACCAGAAGCCATGGGTGAGGACAAGCACCCAACGCTGCTCCTCAGACCCTGGCACCCAGGTGGTCCATGTGGGAGCGCCACAAGTTGGCCCATTGAACATAAGAACATAAGAACATAAGAGAAGCCATGTTGGATCAGGCCAACGGCCCATCAAGTCCAACACTCTGTGTCACACAGTGGCAAAAAAATTTATATACACACATACACTGTGGCTAATAGCCACTAATGGACCTGTGCTCCATATTTTTATCTAAACCCCTCTTGAAGGTGGCTATACTTGTGGCCGCCACCACCTCCTGTGGCAGTGAATTCCACATGTTAATCACCCTTTGGGTGAAGAAGTACTTCCTTTTATCCGTTTTAACCTTTCTGCAGAGACTATGTATGCTAGGGCTTGCGGACTAGGGCGGGGAGGGATGCTGTGTATTGGGAGTTAAGGTTTCATTTACCAGTGTTCCTCTCTGGCTCATTGGAGCCAGGAGGACTGAGCTTGGGGACTCAGGAACAATGGGCAGTAGGATCCAAATCCCTGCTGCCCTGGTCCAATCAGAGGCCCCCTGCTGGTTCAAATGACCCAATGGCATTCTAGCGCAGGACCCCAGGACTGTATATAGTTGGCCCCATTGGCCCAGTTAGCTGTCTTCTTTAGCTACTAGTTGTCATGCTGTAACTCAATAAAGAGCTATGATTACTGCAACCATGAGAAACCCATGCTGGCTCTTAGTAATCACAGCCATCCTTTCTAAATGTTTCAGGACTGACTGTTTGATGATTTGTTCTAAAACTTTTCCAGGTATAGACATCAAGCTGATGAGTCAGTAGTTACCCGGATCCTCCTTTTTCCCCTTCTTGAAGATGGGGACAACATTTGTCTGCCTCCAATCTTCTGGCACCTCACCTGTTCTCCACAAATTCTCAAAAATAATGGCTAGAGGCTCAGAAATTACATCTGCAAGTCTTTTAATACCCTTGGATGCAATTCATCTGGCCCTGAGGACTTGGTTTCATTTAAAGAAACTAGGTGTTTATGTACTACCCCTATGCTGATCCTAGGTTGGAACTCCATACCCTTATTATATGTTTTGTTTCTGCCATGTTGAGCACTGTTTCCCTTAGAAGAGAAGACTGAGGAAAAGTAGGAATTGAGCAATTCTGCCCTCTCTTCATCATCTGTTACAATTTCAGTTTCCTGCCCTTGCAATGGGCCTACCATATCCTTGCTCTTTTTTTTTTTTTACTCTGAACATAAGAAAAGAACCCTTTTTTGTTGTTTTTAGCATCTTTGGTGAGGCTAAGCTCATACTGAGTCTTGGCTTTCCTAACTCTCTACAAGAACTGGTAATTTGTTTATATTTATCCTTGGTTATAAGGCTATCCTTCCATTTCCTAAATGAGTCTTTTTTATTTCTCATGTCTTTAGAGAGCTGTTTATGGAGCCACCTTGGTTTCTTTAGGCTTCTTCCATTTGTTCTTCTCAAAGGAATTGTCTGTGATTGTACTTTCAATATTTTGCTGTTAAGAAACTCCCACCCCTCTTGAAGCCCCTTCTCCTTAAGTATTTGTGGCCATGGGATTTTACCCAGCATAGTTCTAAGTTTGTCAAAGTTTGCCTTTCTGAAGTCCAACCTATGTCCGACTACATACAGCTTTCCCCTTCCCTAAGACTGTAAATTCCAAAATCACATGGTCACTACTGCCCAGGGTGCCCACTATTTCCTCATCAACCAATTCTTCCTTTGTGGTGAAAATCAAATCCAAAATAGCAAATCCCCTTGTTTCTGTCTCCACTTTCTGGAAAAGGAAGTTGTCAGCAAGACAAATCAGAAATTTTTTTGACCTTTAGTTTTTAGCAGAGTTGGGCTTCCAGCAGATGTCCAGGTAATTGAAATCTCCCATAATCACTGTGTGCCTTCTCTTGAGAACTTTGCAATCTGTTGAAGGAGTATCTCATCCAAGTCTTCTAGCTGGCTCAGTGGTCTATAGCAGACCCCCACCATAATATCACTGTTATTTCTTACTCCTTTTATTTTTACCCAGAGACTCTCAGCTGAGCTGCCATGTTCAGATTCACATTATTTCCTCACAAGTATATACCTCCTTCACATATAATGCTATGCCTCCACCCTTTCTTATTTGTCTATCCCTTTTAAATAAGTTGTACCCTGGATCCTAATATTCCAATTGTGAGTGTCATTCCACCATGTTTCAGTAAGCCCTATTATGTTATAGTCTCCTTCCTGTATTAGGACATAAGTTCCTCCTGTTTGTTTCCCATATTCTGAGCACTAGTGTAGAGACATCGGAATCCATGTTTTATGCTTCCTGAGGGTTTTGTTTCTGTACATACCTGCAGGGTAATGTTACCTAGCATATGCACCACTCTCTGCAAAGCTTTAGTGTTCTTATCTCCAGTTATTGACATCCTACGAGGCTTTGAATTGTCTCGCTCCCCCATGCAATTTAGTTTAAAGCCCTCCTTATTAGGTTAGCAAGGCAGTTATCAAACGCCCTTTTTCCTGCTGTTTTAAGGTGCAAACCATCTTCCGATAGAAGACTGCCATCTCAAAAGTATAAGCCATGGTCCAGAAATTCAAATCTTTCCTGACAACACCATTGATGCAGCCAGTCATTTATTTGAAGTATTCTTCTTTCTCATCCTAAGCCGACAGTGAAATGACTTGGCTACCCAGAGATCTGAACTCACAGAGGTGAGTGAGTCAGAGAAGGACATCCTGGTAGCTTCAGCTTTCATGGCAAAAATAATTTCTGCTGCGGCAGCTTTAAATGATCCATAGGATTAGGCTGCCAAAAAATTACATTCAATTTCCTCTCTGGAATTTGCTTTTAAGAACACATCTGGCTACTGTGAAGCAGCTATCAAGCTCCAAGGTTACATTTTGACACTGACTGTTACATACTTCTTCACATTTTGGTTTTCATTCACATAAAGCAAAACAGCCCCATACTAGCAAATCAGAATCTTTTTAAACAGTACATAACAAACAATATATCCACTGTGGATGAAAACGATGTACATGTCAATATGACCAGTGATCTCATGAATCAGGAGTCTGGAAAAACCAGAACCATTACTGCTCCAAGTCCACTTAGGTATAAGTCCAGGCAAAGAAGGAAGAGGATATATTGAGCAAGATAACCATCAGAGAGCTGCCTCAACTCCCAATACTCATTGGAGAACCAACCTATCATTATCTGAAAATGCAAACTTTTGAGTCAAGCAGACCTGACAACTCAATAAACAACAACAAATATTTGGCCAAATCTCTCCAAATCAAATTCATTATTTCCTGAATAAATTTAGAATTTATTTCAACTCATGTTCATTAATAAGCATTTGTAACATACTATTCTAAGTCATGGATGCCAGACCCCATGGATTAGCTGGCCCATGGGGGTAGTAACCTACATGGGAAGGATCACCCGACATTTCAGCAATATGTCTGTATGACTTCAGTGTGACCAGAAGTGATGAAAGCATGTCAGAGATATCAGGACGATGATCTGGTCGGGGGGCAAAAACTCTATGGTAGAAGCTAATTCTACCATAAGTGTAGGTAGAAGCTAATGCTATCATAAGTGTTTTTGCACTAAAACCAGTGTCAGCTCAGAATCCCTAAAGCACCTATGTCACTTCCAGGTCACATTGGAAGTCATCCCTGAAATATGGTAAGCTTACCCCTCATTCCCCACCAGCTGCCCAGAGGGTCCTGGCAACCCTACTCTAGGTTCTGGATAATTAGTTTTCCCTTATATTAACACAAAGACCGGTATGCCTAAGAAAGATGTACTTCTAGATGTATTCCTTACAGATCTGGTCCTCCACAATTCATATAAGAAGCCCAGTTTCTATTTTAACCCAGGAGATAATTACTAAGCTTCCTTAATGAGCTACAGTAGAATATGAACCCAGTTCTCCCAGATCTGTTTATATTATCTTAGTAGTGTCAATGAACTATTGATACAAGAACATCCATTAAGGAGAAATTCAGTGCGTCATTCTCCAACTGGCTCAGTCATGGTGTGTTTGGGGTTTTCTTCCCTTTTCTTTTTGTTCCCTATAACATAACATACAAGTTTAATTAATTTGCTACCTTGCCTTTGTTTCAAGATCTTGACATGGATAAAGTCTGGTACTTCATCTGCAGTCACCACGCACTGCATTGCTACTATTACAGAATGCATTGCTTCACAGTGCATATAATGCAAAATATTCCACTAGACAAGTCCCTGCCCGAGCCTAAATAAAATATACAGTCTGCTCGCTGGGAGTCAAGAGCAAACACCATGTAATCACTTTCAGAGGTCCATTTCCTCACAGTGAGATTAGTGAATTACCTGATTTCCTTCCTGCACCTTTACGAAGTCATCTGAGGTCACAGGAATGAAAAATCCCAGTATGTCTTCTCCCCCTGCTCTCAATGCATAGACTGAAAACAGAAGCTTTCTTACGGAACGCGGAACTGAAAATAAGCAATAATAAAATTCAGTGTTATACAAGTAAAAACTTATATGCATGTTGTTCTTTTCTCTGCAATGGTATTGTGTAAAAAAATTCACAAAGAAAACATAAAATTCTTCACGAGGCCACAATCCAGTACACCAGGGCTGCTTCCAAAGTATTTTGGCACCAAACTAAAGTGACAACTACTAGGTGGGGCCTGGAGATTTCCCAGAATTACAAATGACCTCCAGCCTACAAGGATCATTTCCCCTGGCAAAAATTGCTGCTATACCTTGCTGAGGTCGCTCCCCAGACCCTACTTTCCCCAGGCTCCATCCCCAAATCTCCACAAATTTCCCAGCCTGGAGATTGCAACCCTACACCTGACATAGAAAAATCAAAGTTTTGAGAATGGTCTTTTGCAAAAAAAAAAAAATTGATATTGCAAAAAATAACAATAATAATTTAAAAATGACACTCAAAATTTGCCAGTTGGTTGGGCTTGGTTCTGCTGTGTTTAGTTGTGCTCATGTCCCTTAGACCTCAATGGGATTTAAGTGCACCAAACTCTGTGCTGGATTGTTGCCCTGCTAAGTTATAGCCTATTTGCTTAGGCGTAGTAGCATCTTCAAACAGAGAACTGTAAATGCAGATAGTTGGGAATAATGAGATGATACACTGCTCAATTCTGGAGAATAAAGCAAGGCAGCTATAAAACACGACAGGGAATTTAGATACATATTGACACAGAGCGCTATTAGAAACAAGCAGCATAACCTGATGAGTTGAATGAATAAGTAGATTTGGTATAATTATAATGCTGAAGAATAAAGGTTAGTTGAAAATGGCATTTATGAGCTGAAGTAATATGACATGGGTACGAAAGAGCACATAATGAGGTCACGGACTATGAATAACCACTTTGGGGTTAGCATAACATGCCCTGGTTAGATGTGTCGAAGTCTCAGTTGGGTGCTCTGATTTCTGCAGAAATAACACTAAAGAGGAAAGACATGGGCAGAATTCACAAGTGAGGAAACAGAAAAATATAGTTTGTTACTGAAGGCCAGGCTCAAGCAAAGGGCCCTTCTGTGGTAGAAACTGATCCTTCTCCTCTTTACCAGAGTAACTGCTATTGGACAGAGTGGGCAAATCCTAAGGCTGCATTTGGATTACCAAAACCTAGTCCCAAATCACTCCAATCAATGCCAACCTAACCTAGGCCCAGTTTTATGCAACATGTATTTTGGCAAAATAGTGACGTATGAGGTTTGAATCATAAATCCCCAAACAAATGCTCTGAGATGCGAAGTAATTCTGCTACAAAAACAGCTATGGACATTCCAGGTGGATGTGAAAAGCTATTAAATTTAGAACACTGTACAAACTCTGATGGTTTGAAGTTATGATGATTTGAAAACAATTTAATGAGTTCCTCAAAGGATTTGGCTGTTGGCTTTTCAGGTGCTACAAGCTTCCGCTCAAGCCTCCATAGTCTTTGCTTCACAAACACTCAGCACCATTGCCCACTTTTTATTTTCATGAGTCACATAATTGGCAATGAGGTACTGGGCCCAGTCTTCCACATCCAAATCAAATTCCTTAATGATCCTTATAGGAAGTCATTCTGTGCCAAAGCAGCTATACTGTTACTTATAGGGAGATTGCAGACGCCAGCTCAGGGTGGCATCAAGCGGCTCCGAAGAGAGTCGGCTGGAAAAGGAGTGGACTGGAAGCCTCCAGGCAGCATGTGGCCAGGGATGGGCTGTGTGCACTCTGGAGGAGCTTCTGGAGTGCTTGTGTGCCTCCCGGCCAGCAAACAATCAGGAAGTGCCTCAAAGCAGCCTCTGAGGTGGCTTTGATCCGGGCTGCGGTTGGGATGGGGATGGGAGGCAAATGTGTGCATGTGGATGCGCTTTTTTGGTCTGCTTGCCTCCTGTCCCTAGAGCAGCTTAAACCACCCATTTGTTAACACCCATAGGCTGTGATCACACATGCTAAATAATGCCGTTTCAATCCACTTTCAATGTACTTTCCAACTGGATTTTACTGTGTAAACTGACAAAACCCAGTTTGAAAGTGGATTTAAAGTGGTTTGTAACTGCATTATTTAGCATGTGTGATTGCAGCCATAGCTTATGAAGATACTGGCCAATCCCATCCTGATTGCCAGTGTGACGCAGAAGGTTTGAATCAGCCAAGCAGATTCAATCATCCACAGGACTGGATCTACACTTTTTTGAGAGGGGGAAAAATTAAAAAGTGACGCCCCCTTATGGGCCATTCTGTCTTATGGTCCCATAGAATACAATGGACTCCATACCCAATTTGGCACCCCCCTCTGTCAGCGCCTGGGGCAAACACCCCCCTCTGCCCCCCCCCCCCTAGATCTGGCCCTGATCAGCCAAGCAGATTATTGCTGGTGTAAATCATAAGTCCTCAGCCAGGCCTCCATCTTGGAACAGCCCCAAAACAGGAACAACCAACTTTCAGATATGCCCAGTCATATTCCCCAACAATGACTAACTAGGCCACAAAGTGGCAACAGCAACTGAACATATAGTGACTTTTCTCCATCTTGCCCGTACCAAGAAGGGGAAACACTTGAGTGGCAAGCACCACTTGTAACATGCTGAACTTCCACAACAGCAAGGGAGTGATTTTCCCAAGTCCCCACTCCACTGCAGTTTGCCCCCCATGCCATTTTGTTCATAAGACTGCCCAACCAACTTGGGGCACATGCAGAACTGTTAGGAAAAAGGGAAGGGGGGAAACCTTTTTGCACAAGTGCTTTCTATTTTCAAAGCCACAAGAACTAACTCATTGTGGCCATATGAAATTATTTGTCACCAGGGAACCCAAATTCCTGTTCCTACCATAACTAGTTCTTCATGCCATATAGTCATATATCTTTCTTGTTCACATTGAGTCAACTTCTTGTTCATAAGAAATGGTAATATCAAGCGGCCCAAAAGCATCTGTGTTCAACCACAGACATCTCCTTCTGAAAGGTACAGAGATGGTTAAAAGTTGTACTGCCTCACTAAATATTTGTAATAATCAATCCCTATTTAATTAACCACTGCTCTAACACATCTAAATTAAATCTTTATTGGAGACACTTAAAGTGCAGCCAGTATTTGCTATTAATTAGCCATGTTTTAAATATCTAGACGCTGAATGCAAATGTAAACAGCCTTCTTTGGCTAGTGATTTGGTTTGGCCTTTTTGTAACTGTTACAAAGAAGTTAGAACTAGCTTAATTATTTCTTTCTTTGCTCACCATCCAAGGCAATCTCAGCACTCTGCACTGAACAGAAGGCTCATTTCCTTTATCTGCATATGGAAAAATTAGACTCAACCACTCGGGCTCAATTCTGGCATAATTGTTCCCACTCTTATGTACTAAATGGCACTGCCCTTGGAATGAGAGTATGAATCCAAGGTGAACAGGCTTTGCAAACTTTAATGTTAGCAGCACCACAGAAGACACTACCATAGCAGAGAAGAGAGAACTGGGAAGGCAGTAACATACACATACCCCTGGCATCCTTAGGCAAAGTTATATCTGTACAGAGTTCAAAATGAATAAGCAAGAGGCAGCAGAGCAGTTTCCCCAGCTTTCAATTGTTCAAACAAGATTGGGAGGTCATTCCTCCATTTACGGAGGCAATGGTCATGCTGGTTGTTGGGTACCAAATGCCTATATTTTTATTCTATATATTTTGAAGCTTTTATAGATTGTAATTTAATTATTTTTGTAAGTATGTTTTTTACTTATAGATTATTTTATTTAAGTTGTGAGCCACCCTGAGCCATGTGATCCAGGAGAGGGGTGGGGGTATAAGTCAAAAAATAAATAAAATAAATTTTAAAAATGTAAAGACATCCTGTAAAACAGAGCTTTTGCCTGAAATGTTTATGAGTATTCTTAGAATTATGCATGGCCTTGCTCCCTAACCTTTGTGGTTGGTTCTGCCTCTTATGCTCACCACTCTGTGTCACAATTACAACAATGCAAGCTCAAAAAAAGTTCAGGGCCCCTGCTTCCTGGCATGTTATATTTTTTCTGTGCAGGGATTTTCAAGTTTGTGTAAGTCAGCATCTAGTTTGAAATAGAACCATCCAAACACAGGTTTATTGTTTCATGGCAGCATTGGATCTTTTCATGCAGGCCAGGCAGCAAAATGTGTAGGGATCGATTGGTAGCGTCTATAATGGAATGGACTTAACACTTTATTGTCATATGTTTTAGATCAACGATGATGACAATAATTTCAAATCTAGCTTTGGAGTTTACATGGAGATAGATCCAGGTGAGCATAGGGTTGCCAAGTCCAATTAAAGAAAAATCTGGGGACTTTGGGGGCGGAGCCAGGAGACTTTGGGGGTGGAGGCAGGAGACTTTGGGGGTGGAGCCAGGAACAAGGATGTGACAAGCTTAATTGAACTCCAAGGGAGTTCTGGCCATCACATATAAAGGGACAGCACGCCTTTTTAAATGCCTTCCTTCCATAGGAAATAACGAAGGATAGGGGCACCATCTTTGGGGGCTCATAGAATTGGACCCTCTGGTCCAATCGTTTTGAAACTTGGGAGGTATTTTGGGGAGAGGCACTAGATGCTATACTAAAACTCTGGTGCCTCTACCTAAAAAAATAGCCCCCCCCAGAGCCCTAGGGTTGCCAGATCATCCCGCCCACCCGGGAAAGTCCCGCCCCTGCCCCCAAATTCCCGCCTCACGGGTTGGCTAACCCGGGACCACTGAAATCCCGGGTTCGCCAAAATCCCGAGGAGGAGTTGGAGGAGGAGGAAGATCTGGAAGAGGAGTTGGAGTTGGAGGAGGACTGGAGGAAGATCTGGAGGCGGAGGAGGAGTTGGAGGAGGAGGAAGCCCTGGCGGGGCTCTTCGGCTGCAGCGCGTGCCGGGGCTTCCCGCTGGAGCCGGTGGTGGCGTCGTGCGGCCACGTGTTCTGCCGGCGCTGCCTGGTGCGCGGGAGGCGCTACTGCAGTGTGTGCCGCGCGCGGCTGGTGCGAAGGCCTCCTCCCGCCATGGCCGTGCAGCTGAGCCGCCTGGCCGAGCGCTGCTTCCCGCGCCACTCCCGCAGGGCACCCACCTGGCAGCGCTTCCGACGCCTCCTCGACCAGCGCCGCTTCCCCGAAGCCGCCGAGGCCGCCACCCGCGCCCTGTGAGACGGTAAGACCCCCCCCCCCGAGGCAGGCAGGCAGGGAGGGAGGGGGCCAAAAGCAGGGGGGGCGGCTGGCGGGAGGGGGCGGCCGGCCTTCCTTCCTCTCTCCTTCCTTCCTTCCTTCCTTCCCTCCTTTCTTCCTTCCCTCCTTTCTCCCGGCGGGAACTCAAATTCTGATACATTTATATAATAAGAATGGTTGAGGAATCCAATTAAAATACAGAGAGGGTGTGCGCTCTCTCTCTGCATGAATCACTGCTCTGGAATTGGCTTCTTTCTATTGGCCCCTGCTGATAGCATGGTTATTCTGCCACATCTTTGCACCCAGATACAATTGGATCCTTCAACCACTCCCAATGCAAAGGAGCAACAAGTGACCTGCCCTCTGAAAAGGCTGCCTGTTGTATCTCTGCATGAGTCACTGGTCTAGGCTTACCTTTTATTCAAGAAGACTACCCAGATCAAACTCAGGGAATGAGTTCCTCTGAAAACAGGTAATTTTATTCTAAAAGTAGAAGTACCTTTCTGATGTAAATATGAAATGTGCCACTACATAACGAAAGAAAGAAGTTGGTTTTGTATAACAATTTATTCTTGAACTCTGCTTCAGTCAAAAGAAGGTTGACACAGAACATGGTGGTGGCTGGCCTACAAAGCCAGTTTTTACGTCAGGATTAGGCTATCCTTTATATCTCAGCCAATGGCATTATGATGGTGGGGCTTAAATGCTTTGAAGTCCAGAGGCTTTGGCTTTAGACCTTAGCGACTTTAATCCACAAACCAGCAAGGTCTTATTTTACCCGCACAAGAGTAACTGATAGTGTGATTTAGGGGAAGCTGAATTGGTGCTGCTGCTTCTATGTGGTCAATTAAGTGTTGCTGCAGAGTAAGATCCTGTTTCGATTGATGTGGGCACAGGGACAGCGTAAGTCTCGTGAGTTTTTATGCCATCATGAGAATGTAGGTGACTGGGTCTAAATCCAGGTGTGAAGGTCTAGGATGGTGTGAAGGCCCAGGAGCTGCTTTTCCACCTGTATGTTTCATCCATCTTGAACCTCTGCATAAACAGGCAATACTAGGAGGACAGGCAAAGTTGGGGTTTATTGCTGTTTCCCAAGGTCTAGTTATCTATCTTCTCCACCTGTCTCTGTCAAGGCTTTGGTCCTGCTTCCAGGTCTGGGTTCCTTCCCAGTCCCAGTGCACCCTTACCACAGGCCTAGGCTTTCAAGTAAGCAGGCCTTCAGAGAGTAACCTGCTGCCCTCCAGGCCTTACCAGCTGTCTGTCTTTCTGCTGCTGTGCAACCTCTGTGGTATGAGTAGCCCTTGTGGAAGAGAAGGCTTTTGAACCTGAGATCCCCTCTCCCTGCTGGTGGCCAGGTGGCAAATGGCAGAGGCAAGAAAACAGCAGATGGCCACCGAGTCTTGAGATGCTCAGCTGAAGGGGAGAGAGTTGGGGGGAGAGAAACCGTCCTGGGCCTAGGTGCAAGAAGCGTGGCAGGAGGCTAAAGAGACACAAGAATGTAGCGTGGAAGAACAACCAGCAAGCAAGTTGTACAAGCATGCAGGACTCTGAGGGTTAAAATGCACAGAGAATCTTTTTTCCCACTTCTCCCTGGGGGATAGCAGAGGTTGAGTTTGAGTTACGTGGTAAGCAGATCCTAGTCAGAGGGAAAGCTGGGATTCAGGGGCACAGCAAAGCCTGCGGATGGAGAAAGCGGACTGACGGGAGCAAAAACTGCCCAGGCTGAGCACCCCAAGAGCCCCAGGCCACTGGGAATAGTCAGGGACAGTGTGCCAAGGGCAAGTGGAGTGCCAAGCTAGAGTTTAGGTAATATCCAGGGGAACTGCAGAGGAAAAAACAGAAAGCTGGAGCAATGGGAAAAGAAGTCAGAGCCTATATATGATTATTGCATTTGTATTTTTTAATGTTTGTGTATGCGTGTGTGTGTGTGTGCACCTGGAAGTCATGGTGACCTCTGGTGACTGTCGCCTACTGGGGGTTTCGAAGATATTCAGAGAGGTGGCTGAATAAAGCCTGTCCCTCCCTTCCTTCCTTCCTTCCTTCCTTCCTTCCTTCCTTCCTTCCTTCCTTCCTTCCTTCCTTCCTTCCTTCCTTCCTTCCCTCCCTCCTTCCTTCTTCCCTCCCTCCTTCTCTCCCTCCTTCCTTCCTTCCCTCCCTCCCTTCCCTAGAAAGAAATATTTAGACCATGTCAGGTTTGTTCTTTAGCGGTTAGGGTATTTTATGTTTATTTTATGGATTGGTTTATTGTGAATTTATTACCAGACAGCCAGACTTCAAATCATAAAGCCTGATGCCGACGTTTTCATTTGTTTCTTTAAGCTACAAGCTCAGTTATTTTGTGGAGGTTGACCCCCAGAATTTAACCCCTTATGGAAGTTTCTTTCTTGCTTCTTCTATTCAGATGTCAGAGTTTTCTGCCAATGCGGGGTGGTTGTCAGTTCATAGAAGAGTCTGTCTTGTCAGTTCAGGACCTAGTCTCTAGACTGGGATATCTGTAGGTTTGACCACCTTGAGAATTCTGCAGAGCTTACATTCTCACATTAAATTCTGCAGAGCTTACATTCTCACAATGTAAGAAGTTTCTTCTAAAACCAATCATACTGGCCACATTTCAATCCCTCCCTCCGATTCTAATTGGCTTGAAAATTTAAATATTCCAGTACTTGAAACCATAATGCCTCAAAGATATTAGGGTATCTATAGTAGCTATAGATTTTATTTTATCATGAAGTTTAGCCATTATTTATATTTTCGAAATATATTTGTGCCAAATACTAATAGTAAGATTTTTTCCCCTGTATTTTTCAATTAGTTGCTATAAGGTAGGTTGGCTGTCACTGCCTATGAATTGGCTGCCCAAGAACTACAATGGAACGAAATCACCACGCCTGGCGAGGACTTAATTATGATTCTTCTGCCCTCTTCATCTAGGCCCTTACAGCAGACCATGGCTTCAGCATCAGGCGCTGGAGGTGGCAAAGGTCACCAGCCCCGGGAACCACCAAAAAAGAAGCCCAAACGTTTGGTTGTGTTCAATCCTGAATGGAAAAACACCTACCCCTGGCTAAAAGAGACAAAGGACAAGAACAAAGCATTCTGCACGACATTTTCTAAGGAGATAGGAATTGGTCACGGTGGAGTGAATGATGTGAAAGCTCATAAGGACACTGACTCTCACAGGAGTGCGGCAAGCCAAGCTGGAACTTCAAAATCCATCCCAACTTTTTTTGTCTACCAAAAAGACACCGCTGCTCAGGCCAGAATTGCGGCTGCTGAACTAACCTGGGCATACCACACGAACAGCCATGCGTTATCATACCGGTCTCTTGATTGCGGTGTCAAATTGTGCAGAGTCACATTTCCCGATTCAGAGATTGTGACCAAGATGACCTGTGGGAAAACAAAGGGTGCAGCTTTGATAAGCGATGTCTTGGCACCTTACTCTGTAGAGCTGATTCTGTCAGATCTTGACACAGCACATTGTTTCTACAGCATTTCCAGCGACGCATCAAATCATGGCAACAGGAAAATGTTCCCCCTATGCCTTAAATACTTCACTTTGAAGGACGGCATTTCAAATCGTCTTCTTGATTTCTATGAAGATGCCAATGAAACGGCTGAGAATGTCACACAAAGGATTTTGGATGTCTTGACAAAATACCAGTTGGACTTAGCTCGTCTGTCTGCATACTCAGCAGACAGCGCGAATGTAAACTTTGGAAAATACCATTCTGTGTACACACTTCTGAGTAGAGGCCATGAAGACATCGTGCCCGCCAGGTGCCCTGCACACATTGTGCACAATGCTGCCAAAAAAGGATGTGATATGCTCACCTGCGACATCGAGTCTCTCATACTGAAGGCTTTTGGTCATTTTTCTGTTTCTGCCAAACGTTCAGAGGAACTTAAGGAGATGTTTGAGTTTTTGGAGATGCAGGGTGATCACCTGCTTCGACATGTACCCACAAGATGGCTATCTTTCTTGCCTGCCATAAACAAGATGTTGAAGTGTTGGCCAGCCGTTAAAGAGTATTTTCAAAAGCTGGGAGAGGACGACTGTCCTTCTCTGATATGGCGCCACATTGACGATGAGGCTGGAGAAAAGGACTACAGTACATCACAAACTTACATGATGTTTCTCCCGACCACTCTGACGCCTATTGAGGAGACTGTACTGATTCTGGAGCGGGATGCACTGACAGAACCTGAATTGTTTGAGCCCATGCTCAGGTTGCTAAGCAGCCTTAAGCAACGCAAAGCTGACTCCTTTTTTTGAACGGATACAGATAAGGCGCTGCGCAAAATGCCACCTTTAAAGGCAAGGAAAGTGAAGCAGGACTTCCTCAAGTTCTTCGAAAAAAACATCGCATATCTGGAAGCAAAGTTTGATTTCTCTGAGAAAAATCACCTGTGTGCTTTGACACCATTTTCTCTTTTAAAAAGTGTGACTTATGACCACCTGCGGTGTGCTGCTGAGCATCTAAAAATTGAGAAAATAATAAATCTGGATAATCTATACAGTGAATACACCGATGCCAAGAGCCTGCTGGATGAGCAAGTGGCCTGTGTTGACCCAAAAATCACTGTGGATAAAAAGTGGGTGGCCATATTCTCTGAGATGGGAACTCGGTCTCACAAGTGCGAAAACCTCTTACTTCTTGTAAGCAAGATCCTGAGTATCCCATGCTCCGACGCTTTTGTGGAGAGGGTATTCAGCCTCATGTCAGCTCACTGGACGGAGACCAGGAATCGGTGTAACGTAGACCTGGTGAAAGCAGAGCTGCAAGTCAAAGTGAATTTTGATATGGACTGTGAACAATTTTATCGCTATATTAAGGAAAAGAAAGATATCCTCAAGGCTGCAGGGAAATCAGAGAAGTATAAATTCAGTAAAAAAAAGAAAAAGACTGAAAACTGTGTCGCTCCTTCCAGACCACAGCCCTTTCTCCAGCGTGGGAGGCGGGATGGCCCACACTTGCCGCAGGACGCAAGTCCCACCCTAGAATCCATGTTCTTTGTCCAGGGAGAAGTCGAGGTCCAGGAAGCTGCACTGTGTGGAGTCGGGATGACCCACACCTGCGGGCCCGTTTTCATTTGCTGTACAGAGGGTGAGTATAACCAACGAGCCTGGAAGAGTTGCCAAGATGCAAAGTAATTTTAAACTGCTGACAGTGTGTTTCTTTTTTTTCCAGATAAGCTCCATTCAGGAAACTAGCAACCACAGACAACAGTAGATCGCTTCCATCACACAACAGAAGGTAAGGAACAAATTGGCTGTGACTTGACAGCTCGTTCCACCTCTTTAATAATATGAAGAGAACTTGGTTTCCTTTCTTTTTTGCAGTTTTTAGTATTTTAGTGGCACCTGAACACCTTTTTCTTTTTTGTGTGCTGCTTGGGGAGGACCTGCTTTTCTAGACCTGTATCTGCCTGGCTTCAGGCTGGGCTACGGGACACAGACTGGCAGTGGTGGTTTTAGCTGCTGATCTCAGTTTGATTGTAGATAAGGGTTGCTTTGTTGCTTTTACTGGGTTGATCAAGACCCTTTGATACTGTGGACAGTCTTGTTGAAATGTTTGTCAGCACAAGCAGGTATCAAGGATAGTGAATTGTTTTCCTGTGAATCTGACTCAAGAGGGGTTGCTGTTGGAGCCTTTTTTTCTTCAGCAGGGAACATCTTGAAGTTTCTCTTCTTTTTTCAAGTTGTATATTTTGGGGGTGGTAATGTCACCAGAAGTCTTTGTTTCCAGCAGTGGCAATTTGGGGAAGTGATGTCACTTCATGTTTCCGGCGGTGATATTTGGGGGAAATGACATCACAGGAAGTGCTGTCAAAGGAAGTAATGTCACTTCCTGTTTCCGGCAGTGGCATTTGAGGGAAATGACGTCACCGGAAGTGATGTCACTTCCTGCTTTCGGCAGGTGGCATGGGGGCGATGTCACCGGAAGTGACGTCACTTCCTGTTTCCGGCGGTGGCATGATGTCACCGGAAGTGATGTCACACACACATTCATTCCCCCCTCAAGGTGTCCCTGGCTGGCCTGCAGATATTATGGCCACCCTACAGAGCCCCCAATACCCACGAATCAATTCCCTATTATTCCCTATGGGAATCGTTCTCCATAGGGAATAATAGAGTGCCTAGTAGACATTTCCCTCCCCACCACGCTTTCTAAAGGGGGGGAGGGCCTCCATACCAGGGAATTCCCCCCTCCCTGCCCCCTCCCTCTCTCACACACACACACAAACACTTACCGTACTTGGTCTTCTTCCAGCAGAATGTGCTTGCTGGGAAAACGAAAGCAAGGGTCCACAGGAAAAGAAAGGGAGGGGCCGTTCTCCATGGAAACTGTTACTTTCCCATGAAGCCCTTCCTGTTTCCTGTGCAGCCTTAAAGGGACACATTTTAAAATGGATCAGAAGCTCTACAACATGATGCCTAAAGGTATGTTCTCTCTCCCCCCCACCCCCAGAATTTTTGAGACGGGGGGAGGAGGATGCAATTTTGGGGGTCCCCCGCCAGGGCGGGGGGGTTGGGAAGCCTAGGTGAGCAGCTGTGTTACTCTGAAGCAGTAGAACAAAATGAGAGTCCAGTGGCACCTTTAAGACTAACAAAGTTTTATTCAAGGCAAGAGCTTTTGTGCGTGTGCACACTTACTCAGAGACATCAGAATGGAGGTTAACAGATAATATATGTATAGGTAGATGCCTCTGCATAGGTGAAAAGCAAATTAGCATACAACTTAATGAGGATGTTTTGACATATGCAAAGGTCAAACAGCTAAATTCATAGGATCACTATTTGTTTGGATTTATTTGGGGGAACAGCAAAGCAATAAATATCTCTAAATAGGAGATGGATGTGTAAAAGTGTCCTTCTTAGTTGTTAGCTCCATTGGACTCCTCTCAAGTATGGAGTTAATTAACAGCATCCTTTTCTTAGGGGGATCATGAAATATATTCCAATATATTCAATGCCAGCCGTAGGGCGCATGGTGCCCCAGGCAGGCTCCCTGCCTGCCACTGTCCCCCACCGCTCCCCCTGCCGCCAACTCCACCTCCCACTCTTCCTCCACAGTGCCGCACTCTGTCACGCCCTCCCCCCAATCAATCAGAGGGCCGCACCACAATGAGGATCAACCCTACCTACTTCAAGGCAGCTGGTATCTGAGCATACTTTGAAGAGAGCACTGGATAGGCTTCTCCAACCTCCTTTCTGGAAGTGAGGGGGGAGCAAAGCCTCCTCCAGCTCTCTTTTCAAAGAACACTCAGATGCCAGATGCCTCAAAGGCAGCAGGGACGATCCTCATTGTGGTGTGCTCCTCTGATTGCACGGGGGGCGGGCGAAGCATGGCATGGTGTGGTGGAAGGGAAGGGAAGGGAAGGGAAGAGGCTGGTTGTGGCAGCGGCAGGAGGAGACACAAATTTAGGCGTTTGTCTTGAGCACTGGGAGGAGGGAGCCCAATTTGGTGCAACCCCTCCCAGCGCCCTAGTCAGCCACCTGAATATACTGCATTGCATTGCAATCACTATTCCAATATACAATTCCAAAAAAGCAATACACTAAAATGCAGAGAATGTATAGTGGGAAATTATACGTACTGTACGTATGTTGGGAAATTATACATGGGATATACTTACAGAGAGCAGGGTTAAATTAAAATAGTCCATCAGTTATTAGCATGTACAAATACTACAAAAATAAAATGTCAGTTATAGATATCTGTACCACATCAGGCTGTATATTATCTATGTAAAAATAACCTGACACAAATAGAAAACTATAATAAGAAAAGCCTACATGTTTTGCTGAAGGACTGGAGGGATTTAGTTTAAGGTTTCCAGGGGTTAACATGGAATAACATTCAGGAATGGTGTATCCTCCAGCAGTCTAAAACGTAGGGTTGTTGCTGGAAAATACCTGGAGATGAGGGGGGGAGGGAGGAGCCTATCGATGGTGAGGTCTGAGGAGGAATGAGTCCGCACTGGATGCCAATAAAGGTATTTGGATTGGATTGAACTGAATTGGAGTCCTCACTGCAGTATAATGCAATAGAGTCCATCTTCCCAAGCAGACATTTTCTCCAGGGGAGCTAATATTTGTCCTCTGGAGATAAACTGTAATTCTGGGAGATCTCCAAGTTCCACCTGGAGGCTGGCAACTCTATTTGAAGTGGCACAGTCTCCATAACTTCAGGATTCTATTAATGACCCTACAACATGTGCAATCAAGCTTAGCCAACAGGTAGAAAACAGAGTTCTTTTTTTCCAAAACTTAAGAGGCCAAAGTTACACCTGACATTAGTTTCCATTACTTAACCTGCCTTCTCTGTAACTATATTACAAATAAGCAATGATACCTAGGTGTAAAAATTTAAAACCATTGTCCTCTGTGAGAAAAAACATTGGAGCTACAACTATAATTTAAGTTGATCTTCCTCTAACCTTTCCTGTTGCTTCCACTGAACCTAAGCTTATTATTTCTGGTGAGATGTGATATAAATAGAATTGTCTATAAACTATAAGATGGTCTTGTGAAGTTTCATACAAAGTTTCCAACTCAAAGGCTTTTCTGTAATGAGTGTGGAAGGGAGATAATGGTATCAGCTGGTATATCATGACCCTAGAACTTTCAAGGAAGATATCAGATACCAAGTTAACTAAACAAATAGAAAGAAGTGTCCAGGTTTCATGAAACATTGTTGACAGCAGAGCCTTTTTTGAGCAGGAATGAGCAGGAATGCAGTTCCGGCTGGCTTGGTGCCAGGGGTGTGGCCTAATATGCAAATGAGCTTTTTGCTGGGCTTTTGCTACAAAAAAGGCCCTATGCCAAGCAACAGTGATGTCAGGGTGTGTGGCCTAATATGCAAATGAGTTCCTGCTGGGCTTTTTCTGCAAAAAAAGCCCTGTTTGACAGCAATGGTCAAAGACAATAATTATTTATTATTACAGTTAATTCCATTAACAAACGAGTGCCCAGCTTCTGACATTGTTGCTCAGGATCCCAACATGCAATACAAAATGAATGACAAGATATCACAAGAAAAAACAGACAAATTAAAAAGGGGATTTAACTGGAAGGAATGATAGAACTGAGGGAACTTACCTAAGCAGTATTCTAATGAGAGTTGAATCAGCATAACCCTGTATGCCTGGTATAACAGAGAATGGTTTTGACTGGGACTGCAACACAATAAGACAGAGCCATCTGTCGCACCAAGCATAGCATGCTGCTATACTACCCATTCTTTTGCATTTGTCTTGATGGGTCATAAGTTGTGCAAATCTTAGTATTTAGTAATGGAAAGCACAGCTTCTTAATGCTGTACTACATTTATTAAAAGAGTAAATACAAAGGGAGTAATGTTTCCTATGACTCTTCTCATGCCATCTGTCTTGCAGCTTGCCTTTGCACCATCAGTAAAGCATTGCTTTTTTTTCCCCCTGGCTGCCAATATCAATCATAGATCAGCTTTGATTTTTATGGTGCCCCAGAGATTCTCTCTGTTGTTAGAGAATCTCTTGTTGCTGTTTATTATAATAGTCATAAAATAATCCTTGATGGTTGTTAGGCACAAGTAACTGAAACTGACTCTTTTATAGCTCTCAATGAAATCTCAATATTTAGGTAGTAAAACAGAAGTTGGTGGCTCTTGACAGAATATTTCAAGGTCTGATTTTTCTCTCAATTGCCATCAAAGTGTGATTGCAATCACATTAATATTTGTGACCCTGTGTGTGACATACTCACCTGATCAGAACAATGCATAACCTTGGTTACATAATGTAATATTACTTAAAGGTTTCATCTGTTGCATTACATTTACTCTGCAATTATTAAACCAGACTACAGACTACCACAACCATTAACATTGGTATCGTATACAAATCAATGTTAATTACTGGAGACCCATATAAAGACAGCATAATGCCTGATGCTTTTCCTTCCCCTGAGCATTTTCTCTCTGTGTTGCATTATTAAAGTGGCCTCCAAGCACTAAGAAAGCACTTCTATGCCTGTTTTAAGATCCGCTTGATACTACATTTGCTAATTCATTGACATGTATACAAATATTAAATTGTTCCATGAAGTACTGAAGCAAAATTGCTAGCAGAGAATCAGCCACTAGACAAAATCAAAAGCTATTTGAGCCACTTATATTACAACCAGGCAGGCACTAAGCTGAATTCCTGTACTGCTACATCTAATGAACACTGTAGTTTACCACTATGACCTTTCAATAGATGTGACCACACAGCTCAGATATTGTTACGTTTAAAATTTGTGTTATAGGCAAGAACCACAGGTTCTGCATGAAAAACCAGGTTTTCATAGATGTCCCTTATGAAAAGCTATCTCCCACACAACAGTTAAGCTGCTCTTTACTACCTTCCATGAAATTAAAAATGGTTTAGGAACTTAGCCAAAGACCTTCTGCAAGAGAACCATATGCATGTTAGCAGCATCCTTTTAAATGGACATGTGTGTATTATTCACATTGTTGTTTTTTAATTGGCAGGGGGAGAAGCACTTTATGATCGGAGGTGCAGCTTTTACAAAAATGTCCAAACACTAATTTATCTCTGATTCAAAAAGAGCACCTAGGAATTAAAATAGCTGTCCATGCACAAAATTCAACCACTCAGATTTTACAGTTTGCTCTCTCACCTGCAACAGGATGAACTAAAAACTTTACATTTTTCCAATGTCAGATAGCAAATTTGCAGGTCAGGCACCTCTCAGTTTCTCTGCATTTGAAGCAAATTCCAATCCTTGCACATTGGAGTCTCTTTAAAGAAAAGTTCTGCTGAATAAAAAGCAGGGGGGGGGAATTCTTTCATTTCTCTTGAAGCTAGCAAAGGAATAAGCCAGCTGTCTTTGCTATGGGGATTAGGGCACTTTTATTGTACAAATTGATCACTCTTGGAAACAGAAACTGTAATAGCCTTTGTATTCTTAGAAATGCTGCACATTCCTGAGAAGATGATTTGTATCAAAAAGTAATCCTAAGTAAACTGTGAATGGACTATTTTATGGAAATTAACTAGGCTTAGCATTTTGATATACTTTTTCTGTGCAACTGCTCCCTTTCATGCAACTGCTCTCTTTATACTATAGTCTCATGTATGACAAGTGATACCACCGGTATAACAAAAATGAATGCTGAAAATAATGATTTTCAAGAGTTATGTCATGCAACAGAGCCACAGTTTCTGCCTATATACAAAACAAACCAATGAAGTCAAAGTGCATAAAGCCTATAGTTGAAAAACAATATTTATATGAATGTATAGATTAAGGAAACTGGGAATTTAAATGTTTCTCTTACTTGAAGTGGGCAATTATTTTGTGTAGGTTGATATATGACAAAACTAGCCACAGTGGAACTCACTTTTATATTTTTATAGATCGGGTTTCAAGTTGGCATTTGATGGACTAGGCTGCTATTGGGACTGCCTCGGTGGGAACATGTGCAGTCTGGGCTGCGGGAGTTGCACTGTCTGCCAATTGTTTACCGGGTTCATTACAAGGTGCTGGTTATTACCTTTAAAGCCCTATATGGTCGAGGACCTGTCTACCTTAGGGACCGCCTCTCTCCATATGTTCCCCAGAGAGCACTGCGATCAAGCTCAAAAAATCTTTTGGAAATCCCTGGGCCAAAAGAAACCAAATTAAAAACTACCAGAGAACAGGCGTTCTCCACAAAGGCCCCCCAATGGTGGAATCAACTGCCGGAAGAGGTGTGGGCCCTACGGGATCTTAACTAGTTCCGTAGGGCCTGCAAAACTGCCCTCTTCCAATTAGCTTTTTAAGACGGAACTCCTGATAATATCAACAACACCGAGCCATCTTGCACATATTCTGATTGTACTATAATGTTATACTGTTTTATGGTTTTACTGTTTAAATTATTAATTATGTATTCTGTTTTATTTGTATCATGGTTTTACCTTGTCTTGTTAGCCGCCCTGAGCCTGCCCAGGTGGGGAGGCCAGGGTATAAATAAAAGTTTTTATTATTATTATTATTATTATTATTATTACTACTAATAATAATAATAATATAATAAATTTTATTTGTATCCCGCCCTCCCCACCTAGGCAGGCTCAGGGCAGCTAACAGCATTTCATAAAACATACAATAATAGATATAAACTTTAAATTTAACAATATAAAACTTTAAAATTTAACATCATTAAATCCCTTGGAAATTGCTCATAAATCACAACACTTCCTTTAAAAGTAACATGCAAAGACTTAAAGGAAAAGCTAAAAAAACCCTCTCCTCCTGAAGTACAAACCAAGCAAATGAGCATTAAATGATCATCACTGGTGATATATGCAGACATGTGCAAAGGTACATCAGAAAAAATTCTGCTGTGATCCATGGAATACAGGTGGACTGAGTATCAACATTCTAGACTTGGACATCAATTGAGAAAATATCATTTCCAATCTCTGCCTAGTCCTGCAACTACTATGCTTCTCCTGACCTCCATTAAATTTAGACTACCTAGTCTCTACTTACTGATTCACCCTCTTCCCATGCCAGGAATTTCTTATGCAAATTCTATATTCTTCCCCAGAGAGTACTGAGATCGGGAACCCAAAATCTTCTTGTTATCCCTGGGCCAAAAGAAGCCCGCTTAAAATCTACTAAGGACAGGGCCTTCTCTGTTATGGCCCCTTCATGGTGGAACCAGCTGACGGAGGAGGTGAGGGCCCTGCGGGACCTTACTCAGTTCCGCAGGGCCTGTAAGACAACCCTCTTCCGGCTGGCGTACACCTAACTGGCATAGGAAACTAAGGTCGTTTTTGCACTTAGCGTTTGCTCCCCTTATTCCATGGCGCAATTATGTCCGGCTCATTTTCTTCGTTTTCGCACATGGACTCATTTGCGGAGTCGCTTTCCAGAAGCCCCGGCTCAAATCGTTTTCCCACTGGCATCGACTTGAGTTTGATGCCCTGTCAATCTTTTTTTTTTTAAGCGCAAGTCTGGTTGCGTAAGGACGTAATAACGTAACATCAAGCAGTCACAGCTGTTCCTTCCCCTTCTTTTCGTGGACAAAGCGCATCACGTGTGCTGCTGCTGCTTATGGATTGGCTGCAGCTGTAGTATCCTCCACAGCCCTTTACGTATTAACAGAAGCATTCACAGTGGAGAATCCTAGCACTAGATTCCCCCCCCCCCAAATTCTGAAGTTGCGAAATATCGCAATAACGAAGAGAGAGAAATTGAGGGGTTTGTGTGTGTGTGTGGCAGCTTCTTCCTTTCCCAGCCTCGCTCCCTCCCGGGTGGCGAAGCTGGGATTTCCTCCGCGCTCTTCCCCCTCCCCGGCTGGCGCTTGCAACGGGGACCTGACTGATTCCTGCTGCCAGAGCTCCCCCCCTGCCCCATTCTCTCCTTCCCCTTCTGTGGCGCGTGTGAAGAGCGAGCTCGCGTCTATTCTCTAACCGAGCGGAATGTAGCCAGGGAGAAGAATGCAGGACTCCAACTTCCCATTTTATACATGGCGATTTTGTGCAGGTCCAGAAATCCTGGTAGCACAGCTGAGGGAGGCATTGCCTTTTTAAAACACACACACATGAACGCTTTGGCCCGCGCCGGCACTAGATTCCCCCCCCCCAACAATGTATAATGTAGTTGCGAGATAACGCAACAGCGAAATAACGCAACTAAAGTCAATAATAATAAAAAAAAATTCTAACGAAACCAATTGAAGTGGCAATTGAGGCTATTCCAGGAGGGTTTTTTTTTCTATTTGTTAATTTCGAAATATCGCTATTACGCAAGAAATATGAAGTTTAAAAAAAAATGGCCATGCGGGCACTTTTGGGAAGCGCCACGAACGGCTGATGATTGGCCAAGGGGGTGGATGGGGTGGGAGGACGGAAAGGGAGAGGGTGACGCCCACAAAGCAGTCGATCCGGCGTGGATGGATTTCCCACAGCAAACTCCGAGGAGTGGATCCGGTGTGGATCCGGAGGTTTTCAAAAACTCCGGAAGCATGTTGAAAAACATACTCCGGCGTGAAACCCCTGAAGCGCTGGAGCAAACCGCAGCGCCGGAGCAACAGGTGCGAAAACCAGGAAAAGATCCGGAGGTAAATGGGGTGCTACGCCGGAGTAAACGCTAGTGCGAAAACGCTCTAAGTGTAGTTCTATCAGATTCTTGTTATGCATACTGCCGCAATGCTTAAATGTTTAAAATGTTTAAATGTCTTAAATACCTAATTTAAAAATTTTATGTTTGATTTATCTGTTGTAAGCCGCTCTGAGCCACCTTGGTGGGAAGGGCAGGATATAAATGAATGAATGAATGAATGAATGAATGAATGAATGAATGAATGAATGAATGAATGAATGAATGAATGAATAAGGGAAATTCATCACTACAAGATACTTGAGAGATAAGAGTCACATAGTAATATACTCACGGCTTTTTTTCTGGAAAAAGAGGAACCAGAACTCTCAAGAGGGAAATGAAAAAGAAACACACAGGCGTCCCTCACCGACTTTTAAACATTTTTTGAGAATTTTGTTTCTACAAAAAGGTTCTGGAACTCTGTTCCACCATGTTCACTCAGGGGGGGGGGGAAGGCCTTGTATATACTGCCTTATCCTGCACTGTGGCTATCCACCATCTACTGCAAAACTTGGGTTGAGTCACAAGGTGATTACTCCATGAGGAGTAGTGACAGCTGTGTGATGGTGCTGAGCCTTGTGGTGGTGTAGTCCCATTACCAGGAGTTGAATTCTAGTAGGAGCTCCTTTGCATATTAGGCCACACATCCCTGATGTAGTCAATCAGGATTGGCTACATCAGGGGTGTGTGACCTAATATGCAAAGGAGCTTCTGCTAGAATTCCACCCCTGCTCATTACCATCGTCACCCTAAGCAAACCTGACTACAAACCTGGCTACCCTCCTAGAGCTGGTCATCTCAGACCACAATTTCCTCATCAGATATTCTTGGGTCCCAGACTCTACTTTAACTAGCTATTCAGAGCCTCATTCAGGATCCATTGAGACATCTAAAACTTCCCTGTCCCCACCCCCCAAGCATTTGCACACTATAGCTGTGCCTGAAACCTTCAATTTTCATAAACTTTTCCATTGGTTGCCTTACTACTTTGCTACACTATTATTCTTCCTCTCTCATGTCTCTATTTCCACTGCCAGTGGATCAGCAGCAAGGAGTTTCTTTCCATACCTCCCTTGCCCACTGGCATGGGTAAGAAAAGAGATAAGGCTTGCTTTGCCTTCCTTCCCTTTTGGTCATAGCATATCTCACTGTGAAGCTTATGGATCGAAACCTCTGTGGACTGTAAGATGCCAGAACTTATTAGACAACAAGAAGAACCTTCAGAAAATATAACATTCCAGGAGTGCAACAACCATAAGGAGAAGAAAGGTCAGCATGAAGATATTCAAGGCAGCTGAACTGATTCCTCCCAAGCATGAGCACTGTGAGGCTGCTCCAGGATAATGTGACCAACTGCTTGTTGGGGGGGGCTTACTCTACAAGTGGCTGAAATGTTTGTCATCCAGCTTGTTCAGAGTACCAAATCTCAGTAATTTAGTCTGTATATGGATAATTTTCCACTAAATGAGGCTTCCAAATAGGAGGCAAATATATTTTATTAAACAAATGCATCTCTTGTCTATCTGCATAATAAATATTAAAATAAGGAGTGTAACTGTTGGGGCAGGAAATGTTTATGTAAGAATGGTGCAGATGTGGTAAAGCACGGATAATTATCTAATCAATCATTCTTAACCTTTTGTCTCAGATGTTACATAACACTTACATTAAAGCTTAGTTTAATTTTTCAAGGTCTAAGCAGTGCTGTAATCATTGTAATAATGTACAGGTTCATTGGGGCCTTCGTTTTAAATGTACCATTTTCAATTTACACAGAAATCTATAAGCCATCTGTTGCTGAAACTGGCCATTATCAATTTTTCAGTTTGTTACTAAGTTCTGCAGATGTCAACCAGTTGGAACCATCTGTTTTTTTGTGAAAGAGAAAAGAGAGTAACAATTCAAACATGAAAGGGATAAAATTGGCATTATTATTTAAGTATGCTTGGGCTATGCTGTGAACCCAAAACCCTTTACAATAGAGCAGTCTGACTAACCAGAAGAAATATAATTGCAATAACGTGGGAACATCAATTGTAAATTATGTATGCTAATACAGGGGACATTTTATATGGAACTTTTCTAAGATGTTAACATGATCCAACCAACAGTTCAATTGAAAGAGGCTTGGTTAGTTTTGTACTTTTGCTGAATGTGGTCCCCATTTTAGTGCTCCTTTGCTTTTGAAGTTATAACCTGAGGAGAAAATCATAAGGTTGCCAACAGACCTGGAAAAGAAAGTTCCGTCCCTTTAACACAGGTTTAATATGTGGAAATGGGCAGTTGAAGCTTTTAAGGACATGAAGGTAAACAACATCACCTGCTAAATAACATCTCATTAAGCTTCTATTAAAGGGTAAGGGCATTTTTTTCTACAGGCAGTTGGCAAGCCAACTGTCCAAAATCCTTGAAGAAAGAGTGGGATAAATTG
Source organism: Heteronotia binoei (assembly GCF_032191835.1). Taxonomy (NCBI): domain Eukaryota; kingdom Metazoa; phylum Chordata; class Lepidosauria; order Squamata; family Gekkonidae; genus Heteronotia; species Heteronotia binoei. The sequence goes on along the minus strand of NC_083227.1, from coordinate 130,523,627 downwards.
TAGGTATGGAATTCTTTCCCCCATACCTTTAAGACACATTCCTGCAATGTGACTGATCTCTCTCACTACACTTCCACATCCAGAGGTCTCCTATACATTGGTGCAATATTAAACACCACTTTTGGGGAATCATTGCCTTATAAGTGTAACATGCTGAAAGGCTAATATTTCAGTTTGCCATCAGGTAGTTCAATTTTATGGGAACATAAATGAAATAATGCATTTATTTGATGGATTTCACTGTGGATGTCACCCTAAAGAATAGGTTCTAAGGTAATAAGAGCCTATATAGGTAACATATTTAAAATAATAAAGCAGAATGGAGCCTATTATAACAGAAGACTCATTCTTTTTTTGGGGTCTCTGTCATGCCATTATTTATTATTGTGCTAGTTCACGTATGGCTTCTCAAATGCATGAGAATAAAAGCTCTGTGCCCAAAGCATTGATGAGAATGAAAAATGGATGCAAGAAGTTTCACTAAAAATGGAACAGAGAAGTGAGGCAAAAATCCTATTTCCATTCAGATACAGTGTTCAGATCAAAACAGACTAAGCATTCCTCCATGACAACAGCAACAACATTTATAACTGATATGTTTTTGGATATACTTTCAGGCAAATTGGACACACTTGTTAATAAGATTAGAGCTCTGGAATAACATAGCAACTACAAAGCCAATTTACAGTGTAGACATAAACAGATGACTGGGGAAGGCAAAGGCAAACCACCCTGTAAAAAAGTCTGCCGTGAAAACATTGTGAAAGCAATGTCACCCCAAGTCGGAAACGACTAGTGCTTGCACAGGGGACCTTTCCTTTCCCAATTGCAGCCTTGAAAGTCTACTAAAATCAATGGCATTAGGAAGGTGAAATTCTGACTAGGACTGCACTGTTAATCAACTAACAGTGAAAGAGGCCTTTTGATTTTCCTGTATGTTCTTTCATTTTGGTCTCTGTTTTGCTGAAGAGACAAAGCTTTTTGCACAAGTCATTCTATTTTGCCTAGAAACAAATTCAAGCCTTGTAGCATCTTGAGATAAAAAGAATTTTTAAAACAGATTTCTTATGTTCTGACAAAACTGCTAGTCTTAGGGCAGCACTCCTTGGCAGGCAATCTCCTGCCCCCATGCACCAGACTTCTGTGAACAAAAGGAGCAGTGAAGTACCAACATGGAACAACACTGTGATGTTACTTCTGGTTGCATACCAGAAAGTGATGCCATGAAGTTGCCCAACACTCAAGGAATTCCCCAAAACTCCACTTTCCCTCCCCCCCATAGAAATCTGGGGAATTTCTAGAGTGTCATGAGACTTCACTTTTGGCTTCACATCTGGAAGTGATGGTCATGACATCATGCAATGGTGGTTTTCCACAGCTTGAAAAAAGCTCAGTAAGTCCTAATGTGAAGTACCCTAATGTACCCACCAATAGAGATTTAGTGGGCACAGAAAAATACCGTGCCAACAGAAATATGCACTTTGAAGGAAGTGTCTTGCAGCATATCATAAAGTTGGCCCTGTCTAAGTAATCATCCACTCATATTGCTCATACTATCCACAGAGACTGCACACTTGTATTCCAGACAAACTTATCCACAATGAAACTCTGGAAGTCATCCAGAATCAATCAGTCTTTTATCACTGTTGTTTAACTTTTATTTAGAGAGAGAGAGAGAGAGAGAGAGCACAACTAGTTTATGGATGGTTAGCTTTCTTCTTCAGTTTTCTTTGATCTCAAAATATTGTAAAAATTAAAAGACACAATATCACATAAGCTATAAAACTTCCCATATAGGTGCCAATATACCAATAAACACAAGCTATTACAAACCAGCCAGGGGGTGTAGAAAACATCATAAAGCAACTTTTAGCAGCCTAAAATTATAATACACTACCTAGTCCTTATGCTATACAATACTGTATTATCTTCAGTCTGTAAGCATCTTGAAAATAGAATCTTCAAGTTAAAAGCCTGAGTAAAAGAAATAACTGTTCTGGCTTAGTTCCTAAAGAATGGTAAGGTATGCACCAAGTGAGTTTCAAGGAAAAAGGCAAAACAAAGGTAAGGTGCCTTCAGTGATGTTGTCCCATTTCTGGTTGCCTCCAACCTCACTTCTGCAAGCAGGGGCATAGACAGCAGGAGTTGAGAAAAATAACATTGGATAGTACAGAAGGAGATGATCCTTTAAGTGCCCCAGTCCCAAGCTATTCAGGGACTTAAATGTAAGAACCAGCACTTTTAATTGTGCCCAGAAACATTATATAGATTCTAGAGCAAACTGAAGTGCTTCATAGTACAAGTTTCCACAAGTGTTACTGCTATTATTGCTATGCTGAAGCACAAAGAAAGTACATGGAATAATCAAGTTGTTCTGTCTCCTCAGTTGGCTGTGATGATTGACAGCTCCTGATTCTGCTCACTGGTGTCACCACCAGTTCCCAATCCCAAATTGTGTATACATACATACCGCCTTTATTAGGCATTTGTTCATAAGTAACAGGATGTAGGATATATGTATATTGTGAGGAAAAACCCCTTACAGAACATCGTAATCACCAACTTGGTTGCCAGAGCACCTGGAGAAGTGACTCACACACGTCTGGCCAGAGAGTGTGAGTAAACCTATCCAGGGGCAAAAGGGACTGATGCAGTACTAGCAGCCATAACGCTACAAAGGCACTCAAGACTGGTACAAGAGTGCCCAACAGGAGAACGGATGGCTTCCTGTCGTTCTGTAGGACGTCCATCCCGGCCATGGAACGGAGGAAACTTCGCCGCCAGGAGCTGTCCAGGCGAACGGTTTTGAAGCACTAACCATGGAATCCACCATGGAGGGCTAACACCACACGCAGCCATCTTCCTACCAGGCCTGACTCCATTCCAGCGAAGCGGACAGCTCACGTATTTGCGAGATGTCACCTGTGCCTACAAGCAATCTACCCACCCCAGGAGCGGCTAATCATCCAACCGCCACTGCCTTTGTCTAACGGAACTCAAGACAAAGACCGGCGCCAAGGAGAAGACAGAAGAAGAGGAAGACCATCTTCAGCCAGAACCAAGTTCCTTTGTGTACACCAGGTGTTACCTAGGCAATGATTTGACTCTCTATTGTCACCCTTTTAGATAAGTTTATTAGTCTTAATCATCTCCCCACCCAGTAATCTCTCCTAGTCTTCTCCCCAACTGTCATTTTGGATCCTCCCCCTGGTCCATTTCAACCTGAAAGTTCACTCAGGTATCCAGGATCCAAGCAAGTCCATTGGTCAGGAATGGGCACCCAATTAGGTGCCGCCAATGAATTTTCTATTGGTTGTCGAAGTCCAGCCCTTATGGTCACTGCGAAACTTCCCCTTTTGGGGAGGTCATGCATCAGCTGACCACCTTCCTCCTCCCTCGTACCTCCCATTCCTTGAGGGCTCAAGGTAGTCCTTATAACCTGTGGACTAGCTACCCACAGGTGTGCTTTTAGCAGTATCCCAATTCCACTGTCTAGATCCATCCCTGATTCTAAGGCCAAGTTTCGGGTCCCCTCTCCCACTTCCTCGCTCGTCGCCATTGGAACCTTCCTTGAAGACTACGATCGGTAAATATCACCCTGTTCGTCTACCCAAGTGTTTCTCTATATCTCTCTCTATTTTTCTTAGGACTGTATGTATGATTTTATGAGTATTTCATCCTTATGGAAGCCTATTTTTTCTGGAATAAATTTTAATTGTTTTACTTAATTAGAGTCCCTAATATTTTTAAGCATTAATTTCTGGACGTGGAATCCTGTATACACAGGTAAAAGATCCTGATTAAGCCAGGTGCCCCCCTGACAATTCCCCAATCTCATTTTGAGGGCATTTTGGCTTACAATATTTTCATATGAAGGTTAAAACTGTATAAACAATTTTAATGAGTAAACTATTTAGCTTATTATGTTATATGTTTGGTGCATGATTGTACTACGTAATATGTATGACCTTTGTATCTGATGATTTAAATGTAATAAAATATATTTGAAAGAATCAAATCAAATCAAATTTTATTCTTATATCCCGCCCTCCCCCACCAGAAGGCGGGCTCAGGGCGGCTCACAGACATGACACGTCATGATTTAATTAAGACAGATAAACAACATTTTAAATATTGTACAGTTACATAAATAGATTAAAATAGATAAAAATAGGTGCTATAAATTCTGTCATCCCAATTACATACTATCAAACATCAGTTTCAGTTACCCATAAGATGGCTAAAGTTACGATGATTTAATCAGTTTAGTCTGGTCCTAATTCAAATGCGAGCTGGAAAAGAGAGGTTTTGCAAGCCCTGCGGAACTGGTTCAGGTCCCGCAGGGCTCGCACCCTTTCTGGAAGTTGGTTCCACCAGCGAGGGGCCATTAATGAAAAGGCTTGCTCCCGAGTTATCTTCAGTCTGGCCTCTCTTGGCCCCGGGATTTGTAGGAGGTTTTGGGAGCTAGATCTTAACGCTCTCCTGGGGATATATGGGGAGAGGCGGTCCCTGAGGTAGGCAGGTCCTCGACCATATAGGGCTTTAAAGGTAATAACCAGCACCTTATAACGAACGCGGTAGACGACCGGTAGCCAATGCAGATCCTGCAGCACAGGCCGCACGTGTTCCCACCTAGGTAGTCCCACCAACAGCCTGGCCGCTGCATTCTGCACTACCTGAAGTCTCCACGTTCGACACAAGGGCAGCCCCATGTAGAGGGCATTGCAGTAGTCTAATCTTGAGGTGACCATTGCGTGGATCACAGTTGCTAGGTCGTCGTGTTCCAAGAAGGGAGCCAACTGCCTCGCCCTCTTGAGGTGGAAGAAGGCGGATCTTGCGGTGGTGGCTATCTGGGCCTCCATTGATAGCGAGGATTCCAGTAGCACCCCCAGGCTCTTGACCCTGCGCACTGGTATCAGTGGCGCACCGTCAAAAGCCAGCAGAATAATCTCCCCTCCCGGTCCGTCCCGACCCACGCAAAGGACCTCAGTCTTCGTTGGGTTCAACTTCAACCCGCTCAGCCTGAACCAGCCAGCCACGGCTTGTAACGCCCGGTCCAAATTTGTAGGGACATCACCAGTCCGGCCTTCCATCAGTAGATAGAGCTGGGTATCATCAGCGTACTGATGACAACCAAGCCCATACCTTCGGGCAAGCTGGGCAAGGGGGCGCATAAAGATATTGAATAATATCGGGGAGAGAACTGCCCCCTGAGGCACCCCACAAAGAAGCGGGTGTCTCTGAGACAGCTTCCCCCCAATTGCCACCCTTTGTCCCCGATTTTCAAGGAAGGAGGAGAGCCACTGTAAGGCTAGCCCCCGGATTCCTGCGTCGGCGAGGCGGCGGGTCAGCAGCCGGTGGTCGACCATGTTGAACGCCGCCGACAGGTCGAGCAGCAGCAATACTGCCGAGCCGCCCCGATCCAGTTGCCACCGGAGGTCATCTATGAGGGCGACCAAGACTGTTTCCGTCCCATGGCCCGGGCGAAAGCCGGACTGGCATGGGTCCAAGGTGGAAGCGTCCTCCAGAAAGTCCTGTAACTGCAACGCCACAGCCCTCTCTATAATTTTGCCCAAAAAGGGCAAATTTGAGACCGGCCGATAATGTGCCAATACGGACGGGTCTGATGTAACTTTTTTCAAGAGAGGGCGGACCACTGCCTCTTTCAGAGATGTATAACAGGAAGTAGGAGGCAATGCAATTATATTATAAAAGAAAATGCCATTTAAAACTATAAACATCTAAATTTATTGTAAAATTAAGGACAGACTAAAAAAAGATCATGGCAATACTTCATTTCTTCCCTAAACTGAAAACCCATCCTACTCAGTTTGATTATTGCCCATCAGTGAAAAAAGACAGGGAAATATTAATATTCATTGAAACATGCATACAAGTAAGGTAAAGACATGTTTGTTCCAAGTTTAAACAGCACAGATCTGTGTATGCAAATTTCTAGAAACTCCAGCCAATCAGAAACTGTAGATTCTTTGTGAGAAGGACAAGGAAAGAATTCGATTGTATTAAAGTTACCTTAACTCGATGCAAAGGTTTTTCCTGCTTGCACTCTGATAACTTGACCATAAAATAATAACTAGAACAAGCAGACCACAAACTGCTAAATACATAGTGTATGTAGGAGTAAGTTCATCTGCCATGGAAAGGCCAAGATGAGTGCCAGATTTGACTCATATGCTTGACACAAAACTCACACAATTAAATGTATACAGATGTTTATCAGGGAAATACAAATTCTTATATCCCAGTGACGAAGGAAGACAATATACACTCTAAGCTAGGTAGCAACCAACTGTGAACATTTGATTATTTGTACTTATATGGATAGACATTTTGCTGAAAGTAGATTAATCCTACAGTTTGTTTTAAAAATAAATATAATAGAATTAGGAACCACAAGCTCAGTATTGATACCATTGTATGGGATAAACCACACATAAAATGGTTACCGAAGGATTTATTTGCATTTAGGGACTGTATAATCTAAAGGCTGTAAATCCTTCCCAATTATGATTTAACATCAGCATATGCCATGGATGTAGCCTGCAAGCATGACTGATCTAGTCAAATTTTAATTACAGTACAACCTCATTTATTCCACTGCCCAGAGGGACATCCAAGACATTCAGATAACAAATAGCTCAGGTACATGGGACTGCTAAATTTGTAAGGCAATGCTGACACGTGATGCCTAAGGGAAACACAATGAATTTTGACATCAAGAAGTCATAACATCTTTTCTGATGTAGTATTTTACAGGTTAGTACTCATGATTAAATTACCAAGATTATCCTAGAGATTAATTTGAAAGGTGGTATGCTCCCTCAGCCACTGTTTGCAAACCATATCAGTATATCAGTCAGGGAACCAGGACATGCTGCAACTCTCTGTAGAATGGTGGTAAACCCAAGATTTTTTCCATATAATATGTGAAATTTCCAGTGCTATAAATAGAATATAATCTGATCTATCATATTTATTTTGACTTTTATTTAATAAAGGTTTTTAAAATAACAATTTAAGTTTCAAATATATAACACAGAGTTGTAATGATCATCACAACCTTTATTTGCATAGCAAACTAAATTTTAAAAAAACATGGCAGAGAGAAATCTATCTCTCCTTTTGGAAGCCACAGAAAATTCACCACCATATGAATAGTTACAACATTTTGAAAAGAAAGCAAATAAAGGGACATTTGCTTATCTGATTGGCCTTTTAGATCACATAGTAACTGATCTAAATATATACCATGAATGTCAGAATACTAGGTACAGTGCAGGAAAACATGCTCGACACTTTCTACTTCATTCCTTCCACAGCCACATACCCTTTGCACATATAGAATCATTTGAAAAGTCCCATAAAGTAATACATTAAAACGGGCTAACATATAAACTCTATAAATAAACAGATCAACTAGGCAAGACAAATACATTGCTAGCAACCCAGCAGGAGAAATCACAAGCCCTGGGATAACACAGAGTCAAAGAATCATAGTCACAGTTCTTGTCAATATAAAAAGCATAACTAAAGATATACAAAGAAACTAAAACTAAGTTAAGAGACATTTTAAAAAAAAAGTAATGTAAAAATTAATGCTACCACAGATGTAGTTGTTTGACCTCACTAGGTATCTCATCACAATTACTCAAGAATTGGGAGCCATGTGACTGCAAAATCAGTAGAAGAAGAAGACTGCAGATTTATACCCCGCTATTCTCTCTGAATCAAATTCTCAGAGCAGTTTACAATCTCTTTTATATTCTTCCCCCACAACAAACACCCTGTGAGATAGGTGGGGCTGGTAGCACTGAGTTATAGAAGTTTTGGTTTTGGGACATGTACCTGTTGAACCATACTGTTTCCAACACAAAGGGCTAAGTCATGAGTTTGAGTAGGCCAGTTTCTGGAGGGTGAGATACCAAAATGTTAGGATTTTAAATACTTGTAATTTCACAGAGATTCCATTGGAATTGAAGGGAGAAGAGTGCCATAGAGATTGCCAATTTTCATCTAGGAGGATCTTGTCACTTGCCTTGTGCTAAGCAGATTGATAATACAGTAGATTTTTTATTTTCTAAAGAAGTTAAATTGTTATAGATGGAGGAAATTTAATGTTTTAAAAGCTTGCATAGGTATTAGCACTACCTCAAAGTCTGTAATAGGTAGCCTGAGCAGGACCAATGTGTCCATTAGGCGGCTGCCTGCGACATGGCCTGGGGAGGGGAGTGACAGGTTGGGCCCACCCTCACCTCTGCGGTGAGGGAAATAGACAAACCAGAGGCATGGTGTGTCACCTGCGCCTCAAAGTGCACAGCTGCCTGGCCATCATTGCCCAGCTGCCATCAATCCATCTCCTGGATTCTGGAAGCTTCTGGAAGCCAGGAGGCGGAGCAATGGTGGTCCAGCAGTGGACGTGCTTTCTGAGGCGCAGGAGCCGCGCTGTACTGCTGGGCTCACCAGGGAGGAAAGGTGTGGGCACTGGGGCGGAAGCAGCACCTTGCCTGGGGTGCGGCCTTGTGCTGGCCCCTCAACACTGGTACTGTGCCTGGGCATGGTGAGAAATTTGAAAATATTGAAACCATAGTACTGGGAAAAGCTAATTTTGTTTCTAAATCTGATTTGTTTTACAGGGAATGTTTGTAAGTATGATCCATAAAAAATACATTAGCAGCTTTCCAATGTTTGAAAGAAGAAAAAGAGAGGCCTTTTTAAAAAGTTGGTATCTTTTTAAAAAGTTGGTATCTGGATATTAGAGTCATTAGTTTAGGACGTAACCGGTACCATATGGCTAACACAGATGAGAAAAATATATTCTGATCAAATGTCTTAGGACAGTCTTTTTTATTCAGTCAGATAACTTATTGAGTAGTGTATGGATGAGTGAGTTCATGTAATAAAAGAATCCAGTCTGTTTTGATGTCTCATTGAGCTATTTTAACTATAATTCCTAAATTAATTGATTTATAATAATTAAATAGAACTGGGAAGCTAAACATTCCTCTCCTAGAGTTCTGTTGCAGTGTATATAGATTTATACAGTATTTTTAATTAGATTATTTTTAAAGAAATTAGAGCTTTTGGGAAGAAGAATAGGAATAACTCAGAAAACAAAGATGAATTTAGGTAAGATTAATGATTTTATTATATACAATTTTTAATTCATTTTAGTAATAGAGTACAAATATAATAATTCCCCCATAACAAACATAAAAGCAACAATTTGTAAAAGACTATATCATGTAAAGAACACATCATGTAGTCACAAATAAACATGAAGATTGATTAAATAATTCAAAACATAAACAAAAACACTTTCTCCAATATTAACAATACCAGTCTTAGGGGCATCAAATAAGCAGGCAACAGATAAAGTTCAATATAAGTCTTAGGTAGATTCACTTTAATGTTGTGTCAATGATTAAGTAAAATCAGTTACAGATTTTCCAGAACTACAACACTAGTAAGGTCTTTTAAAAAGGACAATACTTTCCTCCAAAATGTTTTAACTAGTGCACAGTCCCATAAAAAGTGGCGATAATAGACGATTTCACCACAATGTCTCCAACATAAAGCAGAGTGATTTTTGTTGATATGAATATATATATATATATATATATATATATATATATATATATATATATATATATATATATATATATATATATATATAAAAATATAAATATTTTGCCACTGTGTGACACAGTGTTGGACTGGATGGGCCATTGGCCTGATCTAACATGGCTTCTCTTATGTTCTTATGTTCATTATTTCCAAAGGGCATTCAAGCCTCTGCCATCTCAAACCACCCTGTAAAAAAAAGTGAGACCCTGCTGGAGAGACACTGCCATTGTGAGTAGATGGAGGTGAGGGAGAAAGCTTGCAAAGCTAATTCATGTTTTCCTAGGCTCAGAACATTTTATATTTTTAGTTTATAGTCTGAGTTTATGCTATGATTTGTGTGCTTTTTCTTGATGTTTTATTTTTAAAATTGCATTTTCAAATCTCATTATTCCCCCACCTCTCTATTTTAGGCAAGTGTTTTTTAAGGGCTGGGGAGAAGGTTTAGGAGGTGTCAGTTATCAAAGATTGTCACATAAATTGGAATGCTGTTACTGCTTTAACCATGCTTTTTATTTATTTTTGGTTTAAAAAAATCATATCTTTAATTGTTTGTGCGTTGTTTACAGTTTATATCTCCTCTACCTTTACATTTTATGACACACATGGCCTGGCCTGACAAATTCCCATTAATGTCAGATCTGGCTAGGCTTGCCAGTCCCCAAGTCCAGGTGGGAGATCCCATGGTTTTGCAGGTTCCTCCCCACTGCCAGCCAGCTGGCTGGTGGGGGGAAGCCCTGCCCCAACAGCCACTATGTGCCTTTAGATCTCAGGCAGGTTCAGAAGCTTGCAACTGCTTCTGTTTTGGAAGGTGTGTGTGTACCTTTAAATTTCAGTGAAACTGAAGCTGCTGGGGGGAGGGAGCAGGAAGAGCCATGTGTATGTGTGAGCGAGAGAGGCAGCCAGAGAGTCCAATCCCTCTGTTCGTATGGCATTCCTTTCAGAAGCTGTGTAGTAAAAGGGATGGTAAAGAGCTAACTAGAACCTGAGTATGAGATAGAGGAAAACTCCATGCTCCAGACTTCTCTCTCCATAAATTGGTTGAAATACAACAGATTGTTACATTCAACAACTCCAGTGAGTAAAACTATCTAAACCATTGCCACAGAGATATCACAAAAGTGTGGGCATGCAAACTGTTTATTTTGGTGGCTTTGTGTGTGTGTGTGTGTGTGTGTGTGTGTGTGAGTGAGAGAGAGAGAGAGAGAGAGAGAGTTCACTTTCATTTTAATGGAAATGCAGCTGCTGTGGAACCATTTGAATGCAAAAAAGAGGAGGAGGAAATGAAGACTGTATTTAGGGGAACTACACTGCTGAATTTTTATTTATTTATCTATTTTTAGGGAATGGGAAAGTCTCCCAGCTTCACCCCCAAAGTCCCCAGATTTTTCCTGAGTTAGACCTGGCAGCTGAAGATCTGGCCCTCATGAGTTTGACACCCTTGATTAAGCAATAGATAATGCTGCAAACAATGCAGAAATTGTTTTAATAAAGCTAAATAACAGCCATAATCATGGAATAATCAAGAATTGAAGAAATGAAAACATAAGATGCCTGACCTTCATATTTGAGTGTTCTACTTTGCTTCTTATATTCTTTTCTGCTGGTGACCACAACAAATATGCTTTCCTGAATGCCAATTAATTCAAGTCACAAATACGTGCCCTAAATTCTTGTAGGTAATTAGCATTACAGGTTATCAACAGGAAGCTGGTACCCAGAGACACTTCATTGTCTTTCATTATTAGCACATCTCTGTCTACCACTAAAGGTCACTGTGCCTTCTCCATCCCCTCACCAAAATTTCACTTGCTACAACAGTTGAAAGAATCATTGCTATTGCCATTGATGCTCCAAAGATGCAGTGACAAAATTACTAAGGGGAATTGCAAGATATGAGCAATGTAAACATTAAAGCAATTTGCTTTGCTAGTTCTTAATTTCTCAAATTACTCACCAGCTAATGAGCCTAGTTAAATGCCCATGCACTTGAATTTATATGGAAGGAAAGCATGCGTAGGCACTTCAGACTACAGATAATAATACTGAGTACCTACATATAATACTAGAAATGCTGAGCATCTATATATGTGTGTCCATAGAGTTCAGATAAAGTCTAGTTTGGAGGAAAGTTTTGTACAAACTCAGCGGCACTTTAAACTGGGGAAAATAAAAGACAAATGATTTAAAATACTTTCTCATATCAATATTCTTTTGGATTGCCTAGTAGGAGTGTACATGACAAAATTCCCAAGCCAAAGATATACCTGGAAATTGCTGTTTCAGGTCACTACTAGGGCTTTTTTTGTAGCAGGAATTCCTTTGCACATTAGGCTACACACACACACACACACACACTGATGTAGCCAATCCTCCAAGAGCTTACAAGGCTCTTCTTACAGGGCCTACTGTAAGCTTTTGGAGGACTGGTTTAAACAGGGGAGTTTAACCTAACATGCAAAGCAGTTCCTGATACAAAAAAAAGCCCTGGTCCCTACGATGATCTTCCAGAAGAGTAGTGCAAATCTGAGATTCTTAGTTAAATGAAACTACCCTCCCTGAAGAAATCCACATTGCTTTCAAGTTTGGGTGCTGCTAGCTGGCTGCAACATGTGCTTGTGTTTTTCCTTGATTCTACTGATTTCTTGAGCAATAGCATTTCTCCCTTCCAGTCAGATCCCTGTAAGGGAGGACAACAGAGCATTTCCAGCCGACCATATTTGGAGACGAACATCAGAAAGCCACAGTTCTCTTTCCCTCCTTTATGAAGAGCAGAGCCCTTTGATTTTTCTATAGCTAGAAAAATAGAGAGCTGGGTCAACTTGTACATAGTATCCATCCAATTTCCAATTCTCTTGAACTTTTTTTTAAGTAGACAAGCAGTACTCACTCAATTGCTGTTTTGGTGTCACTTGATTGAAAAACAGCCATTCTTTAAAAAGTCTTCCATAGGACATAATGGCAGGATGTACTAAAACAAATGACAACAATGCCCACTGGCAACAATGGAAGCTGCCTGAAGGCCCATTAAATATAATGGGAGCCAGGAATGCCACTAAACTTGCATAGGCTCCTTTGAAATACATTGGTCAGGGGTGGAATTCTAGCAGGAGCTCCTTTGCATATTAGGCCACACACCCCTGATGTAGCCAACCCTCCAAGAGCTTACAAGGCTCTTTTTTGTGAGCTCTTGAAGGATTGGCTACATCAGGTGGGTGTGGCCTAATATGCAAAGGAGCTCCTGCTAGAATTCCATCCCTGGTGGTGGTGGAAAGTGTCGTCAAGTCCTACCCAACGTATGGCATAGGTTTCTCAAGCCAAGTGATGTTCAGAGATGGTTTTCCATATGTATAGAGAGACCCTGTACTACCTTGGTGGTCTCCTATCTAAATAATGATCTAACTGATGTACATCACCCAGAGCCTGGCCTAACTCAGGATGGGGCAATTAAGCAAATTAAATAAATAATAATAACAACAAGGGCTGACCTTGAGATCTGATGAGATCAGACCAGCCTTTGCTTGAAAACAATACAGCAAAAAAAAAAAAACTGTAATGAAAATGTGGAATGGATTATGAGAAATTTGCCCAGGGTCTGGAATGACAGCCTCCAGAGTGGAATGACTATCTGTGGGAGAGAAAGATGATCCCCAAATCCAGATGAAATGTTCTGGAACTGGATCTGAACCAGTAACAACTTACCTGAAAATAATCAATCATGGTTTAAAAAAAATCCCACCCACACTCAAATCTCAAATTATAATGAGATTTTTTCTCAGTGTACATCCCTGTGGCCAAACAATCAAAGATATTGCCTGTGGTTCCCAAATGGCAATCCAAAATGGCTGCTGTAGTTTCATTTTACAAGCTGAGGTGTGCTAGGGGCAAACAAGGGAATGGGAAGGCGGGAAAAACAAAAAGGAAGATGGGAGGGGTGGAAGCAAGGCTGAAAGACAGTGAAGACCATGCAGTGAGTTCATGACTAAAGTAGTCTTAGAATCAAGGCTTCCTCTCAGGTTTTTTTTGCCACAGAAACTCCTGCAATGGATAAAAAGGTAAAGGTAGTCCCCTGTGCAAGCACAGTCGTTTTTGACTCTGAGGTGACGTTGCTTTCACAACGTTTTTACGGCAGACTTTTAACAGGGTGGTTTGTCATTGCCTTCCCCAGTCATCTACACTTTCCCCCCAGCAAGCTGGGTACTCATTTTACCAACCTCAGAAGAATGGAAGGCTGAGTCAACCTCAAGCCAGCTACCTGAATCAGCTTTCGCTGGGATCGAACTCAGGTTGTGAGCAGAGGGCTTTGACTGCAATACTGCAGCTTTACCACTCTGCGCCACGGGGCTCCTCCTGCAATGGATAGCAAACATTTTATTGATTCATGTTGGGCAACAACATTTTTCTCTGTTTGAGGTTAATCCTATTTTCCTTTTTGGTTAAGTAAGGGATCCTGTATTCAGGGTTGAAAGAACTGTGGCTCAATACTAGAGAATCTGCTGAAGATCCTAGGTTCAGTTCCTTAACATCTCCAGCTTAAAGCACCCAAGAAAACAGCTGTTAGGAAAAATCATTCTCTGGGAAATTGTCAATGCTACTTGGACCAGACAATACTGAGGGGAGGAGGACCAAGAAGTCTTTATGTGTACTTGTCAACAGATCTTTGTAATGTAGAATCTGATAAACACATTTTTGCATAAATGAACTATGCTGAAATTGGGTTCATGCCCAGCATTATAGAAAAGCAGATGCACTAAACAGATTTGTGTGACTGCCACACACAAAAAAGCAATGTATCAAAAGGATGCAGATTATCACACAACATTTAAAGCAAAGTATCACATGTTTTAAGACTGGAGCCATGATCACACATTAACAATTACATTGTGAATGGCATAATTATTAACATTCATAGCTGTCACTTGGAAGATAAAAGTTGTAAAACTTGTCAGGCTTGAGAGGTGTTCTGATGTGGTTAATTAAACTAATGACACCATTAAACAAAATCAACTTACACAGATCACTAACGGCATAGAATATCTAACCACAGAGTTCTGTTACTTAAAAATCCCATGATTATCCTGAAAGAAAAGAGAACTCTTCACCTAGAGATACTAGGAATACCACTTGCTTTCAAGAAAAAAAGATCTATGTTCATTGAATAGAGTACAAAATGTTTAGCTTCTCTTTCAAGGTACAGCCTTACCATCAACAGAATATTTGGGCCACAGTGACCTTCATGAGGGGTGTGCTGTAGTGCATGTTGTACAGGTCAGCAGCTATCACATTATACAAACAGTCATTCCCTCGCTGCCTAATTAAATATCACACCTCAAAAAGTCCCTGGATTTTCCCTCTGGCTGAGTACTATGGTACATGGTTACCATTTAGCAATATACTATAGTATCAGGTCAGAACAGAAAGTATACATTTATAAACAAAGAGCAGATCTGGCTGATTTTCTGACTGTTATTAGGAACCATGACAATGTTATTTCATTTTTTTAAAAACTCCCTACAAACAAAAAATGAGATAGATATCAGTAAAGATATTCTATCCTAACTTCCTCACTGATATATCCAGCTGGGTAGTAGCACCTTTAAGACCAACAAAGTTTTATTTAGAACGTAAGCTTTCATGTGCATGCACACTTCATCAGATGATGAAATGGGGTACAATGAGCAGTGCTACACACAGCTGGTAGGCAGTGGCTAAGCATGTTAACAGACTCTGCATTTATTGCCTTTGACACTCTCACCATCATTTTCAATTCTGACATGTTTATTGCCTTTGTTGTTGACCCATGCAAATGGCAAGTCTTTCAGTTTGTTAATATCAACATTTTTCCTATTGGATTCTAACTTTGTACCATTTTGCATGCTTAACCACTGCCCACCAGCTATATATAGCACTGCTCATTGTACCTCATATTCATTGTCTTACGAAGTGTGCATGCATACGAAAGCTTACATTCTGAATAAAACTTTATTGGTCTTAAAGGTGCTACAGGATTCCAACTTTCCTCACTAATATGCTAGTGTTCTTTATACGATTAAGAGCTCCGTGGCGCAGAGTGTTAAAGCTGCAGTACTGCAGTCCTAAGCTCTGCTCACGACCTGAGTTTGATCCCTGGCAGAAGCTGGATTTTCAGGTAGCCGGCTCGAGGTTGACTCAGCCTTCCATCCTTCCGAGGTCGGTAAAATGAGTACCCAGCTTGCTGGGGGGGAAGTGTAGATGACTGGGGAAGGCAATAGCAAACCACCCCGTAAAAAGTCTGCCGTGAAAGCGTTGCTCCAGAGTCGGAAACGACTGGTGCTTGCAAAGGGACCATTCCTTTTTCCTTTCATTATACGATTACTTGTTTTACTGGGAGAACATCTAAACACCAAAAATGTATCACATGGATACACCGATTTTTGTTGATCACAGGAAATTCCTTCGTTTTTGTTATCTCAATCAGCACCTCCAGTTCAGAACACTTCCCTTCGGACTATCTTCAGCCCCAAAAGTGTTCTCCAAAGTGCTGGTAAACTTAGTGGTTCTTCTGAGAGAGCAGGGGATACACATCCACCCTTACTTGGACGAGATCTAATAAGGGCACCTTCTCAGGAGAGAGCTTGGGCGGACACCAATCAAACCATCAACACACTTTAGAGCCATGGTTTTTTGGTTAACACACAAAAGAGTTCCCTGGAACCTTCATACTGCCTCGAACACCTGGGGGTCATTATAGACACGAGTCAAAAAAATCTAAACCTTCCTCTTCAGAAAGCTCAAAAGATAAGAGAGGCGGCCTCTTCAATAATCAGGAGCAGGACTTCGTCATTGATGGCGCTAGCTACACTGCAGGGTCTGATGATCTCTACAGTAGATGTGATTCAGTGGGGAAGGTTCCATGCCAGACCACTTCAAAACTTTTTACGTCCCCTTCAGTATCGTATATTGAAGAAGATAGATTGCTCCATAAAGGTCCCACTGAAGCTGAAATTCAACCTGCATTGGTGGACAAGGATCACCAACTTGATTCAGGGAAAACAATTTTGAATAAGCAAGTGGATACAAATATATACAGATGCCAGTCTATCGGGCTGGGGAGCCACGTGTCAGAACATTCCAGTCCAGGGCACCTGGAGCCAGAAGGAATCCAAGCTTCCAATCACTGTGCTGGAATTAAGAGCTATCAGTCTGGCACTTTTTGCCTCCAGAATCAACAAACGCCTTGTCTAGGTAAGGACGGACAATGTTTCTGCAAAGGCATATGTCAACAGGCAAGGGGGCTCCAGATCTAACCTGCTTCTCAAGGAAGCTTCACTTCTACTGACATGGGCACAAGTTCATATTGCATCCATCAAAGCAGAGCACGTGAAGGGCATTTCCAATGTACAAGCAGACTGGCTCAGTCACCAACAGATTAGTCAAGGAGAGTGGGCGCTGAGCATGGATGTTTTCCAACTAATAGTAGACCAGTTTGGCCGGCCAGATGTAGACCTTTTTGCATCTCATCTCAACAACAAGCTGCGAAGTTTCTTCACACTATTTTTTCACCCGAAGGTGGAGGGAACGGATGCATTGACAGCACCGTGGCCGAAGACATTACTGTTTGCCTTCCCACCGATTCCTCTCTTGCCAAGAGTGATAAGAAGAATCAGGCTATTGCAAGCAGAGGTAATACTGGTAGCTCCATACTGGCCCAGACGATCCTGGTTCACAGATCTGAAAGAGCTATTGACCCATCATCCTCTAACTCTACCAGCTTCTGCGGACATGCTACATCAGGGGCCAATCTTTCATCTCCATCCAGATTGGTTGCAACTGACCACATGAAAATTGAGAGGTCAAAGTTGTTAAAGATGGGGTATTCAGAGCATGTAACACAGACAATACTAGCTTCCAGGAGGCCATCCACAGTACATATTTACAACATAACTTGGAAAGCATTTGTCCGCTGGTGCAGGAAAAAACAGGTCAATCCGTTGAAACCAGAAATAAAAGAGATTCTTCAATTTTTGCAGGACAAAATGGCATCGGGCCTCAAGGCAGCCACTCTACGTCGTCAGGCGGCAGCTCTGTCTTCAGTGTTGTCAAAAGGAGAGAAGAATTCTTCATCTAGGCATCCACATGTCGCTTCTACCTCAGACTCATAGATTTCCTACTTGGAAGCTGAATACAGTGTTCACAGCTCTAACAAGGTCTCCTTTTGAACCTATAAAGGAGATACCATTGTCTTTCCTTAGGATGAAGTTTATCTTTTTGGTCACCATAACCTCAGCCAGAAGAGTTTCTGAATTGGGAGCACTGTCGGTACACAAGGATTTGTGTATATTTCATAAGGACAGGTCCTTAGGACGGACCCCACCTTTAGACCTAAGATGGACTCTAGTTTTCATAGGGCACAGGAACTACATCTTCCGTCTTTTTGTCCACACCCTTCGCATCCCAAGGAAAAGGTATGGCACAAAATGGACATCAAACAGGCATTGCGATGTTATCTTGATAGGACTAGAGACTGCCGGAAAACAGAGTCACTATTCATAAACGTTGTTCCTCCTCATGTAGGCAAGAAAATGTCGAATGCTGCAATCAGCAAAACCTTGCGCTTGTGCATATCAGAGGCATATAAAGCTCAAAAGATGTTTCCTCCTCAAGGTTTGACGGCACATTCAGTAAGGAGCGCAGCTACAAACGCAGCTTTTTCTAACAGAGCCGCAGTAGAACAAATATGTAAAGCTGCTACATGGTCATCTTTGTCTACATTCATAAGACATTATAAGATTAACGCTTACGACTCGGCTGATGCTGCTTTTGGGAGAAAAGTACTTCAGCACGTTCTGGGGGGTGCTGATGGCGAGGTCCCTCCCAAAATGTAGGGACACTGCTTTAAGATGTCCCACAAGGTGGCCTCCACCTCAGAGGGAGAACGACCATTGGGTACTTACCATGAGGGGTCCTTCTCCTCTGAGGATAGGAGGTCACCTTGACCCTTCCCCTTATGCCGCCATCGAATTCTTCAGATCAAAGCTAACAGAACTTTTACGACTTTCAGAACATGCAAAAAAAAACCCAACCCAGAATAATTATGATCCGTGAAAACTTCCTGTTTCCATGTTCTTACTGTATCTTTACTGTTCTATTATGTTCAAGTTCTGTTCTTTATTGACAGTTAAGTTTCTAGTTACAGAATACATTTCTACTGCTTCAGGAACTGCTGAACTGAAATGTGGGCGACTCTCAACGGAAGCAAAAAGTTGAAAATTAGTCCTGCCTCCCTACTGATAGGTTGGGAATCACCCACAAGGTGGCCTCCTAACCTCAGAAGAGAAGGACCCCTCACGGTAAGTACCCAATGGTCGTTTTCCTGGCAATCTTAATTCCAATTTGTGCTTCATCCAGGCCGGCATTTCACATGATGTACTCCGTATATAAATTAAATAAGCAGGGTGACAATATGCATCCTTGTCATACTCCTTTTCCTATTCTAAACCAATCAGTTGTTCCATAACCGGTTCTAACTGTCACTTCTTGACCCTTATTCAGGTTTCTCAGGAGACATGTGTGGTGGTCTTATATTCTCATCTCTTTAAGAACTTGCCACAGTTTGTTATGATCCACACAATCAAAGACTTTAGTGTAGTCAATGAAGCAGAAGTAGATGTTTTTCTGATACTCCCTTGATTTCTCCATAATCCAGTGAATATTTTCAATTTGATCTCTAGTTCCTCTTCTTTGAAACCCAGCTTGTACTTCTGTTAGTTCTCTATCCACATACTGCTGAAGTCTGGCTTGTAGGATCTTGAGCATGACATCGCCAGCATGTGAAATGAGTGCAATTGTGTGATAGTTTGAACATTCTTTGGTGTTACCCTTCTTTGGGATTGGAACATAAACTAACCTTTTCCAATCCTGTGACCACTGTTGTGTTTTCCAAATTTGTTATCATATTGAATGTAGCACTTTAACAGCATCATGTTTTAGGACTTAGCTCAGCTGGGATACCATCAATTCTGCTAGCTTTATTGTTAGTAATGCTTTCTAAGGCTCATTTGACTTTGCAAGCCAGGAAGTCTGGGTCAGGTTCAGTGACCACACCATCATGATTGTCAAGGACATTTAGATCCTTCTTGGGGTGGGTTGCCATTTCCTTCTCCAGTGGATCGCATTTTGTCTGAGTTCTCTGCTGCTCCATGGCACAGCATGGTAAGCTGCAGCACTGCAGTCCAAGCTTTGCTCATGACCTGAGTTAAATCCTGGTGGAAGCTGGGTTTAGGTAGCTGGCTCAAGGTTGGCTCAGCCTTCCATCCTTCCAAGGTTGATAAAATGAATACCCAGCTTGCTGGGGGTAAAGTGTAGATGACTGAAGAAGGCAATGGCAAACCACCCCATAACAAAAAGTCTGGCAAGAAAATATTGTGATGTGATGTCACCCCATGGGTCAGTAATGACTCAGTACTTGCACAGGGGCCTCCCCAAGGCTGGCCCTAGACTGTCTGGCACCCTAGGCAAGGCTGACCTCTGGGGCCCCCACCTGCACTGATAATGTCACTGAGTCACATGGGGCACCCAATTCAGTGCCCCCAAGAAGGCCAGCGTCCTAGGCAATCACTTAGTGGCAGGGCCACCCCTCGAACTACCTTTACCTTCTCTCTAATGGATTGCTGTGTGGTTCAATGAGACTGTGGGCTATGCCATGGAGGGCCACCCAAGACAGCCAAGCAACAATACCAGCTGCTAAACCCTTTCCTGGAATGGACAACTTAAGTCGTAAGAAGGGGACTGCAAAGGATGAGATGGTTAGACAGTGTTGTTGATGCAACAAACATGAATTTGAGTGAATTTAGGAGGACAGTGGAAGATAGAAGGGTCTGGCATGATGTGGTTATGGGGTCATGAAGAGTCAGACTCGAATTTGCGACTAAACAACATCAACAAATTGTTGCTTAGGTATATTCTTCCTTGCTGCTGCCGTCCTTTAAAGCAGGGGCCCCCAACCCCCAGGCTGCAGACCACTACCGGTCCGTGGCCTGTTGGCAACCGGGCCACAGCCTCCTCCCCCAGCCCCACCCCTCCCACAGCCTCGCCACCCCTTCTGCAGCCTCGCCACCCCTCCTGCAGCGCCTCCAGCACCCTCTGTTTTTACGATTTTAAGGCCAAGGAAGGGGTGAAGCGCCGCCTTCCCCGGCTCTTTAAAGGCCGACAAACCCTGCCCCCCCCACCAATTGGCAGCAAAAACCTTCGTAGCAGCAGTGGGCGACCTGCTGAAGAAGCGCCACCGCCCTTGTCTCCTCTCCACTTCCTTTCTTGGCGTGGGGGGGAGGAGACAAGGGCAGCGATGCTTCTTCAGCGGGTCGCCTGCTGCTGCTGCTATGAAGGTTTTCGCTGCTGATCGACGGGGTGGTGGGGTTTGTCGGTCTTTAAAGAACCGGGGAAAGCAGTGCTTCGCCCCTTCCCTGGCCTTAAAATCATAAAAACAGAGGGTGCTGGAGGCACTGTGGGAGGGGCGGCAAGGTTCCACGGGGGCGGGGGTGAGGCTGCACAGTGGAACGGTGAGACTGTGGGAGGGGCAGCGGGGTGGGGACGGGGGTGAGGCTGCGCAGTGAGGGGGTGGGGCGGCGAGGTTGCGTGGCTGTGGGGGGCGGGACCAAATTCAGTTCCCTCACCCTGCCAGTCCCCAGTGCCGCAAAGGTTGGGGACCACTGCTTTAAAGTATACACAGTATTACATCACTAAATAGCAGGCCTCATTTTGGGCAGGAGCTCACAGGTGCGGAGCTCCATAACCTCTAAATTTTATTGTGCTCTTTCTTTATTTCCCCCAGTCCCAATACTTGCTTCTGGTCTCCATTGTTTGAACCCCTAATAAGAATTTTGCTGAACTCCAAGATTTAACAAACTTTCTAATATTTTCCCCACAAAAAAGGGGAAATAACCAAAATATATAAAGCAGATAGATGTAAATCTTCATTATGCCACTGTGGTCACATAGCAGAAAGTAATTTTAAAAGTATGATGGAAATAAGATTTTATTATGACAATTAAAATTCAAGAAGCATTTTAAGGTAGATGCTGTGCTGATATAATTTAGTACACCTTCTGGTGATGCCAGGGGAGTGTGACATATGCACTTGAGTTATGCAAATGAGTTGTGCTAATGAGCTCCGGCACCTCTTTTTCTACAAAATGACCCCTGCTAAATGGACAACAAAACTGATATGAGAACTGCAAAGAAAACCATCCAGGGTCTTTTCTAATGACAGGCTGACAAATGAATGAAATAGGATCACATCATAAACCAAAGACAAAAACAGAAGTCTGTTAACAATTCAACTTGGGGAAGGGAGTTAGAAAGGTGTCTCTGGCAGTGCACTGTCTGTCTCGCGGAAGAGGAGAGATTTTGGTATTAGAATTTGCACCAATTCTGGTGTAGATGGAGGTTTGCTTCTGGGATGTGTTGACTCTAAAGGAAAATAGGACTTGTGCCAGTGGAAGGGGCCAAGTGGATTGAAGTTTTCTATTCCTTTAATTACAGATCTTAATATCCATTTTACAGATATATGGAGCTCTGTACATCATCAGGACAAAAACCAGCTTAAAAATCAGTTTTAAATCCATTTCTTCACAATGTAATGTTCTAAAAGCACTGCAGATTACCTTTCAGAAGGGCACAGAGCATCTCAATGGCTCTGTTTAGCTCTATAATCACTTTATATTCATCTGTATTATTGCCAACATATTTTGCTTTTGTTTTGTATTTGTATGCTTTGCATGAAGATATTCTCCTCTCCCTCCTCTTGTGAAGATATTCTTATTGAAGGCATGGATGAGGGACAATTTGACAGGGGTTTATTCTACCCAAATTTTGAAAAGCAAAGAGGACATCAATTTTCTTATTTGGATTCCTTCTGCCTCCTGAAATTGGTTCAAATGAATGTATCTAAGATGGTTGCCTTGGAAACCAATCGACATGACTTTGATTGTCTGGAGTAGCATTTCATGCATTGCACCATGTCAAGGGGGAGAGAAACATTATCACCAAAGAGATGAAAGCTATTGGAGGAGTGCGGAGAAAGAATGCTGTTAACTCTTCCAAACAATGCAGCCTGATGTGAAGCAGTCATTTTGCTAAAAGCAGGAGATGCCATAGGTTTTTGTGCTGCTTGTAATTAGTGTTTTATACAAAAAAAAATGCAGAGGTTGAAGTTACCATCAAATTAACCCTCAGACTTCATAACGTCATTGCCCTTCTGGGATTTGCATCATCTGGAGTAGCAGCAGTGGCATAAATAATTACTGGGGAACATGCCTGAGGCGGCTTACAAAATAACATCATAAAACATAATATGAACATTATTTTAAAAGATCAAAGCCCTTCATTGAAAACCTGGACAAACAATTATGTTTTGGGCTGGCACCTAAAAGAAAGTTTCAAATGGAAAGGCATTCTACAGACAAGGTGCCACTGCTGAAAAAGCCCTGTCTTTGGCTGCCACCCACCTTACCAGTGAAGGCAGGGGCACCAAGAACAGGGTCTGTGAGGCAGTTCTTCATTGGTAGGTAATTGATAGTAAATTGGTAATAAACATTCCAGTCATGAAATCTACAATATCAGCATGCACATGTACACACAAATGCACATGTGCACACATACCCACACTGAACAGAGGCCCCTCCCTGTATGCCCCCCATTCCAAGCAGTGATGCTTCCTCCTCACAGCTGCTTCTCTGGTACCTACCTTAGGGAGTTTTAGGCACCGAAATAAAACATGATTTAAAAGCAGGCTTCTAGTTTAATTCAGCTGGCTTCTCGGGGGTTTTTAGTCCAGCATTTCACTAAGGGTATGTTGAGGTACTGATCTACTTGGTATACAGTTAGCTACTTGTTGTTTGTACATTATCATGATTTTAATTAATCTCGTAAATTGCCCTGGAAACAAGGAGCTGAAGGCAGATGTGTAGTCACAGGACACCTCATCCCACAGGTAACTTACAAAAAAGAGAAAGGTTTAATTTGCACACTGTTGATGTTCAGAGTCTAGTTTAAGACCACTGTCTCTGCAGTGGAATCAGATTATCTAAACTTTCAGCAAGCCAAATGGAAGAATTTCCACCAATATGAAACCATTATTTACAACAACCCTATAAGGTAGGTACGAATCACTGTCTTCATATTACTGACTGAAGCGGAGGCTAAGAAAGTTATGAGGCTGAGGCCAGTTTGAAACATGGACCTCCAGTCTCATATGAATGTTCTTAGATAGGCTTTTGTCACTAGCCAGGGTTTTGCATAAGTTAGCTCACATTTCCTGCCATCAAGCTTGGATAATTGAATGGTGATTTAGACATTACAAAGCTCTTGTATGTGACCACCATGAAGAATTTTGTTCAGATATGAGCTGGAAGTTTCTCATGAAGAGCACTTCCAAGGCCATGGCTTGTATCTGAACGGAAGTACAGGAGAAGGATCTTAAGCCTTTCTGTCTCATCTTCCACTGTCCTGCAGCAAGGTCTATTTTGGAAACCCCAAAAAGCACAGGGGAAGACAAGTGCAAGACTACTTCTAGAGGAAAGTGAATGGCAATAGAAGTTCCAGTGTAGTGGCCTGCTAATTGTGCTAATGTTTTATCAAGCAACTTAAACTAAGGTCCATTTCGGGGAGGGGGGGATTTCAAGTGCCGTAACTTAAAATAGTAATCAATGCCATCAGTGCCTCAAGTACCATTCTGCCTAACCTGCTGTGCATTCAAAAATCTACTTATTTCCATACAATTAAGTGAAATTCTCCTGAATCCTGATTTACTTTATATTACAGACTAGGCCTTGCTATTTTTCTGGGTACATCCACCCCCCCCCATCAGCCAGCAATGGAGTGGTGAGGTCTGGTGGTGGGGGACCCCTGGCTCCACCAAGGGTCTGACAGCTCTAGAAATGGCTAGCCTTGTGGGGAAGATACAGAAGAAAATGCAATCTCAAGAGAGAAGAGGGAATAATGTGGTACAATTCTCTTCCCTCTCTGTTTCTGATAAAGATTTATTCACTTGTCTCACTGTGCTAAAACATATCTGTGTTTCTTGGCTGGTCAGATCACTGAAAACAGAAAATGAACTATTTACTTTTAACTTGTATGGATTTGTAGTAATGTAAATAAGTGTATTTATACATGTATTTACAATATAAAATATAAAAATAACTATATTTTAATCTCTTAATTATATACACACACATTTATTTATTTAGAACATTTCTATGCTGCCTTTCCACCCAAATACAGTGTTCAAGAAGGCAATATCATAAGTTCTGACAGCTTCTTTAAAAAGCAAAAAAGCATTGCTGATAGAGCTACAAATAGTTAGCAAACTCCTGTAGAGCACTTACTACACATTCTGCAGCTGCAATTTCTTATTATAAAATATAATTTTATTTTGCTATCGCAGTATCCAAATATGGCATTTTAGGCTGAGGCTAAGTGCAGATAGCAGAATATGGATACAAACATAACTAACACAATGAATGACAGACAGTTAAACTATTCAAATATCAATAAAAATGTAAATTAATTCCAAAGCTATATCAACTAACGTTGCTGAAGTTCCTACTCTGAAGGCCTGGGGGTACATTACCTTTTACCTCCTTGTTCCATACCAAGAGGCATCTGTTAGATTTGCCTTAATGCAGCTGGCAGTCCTACCCTAATGAAGGGGAAATAGTAATTCTCTCTCATAGCTCTCATTACTACAACATATGGGTGAACAGCCACTGTCAGCTTGTGTCCTTAATTTTTATGGCTTTTCACATATGATGTCAGTCCAATTGTAAACTGGCCAAAATGATTTGAATGTATTAAAAACATATGGATGGATGGTAGTGATAGGGATGAAATTCACACAGTCCTGGCTTTACAATTTGTGCTCTTATCCAGCAAAGGCTACACACACTACTTCTCAAGCATAGTTTACTATATTTCATGGCACAGACCTCCATCTAAATCTGTTCCATGCCTCAAACTCTCAGGCATTATTATTGGGACTGGCACACTGGTCAGTTCATTGTAATCAAATACTGTCAAATAGTCCAAGAAACCCAAATTGGCATTGTCTAGTACCAGCTTAGCTTTAAAAATTCATTACGGTATTATTCATTATCAAGGGCAGGAATTAGGACTGCTTGGCCTCAAGCTCTGCGGTAGTTAGGAGTCAACTAGCAGTAAATCTGTGCATACTTGCACAGGAATACAAGAGATCATTAGGATTGTCAGGATAGTATTGGAAAATACCCGGAGACTTTGGGGGTGGAGCCAGGAGAGGGTGAGGCTTGGAGAGGGGAGGGGCCTCAGCAGGGTACAATGCCATAGAGTCCACCCTTCAAAGCACCCATTTTCTCCAGGGGAGCTGATCGGGTTGCCAAGTCCAATTCAAGAAATATCTGGACTTTGGGGGTGCAGCCAGGAGACTTTGGGGGTGGAGCCATAAACAAAGTTGTGACAAGCACAACTGAACTCCAAAGGGAGTTCTGGCCATCATATTTAAAGGGACTGAACATCTTTTAAATGCCTTCCCCACATTAGAAATAATGAAGGATTGGGATACCTTCTTTTGGGGCTCATAGAATTGGACCCCCTGTTTTTTTAAACCAGGAGAGCATTTTTTTAAAAAACTTGAATTTTTTGAAACCAATTTTTGAAACTTGGAGAGCATTTTGAGGAGAGTCATCAGATGCTATGCTGAAAATTTGGTGCCTCTCCTTCAAAACACAGCCCCTCCAGAGCCCCAGACATCCCCATATCAATTTTCCATTATACCCTATGGGAATCGATCTCCATGGGGAATAATGAAGTGCCCAGCAGATGACTCTGAAGCAGGGAAGGGCCTGCTCCCACCTGGGAATTGGCATCTCTACTCACAAGTTGCTGAACTTCCCACTTCTTCAAAGTAATACCAAAGGTTCAAGTTTACCTTTCCTATGCAAACAAGCTCTGAAAAGAGTATGCAACCAATGGAGGGTCTGGGCTGCTTTCACAGCCACTGGGAGCAGCCATGTTGTTCTGCCTGCTCCCCCGCCCTCATTCAGCTTTAAAGACACAGACACACCATCCCAAGAGGAAGCCTTTCCAAGTGGAGTCTGAAGCCGGAGGTAGAAAGGCACATGGTGGCTCTGGGGGCAGGGCTTCCCCCTGCCAGCCAGCTGACTGGGAGTGCAAAGGAGCCTGGGAAAGTGGGAGAACCCCCACTGGGACCTGGGGATTGGCAAGTTTAGGAGCTGATCTCAGCCAGCTGATCAGTAAAAGCAGGAGATCTCCAGGCCCCACCTGGAGGCTGGCAACCCTTGCTCATGTAATCAGTGTCAATGGTCTAGGACTGTGAGGCTAAAACCCTCAAAAAGGGCAAAGTAAATGGCCAATCCACACCTAGTCTAGGATAGTTTAGATTAGAACTTTCCAGGGCTCTATATTGCTTGCTGCAGAAACCTGGGATTATTCTGGTTTCCTGCTCTTTAAAATTCCTGTGAGTGGTTGAATTCATGTTAAGTAGAACTGGCTAATAGCCTTTAAACACTGACAACTTAGTAAATGATGTTTCAGTTTTAAATGGTATGGAATCATAGAATCCTAGAGTTGGAAGGGACCTCCAGGGTAATCTAGTCCAACACCCTGCACAATGCAGGAAATTCACAAATACCTCCCCCTAAATTCACTGGATCTTCATTGTTGTCAGATGGCAATCCCACCTCTGTTTAAAAATCTCCGAGGAAGGAGAGCCCACCACCTCCTGAGGAAGCCTGTTCCACTGAGGAGCCTCTATAGGTCAGGAAGTTCTTCCTAATGTTCAGCTGGAAACTCTTTTGATTTAATTTCAACCTATTGGTTCTGGTCCTACCTTCTGGAGCCACAGAAAACAATTCTGCACCATCCTTTATATGACAGCCCTTCAAGTACTTGAAGATGGTGATCATATCACCTCTCAGCTGCCTCCTCTCCAGGCTAAACATGCGCAGCTCCTTCAATCTTTCTTCACATGACTTGGTCTCTAGACTCCCCCCCCCTCAATGGTTCCCCAGAAGGAAATGGCTGGTTTGGAGGGTAGAGTCTATGGCATTGTACATGTCTGAGGCCCCACCCCTCCTCAAATCCCACCTTCTCCAGGCTCTACCCCTCAAATCTCCAGGAATTTCCCAACCTAGAACCAATTTGGTTCCCAACCAATTTGGCAATTCTATCTCCTTCTCAGCCAACAATCCACCCACCTTGATCTGCTCCTCTGAGTTCAGCTTTCCAGGGTCTGCCTAGGAAAGGGACAGTCTTTCTCCGCAGTGGGGAGGACCAAAACAGCTTACATCAGTTTATCAACACTTAAAATACGAATACAGTAAAAAATCTTGTCAAGCCAAAAATAGAAAGCTTCACATACACGGAACACAACAACTAAAGAACAGGAACATCCCAAAATCTTTCTCTGGTGCAATTCAAACAATTATATCATAGTCATTACAAAAGTGCAACTCCCAAAACTTTTTCAAGGATGGGTTGTTTTCTGTTCTAGAAGAAGCTGAAGAACAAATTCTCAACGCCTTTATCGACTGGAATAGATCTCTTAGGAAAAAAACAGCCTCTGCTGGAAAAAAGCAAATGAGTCTCTGGATGCAAAAGACCTCGTTTTCATGGCAGGCTTCATCCAAGCTGCACAGCAATACAATAAAGTCTCTTATTAACATAGCAAATGATATCAGAGTGATAATTACCCATGTGGCATATAAGCACATACCTTCCAAACTTTTTATAACAAATTCAAGACTCCTGAGGAACCATTTTCTTGATCTCTGTCTTTCCAGTATGGTTGTATAGTTAGAAAAGGAAAGTAACATGATCCCTTCTATAGACAAAATATAAGAACATAAGAGAAGCCATGTTGGATCAGGACAATGGCCCATCCAGTCCAACACTTTGTGTCACACAGTGGCCAATATATATAACTGCATAGTTATAAAGTTGAAACGGAAATCAACATCGACATATATATATATATATATATATATATATATATATATATATATATATATATATATATCAGGCAGGGAAAAAGGGACTATGAGGAGCATATATATACACAATGGCTAATAGCCACTGATGGACCTCTGCTCCATATTTTTATCTAACCCCCTCTTGAAGCTGTCTATGCTTGTAGCCACCACCGCCTCCTGTGGCAGTGAATTCCACATCTTAATCACCCTTTGGGTGAAGAAGTACTTCCTTTTATCTGTTTTAACCTGACTGCTCAGCAATTTCATTGAACGCCCACGAGTTCTTTATTGTAAAAAAGGGAGAAAAGTACTTCTTTCTCTATCTTCTGCATCCCATGCATAATCTTGTAAACCTCTATCATGTCACTCTGCAGTCGACGTTTCTCCAAGCAAAGAGCCCCAAGCGTTTTAACCTTTCTTCATAGGGAAAGTGTTCCAACCCTTTAATCACTCTAGTTGCCCTTTTCTGGACTTTTTTGAATGCTATAATATCCTTTTTGAGGTACGGCGACCAGAACTGCACATAGTACTCCAAATGAGACCACACCATCGATTTATACAGGGGCATTATGATACTGATTTGTTTTCAATTCCCTTCCTAATAATTCTCAGCATGGTGTTGACCTTTTTTATTGCAATCGCACACTCTCTTGACATTTTCAGTGAGTTATCTACCATGACCCCAAGATCTCTCTCTTGGTCAGTCTCTGCCAGTTCACACCCCATCAACTTGTATTTGTAGCTGGGATTCTTGGCCCCAATGTGCATTACTTTGCAC
The DNA here is from genome assembly GCF_032191835.1 of Heteronotia binoei. Classification (NCBI taxonomy): domain Eukaryota; kingdom Metazoa; phylum Chordata; class Lepidosauria; order Squamata; family Gekkonidae; genus Heteronotia; species Heteronotia binoei. The sequence continues at coordinate 130,494,206 of NC_083227.1, read as the reverse complement.
TTGGCCACATCGAAGATCTGCCACGTTGATGCCCACTCACCCATCCTCAACAGATCCCTTTGGAATTCCTCACAACCCTCTCTGGTTCTCACCACCCTGAACAATTTAGTGTCATCTGCAAACTTGGCCACTTCACTGCTGACTCCCAACTCCAAATCATTTATGAACAAGATAAAGAGCATGGGACCCAGTACTGAGCCCTGTGGCACCCCACTGCTTACTGTCCTCCACTGCGAAGACTCCATTTATACTCATTCTCTGCTTCCTATTAATTAGCCAGTTTTTGATCCACAAGAGGATCTCTTCTTTTACTCCATGATTTTCGAGCTTTCTAAGGAGCCTTTGATGAGGAACTTTATCAAAAGCTTTCTGGAAGTCAAGGTAAACAACATCTATTGCGTCTCCTTTGTCCACATGTTTGTTCACCCCTCTCAAAGAAATGCAACAGGTTAGTGAGGCAAGATCTTCCCTTACAGAACCCATGCTGAGTCTTCCTCAATAACCCATGTTCATCAATGTGCCTACTCATTCTGTCCTTGATAATGGTTTCTACCAACTTTCCCGATATTGAAGTAAGACTGACTAGCCTATAATTTCCCGGATGTCCTCTGGAACCCTTTTTAAAGATGGGGGTGACATTTGCTACCTTCCAGTCCTCAGGAACGGAGGCAGATTTCAGGAGATCCACAAGTTCAACTTTGAGTTCTTTCAGAACTCTTGGATGTATGCCGTCCAGACCTGGTGACTTATTAGTTTTTAATTCGTCTATCAGTTGTAGGACCTCCTCTCTTGTCACCTCAATCTGACTCAGGTCTTTCAACACCCCTTCCAAAATTAGTGGTTCTGGAGAAGGAAAACACTTCTCATCTTCCACAGTGAAGACGGAGGCAAAAAATTCATTCAGCTTCTCAGCCATTTCCCTATCCTCCTTCAGTAATCCTTTGACCACTTGGTCATCCAAGGGCCCCACTGCCTCCCTGGCTGGTTTCCTGCTTCTAATATATTTGAAGAAATTTTTATTGTTGGTCTTTATGTTTTTTGCGATATGCTCCTCATAGTCCCTTTTTCCCTGCCTGATCACAGTCTTGCATTTGATTTGCCACAGCCTGTGTTCCCTTTTATTAATCTCACTTGGACTAGCTTTCCACCACTTAAAGGAGTCCTTCTTACCTTTTACAGCTTCCATTACTTTGTTTGTTAACCATGCAGGCCTTTTCTTATACCTGTTTGTGCCTTTCCTAACTTGTGGTATATATTTTATCTGAGCTTCTAGGATTATAGTTTTAAATAGCCTCCAAGCTTCCCCAAGGGTTTTGACTGTATTTACCTTTCCTTTCAGTTTCCTCTTCACATGCCTCCTCATCTCAGAGAATTTACCCCTTTTAAAGTTAAACGTGGTTGTGCCGGTCTTTTGGGACAACCCTCTATTTATACAGACTGTGAAATCAATAACGTTATGGTCACTGCTCCCAAGCAATGTGATCACCTTTACATCTCTCACCAAGTCTTGGGCATTACTTAGGACCAAATCCAGGATCACCCCACCCCTGGTAGGTTCTGAGACCATTTGATCCATAGCGCAGTCATTGAGAGCATCAAGAAACTCAATCTCTTTCTCTCAACTGGAACACATATTGACCCAATCAATCTGCAGGTAGTTAAAATCACCTATTATGACACAGTTTTTACGTTTAGCCGCTATCTTTAATCCTTCCATCATATTATAATCATCCTTTATCTTTTGATTTGGTGGGCGATTACAAACTGTCATAGTTAAATTTCTTTTTGGGCCCTCTGTTTCAACCCAAAGCATTTCTAGAAGGGAATCTAATTCTCTTAACTCAGTCTTACTGGACCGTATACCCTCTCTGACATACAGAGTCACCCCACCTTCAACCCTTCCCTCCTTATCCTTTCGATATAACATATCCAGAAATCACCGTGTCCCACTGATTCTCCTCATTCCACCAAGTTTCTGAAATTCCCACAATGTCTATGTTTTCTCCCAACACTAAACATTCCAACTCACCAATTTTACTTCGAACACTTCTTGCATTTGCATACAAACATCTATAATTTCCCAGGCAAGCTAGGCCCACAACCTTCCTCCTGCCTCCTCGAGACTTTGGCAGACAGTCCATACTGTTTGTCACCATCTCAGTGGACAACTCTGATCCATTACCTGGTAGAAAAGTAACAGCTAACCCTTCATCTCTTTGAGATGAGTCCTCCCGAACCAGAGACATTTCATTTCCTGTCAGCTTTCCCCCAAGATTTAGTTTAAAAACCGCTCTGCCACCTTTTTGATTTTAAGCGCCAGCAGCCTGGTTCCATCCGGGGACAAGTGGAGACCGTCTCTTTTGTACAGCTCCCGCTTGTTAAACCCTTCCTCCTTACACCATCATCTCATCCACACATTGAGACTTCTAATTTGTGCCTGTCTCTCCTGCCCTGCACGTGGATCAGGTAGCACTTTTGAGAAGGCTACCTTGGAGGTCCTGGCCTTAAGTCTCCCGCCTAGCAACCTAAATTTTTCCTCCAGGACCTCACGACTGCATTTCCCCACATCTGCCTACTTGCCTAAGGATCGAATCACCAACTACCAAGACCCCTCCTTTCTCCCTGCCCAGGGATGGTTCCTTGGTGCGAAAGGATTCCCGCTCACCAACTGAAGAAGAGGTCCCTTCTGAGGGCGCATTCCCCTTATCTGCAGCATGGTGCCCTGTTTCCTCTCGACCCTCATGCTCCCTGGCAGCAACGGGGCTGCCACGTTCAGAGCAGGGGTCATCTAGTACACCCCCGAGAGTCTTCTTCGAGTGCCTAACTGACTGCCTCTGCTTCTTCAGGTCAGTCACCTCGACCTCAAGGGTATGAACTCGTTCCCTGAGGACCAGGAGCTCCTTGCATCAAGCACACACCCAAGACTTCTGCCCTGTGGGAAGATAGTCATACATGTGGCACTCAGTCCAAAACACTGGAAAGCCCCCACCCCCCTGCTGACATTCTACCTTCATGATAGCTTTTTTCAAAAATATACAGTCCCCTTTAAATCCTGTTTGTTTATGTGGCTCCCCTTCTGGAGGGTCAACTTACCTTATTGGAAGCACAAGGAAATTAGGGATCTGGGTTCTTGGTCGTTACAGAGCCCCCAGGCTAAGAGCTACACGGCAAGAGCCCTTTAGCTCTCGCCCTTCGGCTCATGCCAAAGGCTTTCGCCTTTGCAAAGGCACAGCTTAAGAATGCAAAGAGTGTGGGGAGCACAGCCACTCCTATTCAATCAGCAGCAATCACCTTCACCTTCAGCCCGCTCAACCAAACAAACAGCAGTTCCCCAGCAACCATAACTCAGAATTTTCAGCAGTCACCAAACTCAGGAATTCTCAGCAACTTCCCCAGCTGTCTCAGCTTATCTCAGAGTTGCTCTGCTCTCTTAATTCTCAGGTTCTTCTTTGGGAACTGCTTTCTTTTGCACAAAGCAGTGCCTTCTGAGGCAGGAAGCTGTTAAAAGTATAGTGCCACAGGTGCAATCAATTAACACAGGGATGTCAAAGATATGTCCTGTGGGTCTGATCCAGTTCCCAAAGGACTCCAATGAGGCCTGCCAGCAAATGGGCCATTTTCTGTTTCCTTCTCCCTTACCTGCTATCTTTGGTCGCCATTTTGTGTTTCTCCCTTGCAATAAGCAAGCCAGCAAAGCAGTCTCTCCTCGTTCTTTCCCTCTTCCCTCTCGTTTTTCCCAAAGTGAGGAAAGAGGAGGAGCCTCAGCCAATGAATGAGCTTAGCTCAATAGCTCTGCTGTGTGATTAAGTTTGACAGGCTCAATCAATCACACTACAGAGCTACTGAGCCAAGTCTCTTTTCCTTCTAGTGGCTGAAGCTCCTCCCTCTCCTTGTCCCCTGTGGAAGGAAGGAAAGAGCCAGACCTTCCTTTGCCTAGTCCCCACCATGGGGAGAGATACAAAGAAAACACTTTTAAAACTAGTGATATTTTATTGAAGGTATGAACTTTTTGCCTTGCTACAGAGAGTGAGAGAGAGAGTTTTGTTTGGATTGTTATGGGTGCAACTGGTTTCCCCTCCTCTTTTTCACTGTATTCATGCTCTCCAGTCTTTTTCAATAGGAAAACATGGGAACTATTTAGAAGAGCAATAACAACAAGCCAGGATTACACTGAGAGTGTGTGTCCAGCCCAGGTTTACTCAGCAAATTTCCTTTGATTTTTCTATCACATTTTCCTTTGATTGATGATCTTGAACTTAGACTTCCCGGATAGTAGGCTGATACCGACCACTGTACTTGGCTGTCTCTTTGTTCTTGCACTGCCACGTAGGAGTTGTAGTTATTTTTCTGAGAAAGACTATAGTTTTGTAGACAAACACTGAGCCCTCAGTCTGTGCCATGGTGCCTTCATGTGTTCTTGACCAGCACATGAAGCAACTTATATACAAAAGCTCACAATGCCCTGCTGCTTCATGTTTTCCTCTGGGTCTCAGGCTCAAAGCATTGACCATGCTCTGTAATGAATGTCAATATATCAAAAGTAGGTTTGCAACTTACAGATGTGCACACCTGAACAATACCTGAACAGCATATTCAAGATTGGTACAGCACAGACATTGTCTGCAGTTTTTAATGCAATAATTCATAGCAAGAGGTGACATTGATCAGAGACTGTAAAACAAAATATTGCAAGTGTGCTAATGTTTTAAGCATGTTTTATTTGAAGTAAAAAAAATTAATTGTGTTTGTCTGTGCTTTTTATAAAGTATATATGTCCACTACCTGGCATTACATTTTATGACACTCATGACTGAGCCTGACAAGGTCTCATTTATGTCAAATCCGGCCCTCATAACAAATGAGTTTGACACCCCTGGATTAACACTTCATTTAGTTCCGTTAAAGGTATACAATTGGAATGGCAATGAAGCCCTTCCCTACACGAAATTGATACATTTCATTCAAAAAAAAACCTGTAAAAGGTACATTTACCACTTTTGCTGGAAATACATAATCCTACATTTAAGCAACAGTTGTAAATATTTTCTAAAAATTATAGAGATCTTAAGAACAATCACATATATTAAAAAAAAGTGGAGAACCACCACTATTTCAAAATGCCACTTACAAATACAGTTCCTTGGCTATTTCAGTGGCCTTCGGAGGCTGCATATGCTGGGAGGCCATTGTTAACCATGATTATATTGCTGTTAAAAAAAATATGGATTTCTGAATGCATCTTTGGTGGGCCTGTGTTTCTCAGTTCAACCCTGATTTCAGCAAGAAACAGAAGCTGGAAAACCCCACTGCTCCAGGTTGGGTTGGACTCTGTTGCCATGTAAACATGGCAGAATAAACAGTAAATATGTAGTCGGGAACTGAACTATCAAGCTGCCATGTTCAAACAGTGGTGTGTTGAGCCAAGTTAAAATTCGTCTGCTGAAGAGAAAAGGGGGGAGACTTCTTGATAATGAGAATTAAATGTCTTTTAAGCTTTTAATTACATGCCCCAATAATGCTACTGGATGAAAAAGGGGTTGGGAAGAAGAATGGATCAAGTTTAAACTCTTTAACTTGAATATATTGGGGAGAAAGCGGAAAAAGGGCAGCAAGCCAAAATTGTTTCAGTCATAGTTCAGATCTCCCTTTCTGGATGGAGGGAGAAGAGAAAGAGTTGGGTTGCTCTTCATAGATCCAAGTTCACAGCACGTTTCCATAATGAAAGCTACAGAGAGACACAGACTTACAGGAATTAATTATAACTGTTTATATAGAATTATGATAAGAATAATTTAGTTATAACATAATTAAGCATAAGAGACAATTCAACATAAGAGGAAGGTGATCATAGAATGTTTCAGAGAACTGTGAATTGATCAGAAGTGATTAAAAGTGATTGGGAATGATGCCAGGTATTAAGAATTGACTTTTTAAGGGATTCTCAGGATTTCAATGGCAGATGTTTAGGTATTAGTAAAGAATACATATATTCGCACACATTTATCACACTATTTCCGAATACTCAGTCATGTTTTTTTTCATTACACACTATCTGTTCAAGCCAGGAAGAGAGTTCTAAATCTCTAATAGTATGAAAGCAGCCCACCTATTCTAGTAAACTTGTGTTCATGATAGATGAATGTGCTTTAAGCTTACAATGTGCTTAAAATGGTCATGTTCAGGATGGATTCTTTGATATAAAATAAGATGGAGTCCTCTGACAATCTGTAGAGATGCCAAGGGAGAGATGGGGAAAGAGTATGGAAATACCCAAAAATGTTAGGATGACATTTAACAGGAAGAAGGCTAGTGCTGACGTAGAAGAACTTTGGTACTGGATGAGCATGGGGGTTTTCCTAGCTAAGAGTTGACCCCTCAATAGAGATTGGCTGAATTGGGTGGTCAGACAGTTCGGAGAAGTGAATAAAAGGAGGAGATGAGTGACCAGTAGAGCAGGATAAGCCTGAACAGGTCTTGACTCCTCCACCTCATCATTGAAGGCATTCATCAGAAGACAGGTGAGATACATACAATGCTTGACAATAGGGAAAAGCTTTTCTTTGCTAGTATAATAGGTTAGACACTATAGCTATAGGGGACATTATATAGCCCTAGAACGTTGGAACCAGGTGAAACCAAGTAAGACCATATACTCATTGTAAGTGTTTCATGAAAATCTGTGGATTGTAATTGAATTTTGAATTTAGAACTACAGTATGTGTTAGAAATACTTGAAATAAATTGTCATGCATCTAAAGACTTTGAGTCTGATGTGATCTTTTCTCCAAAGGGCATCTTCCCAGAGTCTTGGTCAACAATCTCTCTCGCAAATTTGGGCTGTGGGCCATAAACCACAGAGGTTAACACCATCTGTGTGGGCTGTTGATGGGGCAACAAAGTCCTCATGATGACCTGTGTAAAGACTTGTATGTTTACTCCCACAAATCAGATACCACTGTGTGGAGTCAGGCCAGGTTAGGAAAACTCCAATCCAAACAGAAATGCATTTCTAAACTTAAAACAACAACAAAATTTGGGAGGCCTTATGCATGGAACTCCATTATGTCTGATTAGGACCTTCAAGTCTGATTTGGACTAGATGTAATCCTCAGGGTTCCTCCTGTTCCAGAGTCAGACCATGAATTGTTTGAGCTGTGTCCTTCAATAAAGCTGTGGTCTTTATTCATCCAGCTATCAAGCTGTAGGGCAGCTTTCCAAGTTACCATCAGCAAGTAAATTGAAAAGGTTCCTTTGCTCAGACAAAAATGTTCTTATACTCATAAGCTTAGAGTGGAGTCTAATTGGATCATCCAGATACCCTGTGCTCTTTAATGAAAGTACAGAATAATTACAGAATACGGTAAAGCTATCAAATAAACTAATTAGTAGATCTATGAGCCAGGAAATCCAAATAGATTGAGCTGATGAAGCAAACTCCTGTTTGCAAAATCAAGCCAAGAAGTAACCATTACTCATTCTGTTTTTCCTAAACTGGGTAAAGAGCACTTTGAATTAAAGTTTGATACATTCATTACTCCTATTAGTAAAATGAGAAAGAAAGCCAATACCATCGAAGAGAATTGGTCTGGGGTTTTGCTATCTATGCAGTTTTCATTAAAATCACTATTACTGAAAGGCTCCCAGCTGTTCAAACATACATGGGCAAACTATTCATGGATATTGATTATCCCAATGAGGCCACATGTAATTGAGCTTCAGTGATTTTCCTAGCCGGCAATCTGGTCCAGATTCCAGTGTGGGTTATTAGAACACAAGCAAAAGCCATTGCAAACTTCATACATGGGGGAAATGTGCAAATCATTTTTGCATGTGTCTATTTTGCTGCACATACAGACTTTCTACACAAAAGTGCACTATCCATGTAGCTAAAATATAAAGCTTGAAGCAACCTTCTGTCGCATGCAGCTCTAACATGTTAAGTCTATGCACTTAAGCCTTTCCAAATGATCAAATTTTAGTTCGGTAACTGTGCAGCTGTTACCCATTTGTTAGGCACAGCTTAACAAGCTGCACTTCTCTTGCAGCCACATTATGTTTTTCAGACCTAGATACCCAACTTCTTATAAGTGTAAAAATGTAGCTCTTCCTGTGGGGACAGATGTTGGCCCCTGAAACCGGTTTCTTCTGCCCCACTCCCAATGTTGAGAGCTAGGACATGTTTTGCCATACATCATATATGGAGTGCACATAAATCTGTTTTTATGTGCAGCAAATAGATACATGCACAAGTGGTTTGCACATTTTTCCTCTTATGGAAGTTTATTTGTACACCCTAGGTGGCCTGTTTGTATTTTATTGCCATGACATTGAATCGAATGACTTGCAAAAGGGGACTGTCTTTATCTTATTGGTTTCATTCCATTCATAGCCACAACCCTTGTTTTCTGCTACTTCTGGGTACTTAAATATCTTTTATGAGTTATGAATACTGTGCTGTCATATCTTTGTTTTATTTTTGCTTTTTGTTTCATTCATACTAGGCTTTTCCAGTAACAAAGGCAGTTTTATGGGTTTCACCCTGACTTCTGTAAACTCATCCAGTGGCCACAATCCAGTATGTAGCCAGTTAATTTCAAAGGACTTAAGCAGGGGATTGTGGCCAGCGCTTTTTTGGCAGTTGTTATGGTGTAGCTATTCTCTGTCTATTCACTACTGAACAAGAAGCCAAATCCCACATCAAAGTCCCTTCATCTCAAACTTACTATCATTTGGAATCCTAGAAAAAAAGCCATTGTAACAATGCAGCCACTGTAACAATTTGTAATACCCAAATAATGATGAATGCCATCATGTGCAGAGATGCTGCATGTTTCTGTCCCTGCTGTCTACAAATTAGGCTTTTGCTTCAAGGCTTTGTTAATCATGTCTACTGGCCTGCTTTCTTCTATGCTCTCAGAAATATTGGATTTATTTTTTGGCCTAGACTACAAAAGTATACAAGGACTCAAGGCAGTCCAAGGACCTTCTGTTGATTTGTTTTTGTATGTGTTCTTTGTCTAATTTTTATGTAACATCTCATTATATCAGATGGCTCTGTAATTGTGTTTAATTTTGGTTTACCCAAGGTAGTTCAATCTGGCTCCGGGCTTTTAATTACATTTCACCCTCTTAAGCCATTGATTCAGTCTAGACTTCAAATATGAAACTTTCTATTGCCCTGTTTTTTTGCTCACCTAGCCTTTGAATTAGAAATCCACACAGCAGAATTCTGTGACATTTTCAAGAGATTGTCCTCTGTCAGATCTAAGGGTTGATCCTTTCTTGTGTATGAATAGAAAGATGTAAAGATATAAAATATGATTAAAAGTATTGAACAGGATAAGAAGCAGGGGGGAACGTATTCTGTATTATTAAAAGTGACGGGACTTATGAAAATCCTGCTGGGCACTCTGATCCCAGAGTCAGAAAAATCCCTATGCACTTGTGCAGAAAGAGTGCTTTGATCACTCTAACCTGAGCTTCCCATTATTATGAGGCATCAAAACCAACCAGATGGTTTTGTTACAAAATATAGGCACAGCATTCTGAGAAACCTGCTTACAATTATGTCTTCCATAGCTCACATATGTTTGTATATCACAGCCTCTTTCACTTGATGATTGACAGTGGAATGTATGAACTGATTCCCCTGAAATGTGTTGCATGTATCAAGTAACTTTCTGACCTGCAAGTTCTATCTCTGTGTTAGGTAGCTCATTCATATATGGAAAGCATCACTTGATGATAAAGAACTCCAATTATGAATTTGCATGAGTGAACTATGTATGATAGGGCTATTTCAGTGATTACTCACAAACTGTGGTATTATCTACCTGGCCTTAAAATGTTGATTCAATACAATTTTTTTAAAAAAAATACAAAAGGCTTTGGGGATGGTTAATTTTATTTTCTGATGTTACTGCTATTTGCTGTTTCTATTGATTGCTGCTTATGGTTGCTTTTTTTAAAAAAAAATGCTGTCTGTGTTTAATCACACAGATTTTTCAAAAAGTGTTGGGGTTTGGGGAAAAAGTATAATCTGAATATTACAACTCACCCATGAATGCTGCTCATTTTTCTTTTTTGTTGCCATACTTGGGCAATATAATATGGTACATGCAAAAGTTAACTATCCCAGTTGGGTGCCATCAATCGTGACTCCCTCCCAAATTTAGTAATTCTTTCCAACAAGCCAGAGGCTTCTGCCAGTCCAAACCATCAGCACATGTTGTAAGATTTAAATCAAGCCTTCATCTCTTCACTGTAGCTGAGGAGGAGGAAGATATCCATTATTAGTTCTGTAATCCTTTCCTGTTCTTTTTTTTTTTGCATCTTTATATATCCATCTAGATTCACACTCCTATGTGGCTCACCAGAATCCAGGGAAAGTCTGCTGAAACCTATGCCAAGTTCACTGAATAACCTTGGGCCAGCCATTCACCCTAACAAAGCACAGAGGGTTATTCTGGGGGTGGAAGAGAAAACCATTGTATGCCACCCTAAATTCCTTAGGTGGCAAGGTAAAATGATAGGAAAGATAGATGCCATTCTTTTTCAACCTGTTCTTCCTTTCTCCAATTCTTTACCCTGCCCTGTAACAAGCTGCTGCACAGCCAAGAGCCAACAATATTTCCACTATCAGCAATTAGAATGCTATGATGTGATATCTGTGATTCTCCAATCCTATTTTCTAAACCTTTCTGAAACTAATAAAAACTTTTGAAAACTGAAGTGTTAAGTCTATATGGGAGAAATAATGTGATGTTTGATCCCAAACTGGGATATGCTGCCAGGCAAGGTGTTGTTTTCCCGTCTTCTTTGATACACCCTTTCTCATTTTCTCCCTTGTCACTGTTGTATTCCCCTTTCAAAACTACCAAATGACTCACAATCCTAAAATTTATGAGGTAAAATCCTATGTCATATATGTTTCTGGAATCTTCACACATACTTAGGCCATTACATGAAAAAGTTGTATTCCTTTAACATTCACCTATTCCTTCTGATTATTAGAATTCTTCATCTCTTTTCTGCTTGTACTGACAAATTGCTGTCTTTCAGAAAACTCATTTTCAACGTTTTCCTTTCATGCTACAATTTTCTTTCTCCTATTCTTCAAACTTTAATCAAACTCCTCTCAATCTTCCACACATTCTCCTTTCTAGCCTCCATCCATGCATTTCCTCCTAATTTTGAAACTTACCACTCTATCAACTTCTATTTCATCTGCACAGACAGGCCATGAATCCATAATTGTCATATCGCTGTGCACATTTTATTTTATCATATAGTTCCTTCCACTCTTGGACAACCCCATCCATTCTTTTCCCTTCAGTCCTCTCCTATATGGCCCTTCACTGATTGATAATGCTTTATAGTGATGGATAGCTCAATCATAACTGCTACGTGCTTAAACCCTGCTAATATGCTTTAATTCTCACTCTCAGAATTTGATGTAGGGTAGTACAATTCCATCCTTTAAAATTCAAGAAGCTTCATAAATCATATGGGTGTCCCAATTCTAGTGATCTTTAGCCATAGAAGTACCTAGAGAGATTTGTACTACTTCGATTAAAGTGGTATTCTGTATGTGTCAAGAAGCCATACAATTTTGAATTATTTGTCACTACAAATCCCTGTACTTTACATACACACACAAAAGTGCATTATTGGGCTGATAGTAAGTTATGAGAGTTGTTGAAGTGATTCTTCAAACTGTGCACTGTTGTGCAGTTCTGAGACTGCACTGTCCAACCCACTCTCTTGTTGTTCTTGATCTGCCTCTGTCACAGCTGTGACAGTTTCTTCCCTTCCAGATTAAATTGCATAGAGACAGGGGAGAATAACCAACACCAAAGTGATGATGGATGCTTCCGGACCAGCACTAAAGGAGGGAATAGAACCCAAATCACCACTCATGCATCATCTAACTGGTTTTCTTGGCTTTTTGAAAATCTTTTTCTTGAAAATCTTTAACTTCCTTAAAGTTAAAAGGTATGTTTCTGGCATTCTAAAGGAAACTACCAGAATTCAAGCACACTGGTCTGAAGTTAGGAAAAAGGAAAGATCCCCTGTGCAATCACCAGTCGTTTTCAACTGTGGGGTGACGTTGCTTTCACGTTTTCACGACAGACTTTTTACAGGGTGGTTTGCCATTGCCTTCCCCAGTCATTTACACTTCCCCCCCAGCAAGCTGGGTACTCATTTTACTGACCTCGGAAGGATGGAAGGCTGAATCAACCTGAGCCGGCTACCTGAAACCAGCTTCCGCTGGGATCAAACTCAGGTCATGAGCAGAGCTTAGGACTGCAGTACTGCAGCTTTAACACTCTGCACCATGGGGCTCCTACCAGAATTCAAGCACACTGGTCTAAAGTTACATAATCCTCAAATACTCCTTAAAATGTAGCTGATGGGAACAAATCAAGTGCCATTTGACTGCTTGAAAGACAGCTATTTTTCTTTTCCTGTGGATAAATAGATTGGGAAACACATTAAATTTGCAGCCCAGTTCCCTGTCTGCAGGTTAAACAAAACAAAACAAAAATGTACTGCTGTCGGTATAGAAAATGATGGAAAGGTAGGAAAAAACTCACAACAATCCTCATGTTAAAAACATGTGAAGTATTTGTCTTTATTTTATTAGAATTGTATCTGAATAATAATAAGAATTGCAGATTTATACCCCGTCCTTCTCCCTGAATCAGAGACTCAGAGTGGTTTACAATCTCCTATGTCTTCTCCCCCCACAACAGATACTCTGTGAGGTGGATGGGGCTGAGAGGGCTCTCACAGTAGCTGCCCTTTCAAGAACAACTCCTGTGATAGCTATGGCTAACCCAAGGCTATTCCAGCAGGTGCAAGTAGAGGATTAGAAGAGAAAAAAATTTACAAAATCCTGTGCCGGTGGGTTGGAAGCCCTGAAATCAGGGGAAAACCCACCCTCAGCAGGAGGTTGCAAATCCTGCCTAGTAGCATGAATGTGACACTGATTCCTCACACACACTTGACTCTCACTGCTCCACAGAGCAGGAGCAGCCCAGCAAAGTACTGGGTGTCTCCTAGTAAAGCAGGAGATTTCATCTAAATTTGGTGATGGTGTGGGGAAAAGGCCATATAAGGTTTTCTTTCAAGTGGGCAGGCCTACAGTAGCAAGTGGAGGAAATCGAAAAGTGGAACTCTTGGTGAGATCTGATTAATAAATAAAATGTAAAGGATCAGGGAGACTGCTCTCTCAAACAGTTCTCATATGAACACAGTGATTTGCAGTTTTGGTTATTTAGGAACTTACAGAGTGTTGTTGTTCAGTCGCACAGTTGACTCCGACTCTTTGCGACCCCATGGACAAAGTCACGCCAGGCCCTCCTGTCTTCCACCATCTTCCAAAGTCTGCTCAAATTCGTGTTAGTTACATCAGTAATGCTGTCCAGCCATCTCCCCTTTTGCCTTCTGTCTTTGCCCCCACAGACAGAAGAAAGAGACGAACACAAGGGTTTGGGTAACTAAAGGGCCACTTTCTTTCTTTATTAACAGCCAGGGCTATAAACATAACAGGCAGCACAGCAGGACCAGGGGACAAAACACCCCTTCCCTGCCGCATGACGGGCGAGCCACCCTGCCCCTAGATATAGCCAAATGAATGGCTCATACCCAGCCAGCATAGCAAAGGTCATGCCCTGGAGTTCCAACCCCAGCCGCACGGCTGGAGGGTGGATCAATCCAGGCAAACCCAAGGCAGTCCGCTTCATCACTCAACCAGTCTGCACGGCCCAGGAATGATTTAGCTGGACCCCATGCCTCAAAACTGGGGTGCTAATGGTACTCACCGAGCTGCATAATGGAAGTTAGATAAAAACCCAGCCACTGTGAGGCCAAGCCTCTGCTTAGGCTGTTGCGCCCATCTAAACCCCCAGTACTTCCTGTAGCCCCTTTCTCAGATCATCCAAAAAGGCATAGTTCCCCTTATCGGAAAGATGGACGCCATCAATCCTGTATAAATCTATGCAATCAGCACGGATCCCAGGGTGAAGAAGAAAGTGGCCCAACCTCCCCCCACAAGGGCTTTTTTAAATTCCAAATTTGCTTTGCGATGATCTCTCTCAATTGCCCGTGGGTCCCATGCCCCACGCCATACCTGGTGTGGGATCATGGCAGACCACACGATCAAAGCCTGAGGCCAATGGCTCTTAATGACTAAAGTCATCCCTGGCCTGCAGCACAAGGGCTTCCCCCTTGAGCAGTCCTAAGTCATTCCCTCCTAAGTGTATAACCACAACATGTGGTGGCAGAACATGATCATTTTCAAACAATAAGGGCAACAGGCCCAACCAACAGAGACCCCATTATCCATGCCAGTCGATGGTGGCCCACTTGCTGAGCCCCAGCTGTGACCCGCTGACGTTCTCCTGGCCCGATGGGCAGCCCAGAACACGAAACTGTATCCGCATATGAGGACATGTTGTCTCTCTCCATGGACCACAGCACCTAAGGAAAGAAAAAACAGTAAATGACAACGCCCCCAATAACCAAATGCCAGCTACTGCAGCGCAAGAGGGCAAACATAGCCTTTATAAGCTGAGGAACGCCACCTACCCAGCTTCCGAATGGACAGTGGTGAGTACCCCAGAGCCACCGCCATAGAAGCCACACCTATGCGGAAAGAGTGAGTGCCAAACTTAACCCCAGATAGGCCAAGCCTAGCAAGAGTTTTGACAGTCACTGACCAAAACTGATGCTTCGTCAGGGGACTACCATCTCCATGACAAAACAACAAACCAGCACCAGAACCGTGGGCAGCCAGATAGTGTGTTAAGGCAGCTACAGGACATAGCTCCACCTCAGAACAGGAACGTAACCTAATAGTGTTTCCCCACTGCAGTTGGTCAGTCTTAGAGCAACGAACTGTAATATGAGCCGATCCATCAACCATGCGAATGTCTTGAGCCAACAAGGCCCGTCCTGAAACATCCCCTTTTGACTGAACCACCAGCTCGCTCACCCGAAAAGCCCCAAAAAATGCCAAAAGGGAGGCAGCATGAAAGAGCAGTGCTTCATACTCAGACAAACACACTTGGCCCCAGACTGACCATAAACCCCTAAGAATCCCTGGGGAAAATGGTTGTTTTGCATCAGACCTAGGCCCGTCCTTTCTGGTCCACTCCTCGAGCATCTTCCGAATGCAGAAGTCACTGGTGTGCTCATGGTACCCCATGGCCTTACTGGTGAAAGCCAAAGCAGACAGATGACCCCAAATAGATAGAACTGCCAAGCCCCTGCGCTTTAATGACACACTATAGTGGAGCAATTGCTCCACCAGAAAAGGCCACTCCCCACGGTAACCGACTTTGCTCCTAAAACTTTCAAACTGGCTTACTGACCTTTAGTACGATTTTCTGGTGCTGGGAGCAATGGTGAGACTTATTGCTCTGCCGGCCTTGACCTGCCAAGCATCCATATCTCCAGGGGCATCCTTGTTGGAAAAAGATCTGCGTCTGGGGTGAGCTGATGAAACCTCTGAATCTGTTTGCAAGAGAGCTTGTCAGCCACCCCGTTATCAACCTCGGGCACATGCCTGGTGAAAAATAAACTATAAAGCCAAAGGCAGGAAAGAGTGAAAGCCCACACTAGCCTCATGGACCTAGAAGATTTAGAAGTGAGGGGATTGATGACATGCACCACAGCTAAGCTGTCACACCAAAAGTGGACTGTGTGGTCTGCCAACTCATCCCCCCA
Organism: Heteronotia binoei; assembly: GCF_032191835.1. Classification (NCBI taxonomy): domain Eukaryota; kingdom Metazoa; phylum Chordata; class Lepidosauria; order Squamata; family Gekkonidae; genus Heteronotia; species Heteronotia binoei. The sequence continues at coordinate 130,478,474 of NC_083227.1, read as the reverse complement.
CAACCAAACAGCTACTAAGATTGGGAAAAACTCCAAGAAAGTCAATTTCCTGTTCCACCCAGCGTCTATCCATTCAACAGGCCAATCCTCCACACGCCAATGTCCATGGAAGTAGACCCCAAATCCTAGGGACCCAGCAGCATCAGATGTAATTTGAAGCTCGGCTTCAAGTGTCAAATCATCTCTCCAAAAGGAGACACCATTAAATGAGGTCAAAATCTCTTGCCATACTAAGAGGTCCTCCCGCATGCATCTGGAAATCCTGAACCTGTGATGTGGCAGGTGCAGCCCAGCCATTGCATCGCAAAGCCTCCTCAAGAAAGAGGAGAGACCACCTTACAAGCAAAGTTTAGGTGCCCCACTAACTGCTGCAGCTCTTTCAAAGTTGCCTTTTGCCGTAGCAAAAACTTATCAACCATTTCCTGGAGACCAGAAATTTTTTCACTTGCATAATCGTGTCTAGTTCAACACCTAAGAATGTCAATTGCTGGGTAGGACCCCCAGTCTTCTCATGGGCTAAGGGAACGGCAAGCTCCTCAGACTGGTCTGCAAAAGCCGCAAACAAGTGGGCACACTGGTCAGAGCCCAACAGGCCAGCAAAGAAATAGTCATCAAGGTAATGCACTAAATTGCTCAAATGAGCCCAGCAGTGCACCCCGCCATTCTAAGAAAGAGCTAAAATGCTCAAAAGCAGTACAAGAAATGGAGCATCCCATGGGCAAAGCCATGTCCATGTAGAACTGTCCCTCAGATTGGAAACCCAGAAATTCAAAAACCAAGGGGTGAAAATGGAGGAGGCGAAAGGCTGACTTTATGTCGCATTTTGCCCACTCAGCACCCACTCCACAGCGCTGTACCATGTGAACTGCTTGATCGAAAGATGTGTACCGCACAGTACACAAAATGTCAGGTATGACATCGTTCACAGATTCCCCATGAGGATAAGACAAATGGTGAATCAACCTAAATTCACCAGGAGTCTTTTTAGGCACAATCCCAAAGGAGAGACCCGCAACATATGCACAGAGGTGCAGGGAATGGACCAATCACCCTACCCTCAGCCAATCCCTTCCCTATCTTTTGACGAACCATATGTTCCATCACTTTAACTGACTTCAAGTTATTTGCCATAAACAGCTTTCTGGGGCGCTGAAAGGGAATTCTGAAACCAAACTTAAAACCGTTTAACAAATAAACCCTGTCATCAACTTTAGGATAATTACAGAGCCATGTCTCAAGCACTTCACCTTTATTGGGTTGGGATCCTTTTCCAAAAGGTTTATCTGCCCCACCCGAGCTCTGCTTGCATTGCTCTCTCCTGGGTTTATCCCTGGAGCAAGTCGTAAAGGAGTGAGACCCCCCCACACACAGAGGGCACTCATGCTTGTATGGGCAGTTTTTCTTGCCACACACACCCTGGAAATCAAATTCCCAGCAAAGCAAGTGGGGTTGAACCACCTGCCCCGCATTACTGTGGGACCCAGAAGCTGTCGCAAAGCGCTGTACCACATGCCCACTATTGGATCTATCGCTGAGATTAGGCCTCACAAGGGACATCACCTGCATCCAAAGCTGAGGCTGGATCTGATCCCACTGAAGGGAAGGGTTCAATGCAACCTGAATCCTGAACTCCTCATCATACTGGAGCCAGGCGGGGACTGTAAAGCTAGTATAGCTTTTATAAATAACATCGAAATACTGAAAAGGGGAAGTAGCCCTCCAAAGTTGAGACCTGGAAATAATTCCCGCATAAATTATGAACCCCGGCACCCAATTGGCCCAGGTTCTATCAATTTTATGCCATTTAATCTTCTCTTTCTCCCTGTCATCCAAATCCTCTTTATCCTTTTTCTCTAGCTCCCTGTAGAGCAGAGAAAACAAGTCCACGAATTTTCCCTTTAATATTTTATCCTTGGTGGCTGGCAACAAGTGATCCCCTAAGGGCAAAGTCAGATCACCAAATGGTAAAGCCTTAGCGGGCACTGAAGAGTAAACAGATGAGGGAAAACAAGGGAAAACAGATGATTAAGGGAAAACAGATGAGGGAAAACAAGGGAAAACAGATGATTAAGGATCTCTTCCTAAAAACACCGCCTAGCAGCATGCTTGTCTGCCTTAGATGAAGCACCAGCTGTACTCACAGAGGCAATAGGGGGCCTGCCACTAGAACCCTCCAATGCAGCCAACCTGGCTAGGACAAAAGTGTCATCCTCCTCATCAGACAATAAGGGCTGTGGTGCAGGGCGCTTAGGGGGAATCAGTCACTTAGACTGGGGTTTAGGCGCAGGGCTCTTGCCCTTTGATCTCCCTTGCCCTTTAGGCATGGCTTAGCAATGTACAATTAAGCACTTTAAAATGACCACCAGGGAGCACTCCTAAAATGGTTGCCTCTCTGCCCTAGCAACAGCGGGCAGAAAAGCAAAAAACCCAACAAAATAATATATGCAGCCCCCCAACCTACAACAGGGTGGTAGCCAAGAGAAAAGGAAGACTAAAAAATTTCCTTGCTGCCAAGATGCCTGAGGAGGAAAAGGGGAGGGGGGTTCACTGCATAAGCGATGGAATGCACCCTGCAAACAAGCAGGGGAAGTGAGGAGAGAAGGGGCACCAATGCCAGTTACACTAGCAAGGCGGCCAGCTGCAAACCACCAAGCACTCAGCTGCTCCTCACTGTTCCCCCGATGTCGAAGTCCGCCGCCATCAGGAACCTTGCAAAGCTTCCACCAGCGGCGGCATTACCAGCCACCACTGCAGCAGCCACACTCCTGAGGCACCAAAATCACCGCTCCCGGACGCTGCCAGCCAATCCACGAGGCCTCGGATGCCGCCAAGCTGCACTGAAGGCAAGAAGCCTCTACAACAGCGGCAATAAGCCCCGCTGCCTTGATGAGCACCAAAGGCCCCAGCTGGGAGGAAGAGGCAGCACTGGCTCCTCTCCACCCAAGTGCGAGGCGACGACTGAAGGAGTGGGAACAGAGCTAGCCGTTAGGTCGTATAGCTCCATCCCCGGCTCCCATCATGTCCTGCTCACTCTTCCTCCTCACGAGGAGGCAAAATGGCCCCCGTCAGCATGGCTGTTCAGCCTGCCTCTGGTGGGAGCCGCATTTCCAGCATCAGGATCTTCTCCAGTGAGTGCTCCCTTCTCATTTGGTGGCCAAAGTATTTAAGCTTCAGCTTCAGCATCTGACCTTCCAGGGAACAGTCAGGGTTGATTTCCCTTAGGACTGATTTGATCTTCTTGCATTCCAAAGGACTCTCAAGATTGTTCTTACAGTGTACTCCTATGCATATTTATTCAGAAGTAAAACTTACTTTATTCAATGCAACATACTCCTAGGTAAGTGGGAATTAAATTACAGCTATGGTTTGACCTAAAAATGCTATTGTAAAGTCTGAGCTTATATTGGTGTAACATTTCAAGATCCCATGTTTCCCTAGATATTAATTTTTTTATTTAGTGGGAAAGAAATCTTGCATGATAAGAATGATGGCAACACCCATGAGTTCCCTAGGAATTCCATCACCACCCAATCATGTTGCTGCTCCCAAAAGTGGCAAGAACCTATAACTTTAGGCAGCTCATTCCACACTTCCCACACCTTCCATATGCACAGCACAAATTTCACTATCTTGTGTTGTACACCAAAAGTTTAAAATTGGGTGAGAAACAGCCATTGCCTGAAGATAAGAGTTTGAACAGCAGCATCCATTGGATGAACAGTCATTTTGCCAGGCACACACAGAAATAAAAGAAATGCCAACACCCCAGCCCCATGGAGAGGAGATATGCATGGATAACCCTTCCCAGTCCACCCAGCAGATATCAGACTCAATTCTCACTGTGGGTACAATGACATGTGATGGGAACAATCTTTTTTGAAAGAAAAGAAGGAACAAGAATTCAGATCACAAAAGCAGCTGCCTAGCTCTGTGAAGAGGCACTCTGTATGAAGAAACTGGGGGAAATGAGTAGCAATAATATTTTTAGTGGAAAAGAGGGAAACTGATAGAATAGAGGCCATTACAAAGACCAACAACACAGCCAACTGGAACTGCTAGATGAAAAGTCTATAAACAGGGCCTTTATAGTATACTAGCCCAAAACCATACTTTGATATGGTTTAAATTATTATTTTTTTAGGTAGGAGGGGTATTTTGGTTTTAGAAGATTTATAAATTCAATCACCCTATGAAAAATGTTATGAAAAATGCCTATTCTGGATTAAAATGGACTTCCTCTTTTGGTCTGCACAACAACCCTGTGAGATAGGTTGAGCTGAAAGTCTGTGAGTGGTCTGAAATCACAGTGTGGACCAAAGCAGGGGAGAAGCAACCTCAGCAGGGTATAATGACACACAGTCCACCTTTAAAGCAGCCATTTCTCCAGGAGAGCTGATCTCTGTCATCTGGAGAGCAGTTGTAATTCTGAGTGATTTCCAGCCCTCACTTGGAGATTGGCAACAATGGTTCCCCAAAAAGAAATAGCTGGTTTGGAGAGTGGAATCTATGGAATTGTACCTGTCTGAGGTCCCATCTGTCCTCAAATCCCACCCTCTCCAGCCTCCACCCCTCAAAGCAGTTAAAAATTCTAAAATGAGATAAGAGAACCTAACAAAACAGCACAAATGTTTTAAAATCCTTTTAGAAACAGCACTATCCTAGACCAAAGTATCTGAAAGAAAGCAAAGGCTCCCTTCTACCCCTCCAACTATATCCCCCAGGCAAAAAAAAGGGGGGGGAAGCTTGAAATAACATTTTAAATATTTTAAAACAAAGGCAAGCCAATCCTAGCACATAACAAGAAGAAGGTCTTCCCAGACAGGCAGCAATGGGCAGCAAAATTAAACTAAGGCACAGGCAGACCAATGCAGCAGTGGGCACCACACCACTCCAAAAAATCTGGCTTTGACATGGAGTCAAGCTGCACTCAGGCCTGCTTTTTATCTTCTTTGTCCATGGTCGAAAAGATAAGGCTATGAGAGAGTCATCATGGTTGGGTAGACAGTTACAGCTCCCCCTAATGTGTGAATCCATTTGCCTTGGACAGCTGCCTCTCTCTGCCCCCCCTCCCATTGCCTTAAGGTGCAAAAAAAGAGGCCTAGAATAATTAAAAATGCTGGCCCCAGATATTCTGGAAATATTTGGAACTCACATTCTCAGACTCTTGGGTACTATTCTGGATACCAATATATCTGGAAAATATTGTTAAGGTATTTTTCAAGTATATATTCACACTGGAAATATCTGAATGCACATCCTTATCTGTCATGCCCCTAAGCACCTCCCATTTCTAATCCCATGTCAGTATATCTAGTTCATTGCATCTTTACAGTGTATCTTGGAGTACTAATACTCTAACACTCCCATGATATCATAACTTGCTGTTACAACACTGTATTCTGATTCTTTCCTTGACCTATTGTGCAAGTGTATTTTCCATCACTTTCGGTGTATAAGTCCACTGGGCTTTTCCTCCATTTCTGCATACGCTTTTCTCCCACATCAAAGCCAATCCTTCCATTCATCCACCTTCTGCCATCCCCCCTTCTTCTTTGCCATACAACCACTATATTATTTTTCCTGTCGTTTAATTTGTTTTTAATTTAGTGGTACAAGATTAGTGATAAAATGCTAATCAAGAGTATAAATCCCCAGGAACCAGTTCCCAATGTAATGTTCCATCAATCCTATGTGCATTTATTTTGAGGTAAGAGAGCCACTGAACTCAGGACTTACTTCTGAGTAAAGGTGTACAGGATCAAAGTACTGCACACTTTTTGCTTCCAGCATCTTCTTTATGTCCCTCCCTTTCCTTGTATATCTTCTTGAGGAAGCCAGAGTCTGCTTTTCAAGGCAGACACTTTAGAAGACAGAGTGTGAGTGTGTGTGTTTGTGTGTGTGCATGCTTATCTCAGTACCAACTGCCTTGAAGAATGAGGGCGGGGGGGGGGGATGTTTGCAGTGGCTGGCTTGAAGAAAGGGAGAGTTCAGTCAAGGAATTCTTGTTTGCCCTTTTATCTGTAGAGTTCACTACTGGCTTTGGCAGAAATTTAGACAATTAATTTCAATTATTTCTTTTTGCGATCCATCCAGGGGGATCCCCAATTTGTTTTCCCTCCTAAACAGAGTATTTTTCATTTGTTCAGTTAACCTTTTGCAGACATAACTCAATATTAAGTCTCAACGCATACAAAGTGACTTGGTGTAAAAAACATAGTTATCTTTTAAATGCTCTTGCACAAGCCCCCTGAGGATTTGTTATTAAGCACATGGCAGTGAAATTAGTGGGTCACACATGCCAGCACTACCAAGATACAAAAAACAAACATGTCTGTGATATAAATAGGCTACCAGACTTTTTAATACTGTTTAATATATTAACATGCTTTTAAAATATAAAACTGCTTCAGACTTAATGTATTTGACACAAAAGTCCACATTGACAACCATAAGATACAATTAAATCCTTATAAGCAGAGCCCATAGTGATTTACTAATGCAGCATACAAGTAACTAGTTACAATAATATAATAGATGCGTTTCGTGTTCCCACTTCATCAGTATTATAATATTTTCCACTTGTGCTGTATATTATAAGGGAGTAAGCTAGTTACTTTTACTAGAAGCATGAGCAAAGCCTTCCACTCCACTGCTGGCCAAAATACTCTCCATACATACTGGATCCAAGCACTGAGGCTTCATGAAGGAGCCACCTTGAAAATATAAATAACAAAACTCTAATACAGGTTGTTTATGGACTAATATGGTGCATTTCAAGGACCCAGGGATGAAACCAAAACTTTATCTCCAAACAATTTAGCTATTACAGGGGACATGCACTCTTAAAACTCACCCATTGTTGCAATATACTTTTTTATATGGAGCAAGCCACATATATATCTGGTTCCA